>NC_089847.1:24742542-25050597 GCF_035609145.1 Eleutherodactylus coqui | reverse complement strand
GTACAACTGTATTACTTGAAATGCAGCTCAGCTTTCGCAAGTTATTTTAGAGGTAAATGTCTTTTTATAATGTTAAGAGCTTATTTACACAAACGTATATTGGCCGGCGTTTTCACGGCCGGGTGATGTATGCTTCCATCTAAGCAGTCCCCTTCCCTCCCCCTCACTGACTCTCTCCTCCGCCAGCGTTTGCAATGGCAGTTCATTAATTAATAGCTAAGCACTGCCTGTAATTGGCTGAGCGCTCAGCCAATCAGCACAGCCCTTTCAGGAGGTGGGAATTTTTAAATCCCCACCTGCTGAAAGTGCTGGACAGCAGTGCAGGGGAGCCAGCCGGAGGATGCGTCTGAGCGAAGAGTAAGGGTTTGTGGTGTGTTTTTTTTCTTCTTTTTTTAACCAGCTAGGGATGATTTACAGGGAAGGGCTTATATTTCAAGCTCTTCCCCGAAAATCATGCTGCGGGGGTTGGGCCAAAACCACTGCTTTCAATGGGGCTGGCAGCAGCGTCAACCCCATTGAAAGCAATGGGATAGCACCCTGGACTTCTGCCATAGCTGTGGCAAAGGATTCTTTCATCCCCGAGGGGATGAAGGAAACTCCTGCCACAGCTGTGGCAGAAGTCCACGATATACTCCCTATGTTTTCAATGGGGCTAGCACTGCTGCCGTTGGCCCCATTTGAGAACACTGAGCGATATTGCAGATTTCTTCTCTGCGATGCGAAGCTCTACTGAAACATCGCAAATGAGTATGAAACCATTGGAATCATTGGTTTCATAATCATCGCTGTCGCATCGCAGGGGAAAAAAAAAATCGCAAGTGGGTGTCCACCCTTATCCTGCTCTGGAGTTATATCTCAAAGTTACTGAACCTTATTATGTTAAGATATACAGTTATGTTCAAAACAGCTGTGGAAAGGCTTTATGTGATACTATGTATACAGCGTTAATCACCGTTATCTCCTCCAGCCTCTGGACCACGAGACAAGCAGCATCCATAATCTAACTGTGTTGGCTGAGAATGAAGCTCCACTTCTGCCATCAGTTCCCCGCACATCTCATGCTCAAGCCCGGATCAAGGTCATTGTGAAGAACCTAAATGAGCCGCCAGTCTTTTCAGAGAACCCCATGATGGTGAGAGTAAAGGAGAGGATTAACCCAGGAAGCGTCATTGGTGTCTTCACTGCAAAGGACCCGGACATCAGTCTGTCCCAGGAGATCCGGTGAGGCGTCTGCAGTGTGTGACATCATCAGTAACTTGCCTTCTGTGCGCACTTCTAGATTTAGGCCGTTCTTTCCTTTTTCACTTAACTGTTTCCCTATGAAGCCTCCTTTTTATCGTATTGCAACACACAAACTTGCGATTTTTGTGCGATATGTTTTTAACATTAGACACTCCTACTGACTTTCGCGTGAGAAAATCGCTGCGTTTTTTTTTGCCGTGATTTCACTATCGGCCTTGTGAAACTAGCCTTACCCCATAGGCCAACTTTACACGCTGAGGAATTTCTATTCGCTGTAGTAATTCTACAGCATTTACAGTACAAGCCATGTGGAGGGAATTTTTTTAAAAATCTCCTTCCCGTGGCGTGAAGTTTTCTGTAACAAATCAGAAGCATTTTTGAAAAACACTGAATTCTAATTCATCTTTGTCCACAGCTAGTGGGTTTAAAAAAAACAAAAATGTTCAAATTTCTTCCTTTTTGAATTCCTACAACGCTTCTCCGTCTGCATCTGGCAGCCGTGGCGGAGGATCGCTACTTCTCCCGACGTGATGCGAGGCGGTATCAATATAAAAACGCCTTACATCTGCGGGGAAAACCGCACTCGCCTGTGTGACATTAGGTTTAGTTGCCAAATTTACAAACTCTCAGCTGTTTGCAAAACCAAGAACAATTTAAAAGGACACTGTCAGCGCCATAACCTACGTTATGGGGCTCAAGAGGTTAAGGAACGGGGGAGTCTGAGGAGGTATGTTTCATACTTACTGAGCGCTACGTTCCTGCGCCATGTCCCCAAGAAGTCAGCACACACGGACAGCTTGACTCGCTCTGTGCGCACACCTCCCAAACCGCTGACTCCCACTGACTTTATGGGGACACTGCGCAGGAACAGGGCACTAGGTAAGTATGAAACATACCTCTCTGAACTCCCCGTTCCTTTACCCTTGAGCCCCATCATGTACTTTAGGGGGCTCAAAGGTGCTGACAGTCTCCCTTTAAAGAATTCAAAACAACTACTATAACAAGTGGTTTCTCCAGTCAACACGAGGTCACATTTAATGACTCCTGCAGTCTCAGGATTATTCACCCCTTCATGACAAGCCCACTTAGTAGAGCACCTTTTGCTGTTCTCTCCTGCTCCAGACGTGATGTATAGCCAGACACCGGCTTCTGACTGCGTTCCTGAGGAACCTTAGCTCATTCCTCATGCTTCATTCTTCCTCCTCCAGACACACTGCTGATCCACAGGTCCGAAAAGTTCAAGTTTGATTGTTCCACAAAACAGAATACCAAAACCTCTGTGGCCGATTTATACGATATTGAACATATCAGAGCTGATTTTTCTTGTGCTGTTGGGTCAGTAGAGGTGAACTTGGAGTTCGGGCATGAAGACCTTCAGCTTTTAGTATGTGCCTCTCTGTGTAAACTGAAGCCTCAGTGCCTGCTGCCACCAAATCCAGCTGCAGGTCTTCTGCAGGCACTGGAGGGTTTTTGACCACCTACCTCCTCAGGAAGCTGGTGGCGGCTTCCACATTCTGTCACATCTAGGCACTGCAGTGGTCCTTCACCTTTGTACTTGTGAACTGCTTCCAGCTGCATCTCTAGGGATATTCAGCGCCTTTATCTTTTTTTATATCATTTTCCTCGTTTGTACAAGACAATGATTTCTTAATTTTTTCGACCACTCTCTTGCCTTGGACCAGATTCACCCGAGCGTGCGCATGAGCATAGTGTTTTTGCAGAACAAACAATGCTTTTTTTGTGTGCATCAGCGCATTTTACTGTACATTTTTCACCCACAAAGTATATTTATTTGCGAGCTGCTTGAAATTGCTAATTAGCCTAAGGAGCGCTAGATGGGTTTTCCAGCAGAATTACAAAGCATATCGCATAGCTCCCAGTGTATTGCATGTGCATTTGCGCACCCCCACCCCCATTGACCTCTATTGAGAGTTTGGCTGTGCAAATGTACAGGAAAAAATGAACATGCTGTATTTTTAATGTGACTGAAATGCTCAGGAAAAATACGCGAATGTGACCAAATCCATCGGTTATATTTTTTGCGTACTATACACGTAAGCTTTGTGTGCACAAATACTGTAGCCAGATTTCTAACATGCCATTAAACATCACAGTCAACAAAGGCAAAACCTTTCCAGGTGACTGATGTGTATTATCTCAAGAACACCTGAAGCAACCAATGAAGCTCTTAATTAGTTATATCAGGTGTGCTTGAGCTAAAGCACAATTTGCAAGTGTGAGAAACGTTATTCAGGGGGGGTTGGATAAATCTGAAACTGCAGTAGCCATTACAAGAAGTATATTTTTTTCTGTATTGAATCTGGACAAATCACTTTTTCTTTTTTGTAATTTTATTCTTGTCCTATTAAAAATAAAAATTGCAAATTTGGCAAGCCTATGGCCGCCTGCAGACGGCCAGGTCAGATCCGGCTGCGAAAATTCTCGCAGCGGGAACCGACCCGAACCCCTGCAGAGAGCAGCGTGTACTCACCTGCTTCCGCGGCTTCAGCTGTTTGATGTGCCGGCTGCCGGCGCATGCGCATGCGCAGACCGGAGCCGGCGGCTGGGGAGTGAGATTTCTGTACTGGGCTCTGTGAGTACTGCAGAGAAAGAGCATGCAGCAATTTGTTTGCCGCGCGAGATTGCGCACGGACAAGTCGCGGCCGTCTGCCTAGGGTTGCGTTTGCTAACGCAATGCTATGGCAGCTTCCACAGGCGGAAATGTCACGGGAAATCCCGCCACGTAATTTCCGCCCATCTGCAGGCGGCCCAACGAATAGGGGTTATTTTATTACAACTGTATATTTAAGCGTTTCTTTTAGGCCTCATTCACATGGGCGTTTTCATGCGGTATGAGCTCTTTCACACGAGCGTATATCGGCTGCCTAATCACGGCCGGACGATATATGCTACGATCTGATGCGTAAAAACAAATGAACGGGCACACAAATCTAACGTTTGTGCACCCATTCAGACGGCATGGGCCCAGCGCATAAACACAGAGACCGCCATGCTATTTCCCCCTCCCTCGCCGACTCACCTCCTCACTTCCGGCTGTTTGCAATGGGAGTGGGTAAGAGCGAAGCTAAGCTCCCACCCCCTCCCCTTGTCCATGGACAGCAATGGGAGGAGGTGGCATGGGGCGGTGCTACGCTCGTGTGAAAGAGCCCTATAGCCGAGTGAAAAAACTGCGTCTATTAGAACTAATAGTTTCCTATAGAACCGTTTAGATAAAGGAATTTTAGACGCGCAAAATTCGCACCTTCAAAAGATAGGACATGGGTGGCTACAATGTACACATCTAAGGTCCACACTGTGTGAAAAGATAGGACCTGACTAGAGATGAGCGAACGTACTCGTAATGAGTACTTACGCACCCGAGTACCGCCATTTTCGAGTACTTCAGTACTCGGGCGTAAAGATTCGGGGGGCGCCGGGGGGCGGGGAGAGGCGCGGCGGTGCGGGGGGGAGCAGCGGGGAACAGGGGGGGAGCCCTCTCTCTCTCCCTCTCCCCCCCCACTCCCCACTGCTACCCCCCGTGCCGCCACGGGGCCCCCCGAATCTTTACGCGCGAGTACCGCTGTACTCGAAAATGGCGGTGCTCGGGTGCGTAAGTACTCGTAACGAGTACGTTCGCTCATCTTTAGACCTGACCTATCTTTGGTGCGTGCTGCGCAGGAGTTTCCACAGACTCATATGGAAGCTGGAGTTTAGCTGTGTCCGACGCTCTGAAAAGAAGATTACAAATCATTAAAAGGATTTCTGCCACACAGCAGCAGCGCCGCTACACCCAGAAGCACATTTTAAATGTCCCGCTGTAAACTCCTGTTAGTCTCTGCGGGGATTAAGGGAACCCTCAGGGCTTACCTTCTTCCTTACGGGGACTAACAGGAGTTTACAGCGGGACATTTTAAATGTCCTGCTGTAAGCAGTGGGGAATTCCCCAGCAGCAGGGGACTCCCTCCACTTTTCTCTCCAGCATCGGGTTCCCCAAAGCGATTGCCCCACAGCGGAGAGAGAGGGGCAGGGTTAGAGGGATCTGCCCTGTAGCCCCAACCCCTCAACTTGCTATGGGGAATTCCTGCCACACACCTTCTTTGCGCTATGGGGATATCCCTCAGAGAATCCCCCATGGCCCCGCTCTCTCTCTCTCTCTCTCTCTCTCTCCCCCTGCTATGAGGAAATCCTGAAGCCCTGCAGGGCATCTCTCCCTCCATCTGGAGCAGCTGTGCTTTTTTAAGCAACACACTGCTGCGATTTTTCATGTCCATGAAGCTCTAGGTCTTCTGCGTGTGAAAAACTGCCTGTGCACAATACTTATAGTGCAGTATAGCCGCTTCTTTTCACGCGTCTATACAGTGCTAAAACCACGGCCGTATGAAAGAGCCCTTACAGTTCCAGAAAGCTGCGTGACAGCCAATTTGGCTGACATTACATCAGCTATCCCTGGGCCTAGATCTGCCTCTTTATGTAGCAGGTACGACCCCTGATTCCAATTTGCGGAGTAGCCATTATAAAGGCCTTAATAATGGTTTATTTTTCCAGATATTCTTTGATTTCTGACCCTGCAAACTGGCTGCTTGTGGATGCTCAGAGTGGGCAAATAGGGACCAGATACAGCATGGAACGGAAGTCACCATTTCTAGAGAGAGGGTGGTACACGGCGCTGATCGCTGCTACTGATAATGGTGAGAGCACAGGCGGGTGATGGGCCACGCAATTGTAGCATGCCGATGAGGTGCCTATGTATGTAATACATTGTTGTGGAACTAAAGATCTCCACCTCTCCCACCAAAAATAAGCCAATGGGGCATGCTGGGATGTGTAGTTAACACTATTCTACAATAGTGCTTATTCTAAACCCCTCATCTTCCTGTATTTCAGCTGTTCCCCCACTGAGCTCCACAGGGACGCTATCTGTGGAGGTGATAGAACTTAATGACCACGCTCCGGTGCTGTGGCAGCATTCTGGGGAGCTATGCAGTAGTTCACATCATGGTCACGGGATACTACTGAGTGCCACGGATGAAGACATGCCACCCCAGTCACACCCATTCCACTTCCAACTGGATCAATCCTCCATAGCCTTGACCCTTAATTGGAGCATCAGTGAAGTTAATAGTAAGTAGAAAATATATATATATTCTATTCATTGATCGATGCTACAAACAGTTGTGCATACGTTTGCAATGCCCCATATAGAACATTATATATCTAGGTCTTAAAATCTATTTACAGTCTTAAATCATGGAGACGGCGCAGGGACCGTACCAGCTACAGCATAAAATACATAAGTATCGGCTGTGATTAGATTTGCAAAGTTTGACAATGGATCTGGGAGGAGTACGGGACTCCAATATGATCTCATATTTACATTGTTAGAAGCAATTGCCATTACTGAGTGAATATTTGTACAGTGATTTATCCCAGAGTTGGCAGTAATTTAACCACTTCAAAGGTCAGCGCTCTAGAACAGAGAGTTCTGTTGAATACTTATGCTTCACCAAGCAAATATTGTCTCCTCTCCTCAGGTACCCATGCTATGCTGGAACTGCTCAGTGAAGTTGAGGAAGGGGTTTACACTTTGCCCTTGCTGGTATCCGATTCTGGTGACCCACCCTTGGCACAACTGCATATGCTGAATGTGTCTGTCTGTCGTTGTGATGCACTTGGCATCTGTAGTGGCAGTGCCGCTGCTCTCTTCAGCTCTGGAGTGGGTATCAGCCTGAGTGCACTCATCATTATCCTAAGCAGTGTGGCCTTGGTATTAGGTGAGTGGATCAACATGCCCTGGACGATTCTTGTATGTGAACCTACAGAGCTGAAACTACCTGCCCCTCTCACACATTTTACTATACAACATCCATCAAATGCTTCCAGGCTGTACCTGAGTAGTGTTACCAGTTTCATTCCTCTGGCAGGTATATTCTTACTAGTCAGTTTATTTTTTTTTTAAGACCCTTTATTTGCCCAATCGCTTGTTTTTCTACTTAGTGTTGTCTGAGTTGTAGGTCCTTCTGATACAGTAAAGTAACTAAATGATAGAGCCCAGTCCAGGAGGCCGGCTGGACCATCGCTGCTGGCTGTAGTGTTTCCCATTAACCAGCTCTTCTCTGCTGCTGGGGTGCAGATGATGTACTAGACGTTATCCACAGAACGATGCGAGTCTCTGCGGACTGGCGTGTGCAGTCAAATCTACCCATAAAAGGGACAGGTTTCTCCACTAGCCTATGACTTGCAGCACAGCGAAGGGTGGGTTAATGGGAAACACCAAGCCAGCAGACACTGTCCAGTCTCTATTTGTATGAGGATTAGGAAATATATAAAGACAATTTCTCCAGGTTTGCTTTAATAAGAAGCAATAACACACTACATTTTTGAAACAAATGAACTTCACTCTGCATGATTTAATAAGCTAAAAAGTGACGACAGGGACCCTTTAATTAACACAATGCACCCGTACTAAAAGGTGAGGGGATTTCCAAAAGCAAAAAGTTAAAGGGATTATCCAGGGATTGAAATACTTACCTGATCCAGTCCTGCTATCCAGCCCTCTTGCATAGACTGTGACAAAGTAGGGGGTCTGGCTTAGCAAGTGAAATGTGGCAAGAAGCCAGCCCCCTGCAATAACGTCAAACGGTGGGAGGAGGAAACAAGTAAACCACATGACCTAGTGTCAAAACCAGGCATCACTGAACCGGACTGGATAAAGGTATTTCTGGATAAAACCTTTCAAAATAGAAAAAGAACCCTGAGCATATTTTTACCAGCTTGGTCAACAACTGTCGGCCCCAATTCCTTTTCCCCAATTGAGGAGCAGCTGTGGCGTGAGAAAGGAGATTGACACCAGAAATCTGGCAGGTGTTTATCTTGTGGGAAGCAAAACTTCTTGCGTGTTAACGGGCAGGTGTTTTGTTTTTCTTTTACTTTCAATGTTTGAGGAATTGTTTCTAGGTTAAATCATTTCAAGTTCATTTTTTAAACATTTTAAACCATTTTCTTAATTTAAAAAATATACTTTTCTATGTAATCGACAGTCTTATTAAACCCTGGTATATGTGAACAGAACAGTTGTCTGCAGCTGTTCTAGAGAGAATAGCTGCAGACACATCTTGAGCGCCCTCTACTGTTATGCAGCTAGGTGAAGATGGGGCTGAGAAATCCATATTCACCGAGCTGCACAACGCAAGAGAGGTTTTGTAAGAAAAATGTACAGAATAGGCTGATAAAACCTATTAAAATATTGCTTAGAATTGCCTATTCTGTACATTAAAACATTTTAGGTACTCCAAGTCCATGGCGAGAAATATTAAAAATATAGCACGATATAAAAGCTTTAAAAAAAAATATGTTATTTGTGCGTGATTGGAAAGTTGTTGTTTTTTTTAACCACTTGCCCCAAATACTTAGTCATGTAAAAGAGCCTTGCCTATCGCTGAGGATTAATTCACCAGTTATAAAACCAACAAAGCACTCAGGCCCGTGTCACATGAACGTATTTGCACAGCATTTTACGTATGCAAAATAGGCAGTGAATAGAACCCATTGATTTCAATTGGTTGTTTCACGTAAGCGTATTGTGCATTTTGTTCACACAAAAAAGTATGCAGGATGCTCACAAAAGTGGTGCATATTGAATTATTAAATTAATTGCCCATTTGGGGGCTGCATTTTTTTTTGCACGCGCAAATAGTAAAGTAAAACACGCACCTGCGCATGCAAGTACACGGCGTAAATGTGCTTTCGCTCATGTGATACCAGCTTTAGGCTACTTTCACATAAGCGCATATCGACCGGCCTATTCCAATGCATCAGATCACATGGGCGTATTTGTGAGGAGTAAAAATGCCTGGCCAAGCCAATATAGCGCCGGGCGTTTTTACATCGGACCCAAAACATAGTTCTGGAATTATGTTTTGGGCCGGAATATGTCAGCCACTGCATGGACTCCTATGGGAACCCATGGCAGCGGCGGTAAGTGGGGGGCAGTATAGCAGCATGCTGCTAAACTCCCTCCCTCTGTTCTCCTCACCCTGTGCAGGCTCATCTGTCTTCCTCCCCGCTCATTCTGTGCAATGGGAGGGGGCGGAGCCAAGCGCCAGCCCGCCCCACCCCTGCCCATTGATGCTATGGACAAGGGGCGGGGTGGGGGCAGAGCTAAGCATCCGCCCTCTCCCTGCCACTTTCAATAGCCATCAATGGGAGGAGGCGGGGCGGACTGGCGCTTAGCTCTGCCCCGTCCCCTCCCATTGCACAGAACAAGCAGGGAGGAAGATAGGTGAGCCTGTGATGGGGAGGGAGGGAAAATGGGCGATGGCCTGGTGAGCTGTGCATTTGCGCCGGGCTCACTAGGCCATCTAAATGGGCGCACAAACGTTTGATTTATGCGCCCGTTCACTACATTTTTCTCAACAGACGTAGCATATATCAGCTGGCCGATATCCGCTCTTGTGAAAGAAGCCTTATAAAATACAGAGACTTGAAAGTGACCTTATAGTTCACAACTCAATCAGATTCTTTCTAGAATCAGATTAATTTTTGTAGTCCAATTAAAAGTGACTCTCCGGGTCTTGACAAACCAATATGGCCACATGGACTTCTGACTACCTGATGCACTAGTATGCATCGGTAGTCTAACATACTACATGTTGATCTGGTTGGGCGGCACCACTGACTAATCAACGCAGCATGTCGAGTCTTAGACTAATAATGCATACCAATGCACACTGCATCAGGTAGTCAGAGGCGGCCATCTTTGTTTTGCAGGTCGAGAGGGCACTTTAAAAAATAAATAAAATCTGATGATTGGTGGCTATAGGTGATATAGTGGACTTTTATTGCAATAGTTTTTAGAAATGATTCCACCACAAGTGAGACAATTTAAATGGATATTCTAGTTTGAGTAAATAAAGGCTATTTCTATAAAAACCCATTTCATACAAGCGTATAATCAGTGCATTTATGCGTTCGTAATACAGACAAGTGTCCCAGCTCAACCGCAGGTATTCTGACACGAACTCGAAGCCTCATAGTTTCCTGTGATGCACTGAGTTCAGGGCAGGAAATTCGCGGTTGGGCCAGGACACTAGTCTATTATGGATGCATTAGTGCGCTTATAATACGCTCGTGCGAATGCGGCATAATGAAAAGTCCTTTCATTATACTTTCTGGATCTGCACCCCTAAAATTAATAGTGCTTTAAAATGGTCAACATTGATTACTGTGTTAAAGATCTCCGCTTGCTGCTGATCAGTATGAACGTCCATTGTTTATTTGTGGTGCAATTAAATCTGTCCTGTTGCATTATGGAAACACAGTTGCACAACTCGTTACTAGACAGCTCTGATAGGTGTCCAGCTCGTTACAGTAAACCTATGCGGCCATCACATGACCAGGACACATTTCATCCACTGCAACTACACAATAACAAACAAATCTTCAACACAATGTAGACAGTAAATGGGAAAATCGTAGAACTTAAATTGAACAAATAACATTTGCTGAAAAGGTTTCAAATTTGGCCCAAAGGAGTCTTGTGCCCCTTAATATATTTGTCATCCTTCACATCAGCACAATCTTTTCTGATGTCCCTTTTACACAGGACGACAGTCGTCTAACAGATGCACGATCGCAGACCTCACTGCTAAGGTCGTTAGCGTTCATGCAGCGCATTTAGACAGACAGACTTCACAGCTGGAATGCGGGCTTCTCGCTCTTCTATATGAAACACTGAGTGGGGAGCATTTACACTGAGCGACAATGGTTTTTATGCTGAAAGTCATTGATAATGAGTAGTGAACAAATAGTAACAATGTTTTTGCATTTACACTAAATGATTATTGCTCAAATTCGTCCCATGTAAATGGCCAATTACGCCAGTGTATAAAAACACCAGTCTAAGTAAATCTTCAACATATGAATCTGCTCAGCTTCTTCTGCTGTGCGTTAGGGCTTATTCACACGACCGCATTTGCGCCGTGTATTACACGTGCAATATTTGCACATGCAATACGCGGTAAATAGAACCCATTGATTTCAATGGGTTTAGTCACATGCCTTTTTTGGTAGCGCATTTCGGTTGCACAAACAAAAAACCCCCAAAAAACAGCATGTCCCATTTTGGTGCGTATTACACCTCAATTAGCCCATATTAAATGTAACTGGCCATTGAAATCAAAGGCACATGCTTGCAGGCTTTTGGGTTTTTTTTGCGTGCGCGAATACACAAGGTATTCATGTGCAAAAAATACTGTAAAATATGCAGAGATGTGCTCAAAAAACGCAATGCTCATAGCGTTAATACACTTACACCTGTGTTATGCTAGCCTTGCAATGCAACAGGGTCCCCCATAAAAGTTGCAATCTCTCTCCTAAAGGTACCTTTACACAGAATGACCATCGCCCCTTTGCTTTCACCTAGTAGCGATAGTCATTCAGTGAATTGAGGCAGAGTGTGCGGGAATGTTCTTCCCACCGACCTCCATGCACTGCGAAGAGACAGAACAACTCTGGTTTACACTGAGTGAGCAGTAGTTTTGGTTCAGTGAGCTGAAACAAAGCGTCTTGCAACTACTGAGTTCTCGCTCAGTGTCCTGTCTGTGTACACATAGGGAAATTATTGCCAAAAATCAGTTTCAAGTAATTATTTGGGCGATAACCGCCCCGTGTAAAGATACCTTAATACCAGGTGCACTAGATGTTCACTGCAATAGTTTCTCCTCAATTGGAGCTCAAACACGGCAAACAATAGAAGGCTCTGCAGTGTCACAGTGACATAATGTGGGTTATGGGCCACTGACCCTTCAAACCTGGGGACAGGAGCAGTCTCCGGCATCCTGGTCATTGAGACATAGATAAGGAATTAGTAGTAAGTTCAGCTGGACACCATACGATCCATGCCAAATAAAACTGTAATAATTATACATCTGTGTAACTCATGTTATTTGTTGCAGTTCTTGCTTTGCTACTTCTCTTATTTCGCTGCACTGCTGGTAGCGCAGGCCAGAAGGGGTTATTGTCAGACTCAGAGGAGGACGTGCGAGACAATATATTCAACTACAACGAGCAGGGAGGAGGAGAAGAGGACCAGGTACCGGACTGCATTTTTCTTTTCAGCAAGGGCACCACTCTTGTTTATACGACTGAGCTACACTGCCCTAAACAGTCCACAGACAAGAGTGCTGCAGTTTGTAATCTCCTACTGACAGCAGGAAGGGCAGGCAGTGTTAATTACCAATACTGATTTTCCTTATCACACAGGATGCCTATGATATGAACCGCCTCAGGAACCCAGCCATGGCAGTGCCACTATCGCCTCGTTTCAAGCCTCCAATCCGGAGAGATGCTCCCTACAGTCAGACACTTCCCCGATACCCCCGGAGACTCTCTGACCGTCCTTCTGATATTGAAGACTTCATAGAAGATGTGAGTTCTTGGGTTTTATAGTTTCCGTTGTTCTGAAGTCTTGTGATTGAGATGTAAATGTTATTCCCTTGTTTCTCCTGTAGGGGTTGCAAGCGGTAGATTCAGACCCCAGTGTCCCCCCATATGACACTGCACTGATTTACGATTATGAAGGAGAGGGGTCGGTTGCTGGGACACTGAGTTCTATCTTATCTAGTGAAGAAGACAGCGACCAGGAGTACGACTATCTGCAGGAGTGGGGTCCACGCTTTCGCCGGCTGGCAGACATGTATGGCAAACAATGACTATGACGACTAATCTCCATGAAGAGACTATAAATCCTCTGTCGAATACTTCAGCTGGAGGCACAACACCAGTCTATTGGTGTTTTAAATAATTGTTTACAGTAGATGTAAGATTGGGACCAGCTTCTGAGAACAGGTGGTGTACGGCGATGTAGATAACACTGAGGGTATTAGCAGAGGGAAGCAGTGGGCTTTATTCTGCAGCAGGTGGGTTGTTAAAGTGACAAGGACAGAGAGCTTGCACACGGACAACAAGGGTATCTTATATTAATGCACTGGGATCAAGTATGAGGATTGATAAATAATGGAGTGTCACTGGCAGAAGGAGCAGGTTGATGCTTGGACTGATGTCATTACACCTTGATGGAAAAAGGGTTGATGGTTCCACATTGTGGAAAAGTTTCTGATAATTCCACATTTTATACCTGTAATAAAAATCATCCTTGTGGCAAACAGGTGTCCTGCCCAGTGATCTCTCCCATCCGTGAAAAGAAATAGTTTCTGGTCCTTCCGTTTTAGATATAATTTACACTGGGGTTGGCGAGGTCCAGTTCATCATTGGACAGAGCTTTATTATCCTGCCCATTTGTGGAGTTCCTTTTAATCATTTTCTTGGTAGAGCTTGCTAGCCGGGCATAACTATCTGGGTTGTAATCAGCACGGGGTTTACCGTGGGACAGCAGTGGTACTGCATCCTGAGTGGCTTGTAGGAGGAGTGGTGGCCGCCGCAGGCTGTCTCCTTGTCTCAGACTGTCTGGGAGACCCTTCCTTTTAGTTTCCGGCAGTAGAAGAAGACTAAGAACTGAAAGAATGCAGAAAGATGAGAAGACAACATGGTGCAGGAAGAAGCCGGATCTCTGTTGAAGAATGATGATTGGAAAGGAAGCGCGGCCCAATAAACTGAGCCCCAGAATAATGCCCAGGCCAGAACCCCTAGATTGAAAAAAAAAATAGATTTTATAAATCCATTCTAGAAGGCTAGTAATGAACTGTATAGACCTACAAATTAAAGGGCTATTCCATTTTTTTTCTATACCATCTGCTAGCAAAATTTAAAAAATATGATTTGCTCTTACCTTTCTTATATCAGTGCAGTTGCCTCCTGTACATACAGTAGTATGGTGTTGGCCATAAATCAGTCCTCTTTAATGCATCTACATGCTAAGTGAATAGGACTAAACATGGCGTCCATCATAACTTTTTGGTATTCAGTTAGTAACAAGAATGTATGACCTACATGTGCTACGTCAACATAAAATACACATCCATGTCATAATGGATTAAGACTACTAGTGCAAAACTAATTGGCGACTTTGTGATGCTTTAAAAAGTTAACTGTACATTAAAACCAGGTAGAACAACTTCAGTGAGGCTTCTGAGAGCCATGATGCTGACCTTCTGCTGTAGTTAGTAATACTGTCCTGCTCCTCAAATTACTATTCACCAGAATTATACCATGTTCAGCTCTATTCCGTTATCTTACAGATGTATTACTCAGGACTAAAGGTCCCTTTATATGGGTCGATTATTATCAGACCTGAATGCTCACTCGCCAACAATCAGGCCATGTAAGGACGAATTATCAAATGCTCATTCATAGGCAGATTGTGTAATTTAGGTGAACATAAAAATACTCGCTGGTTGGCTGCACATCTCCATGTAAAGTGGGAGATGTGCAGCTGATCAACGACAGCCGCAGAGGAACAAATGATCGTTTTAACATTTGGTCATTCCCCCTAGAGGAGATAATCTGCAAGTGTACAAAGAGGGAACGAGCGCTGACGGCATGCTCCTTGTCAATCAGTGGTTGTTACCACGGGCAAGTTCCTGCCCATGTAAAAGGAGCCTAATCCACATTATACTATTTTTCCAACTTTGGCCAATGCACTACTATAAGATATACATGTAATCCAAATTTTGTTCATGCGTCTATTATAAAAGTGTAGAATTTCCTATTCTATTAACAAAAAAAAATATTTAAAAAATCTACACAAAAGAATACCCCTTTAAGCCAATGAGAATTAACAGCTCCAATTTCCTGTCTATATATATGGGGCAGCATTGTAGAAGTAAGGGTCCTCTTACACAGGACGACTGGCAGGTGTTTATCGCTCCTGCACTTTTACACAACCGATCATTGCACAGTGAATGGGAATTGCCTACCTCTATTTACAGTAAATAGGCAGTCGTTCACAAATGAACTGTCTGTTTAGATTGGCTGATCATTATTTGATGTTTATGCATGCATAAACTGTACAGCAAACGATAAGCGAACAAGTTATCATTAGCTCATTAGTCGTTCAGTCGCTGGCAGTGATTACACTGAATGATAGGCATTCAGTTTTGTTCGATCTAGTGATAAAATGGATGGAAATTGTGTAAAAGGCCTTTTCGTGCTCATGTAACAGAGTACAGTTTGAGTAGACAAGTGACAAAAATCGGGTCAGAGCAGTCATCACTCCACTCTCTTCTGCAACTTGCATACAATAAGTATACTCGTAAAAAACAAACAAAAAAAAAAGACAACAACATGCTTTCCCTTGAAGTAGTTGTCATAATGGAATGAAACTTTCTCTGTGATTGTAACTTTGATATAAGTGATTACAATATCCGAGCAAAAGGATCATTTATTGCAGAAAATTGATCACTATGAAGGGAGGCTCTAGTACCCTGTTGTACCGAATCTAGCTTGGATACAAGATGTGATACGGGTGAGCATGGAGGCTCTAGAACCCTGTTGTACCGAATCTAGCTTGGCTACAAGATGTGATACGGGTGAGCATGGAGGCTCTAGTACCCTGTTGTACTGCCTCTAGCTTGGATACAAGATGTGATACAGGTATCGTATCCTGCGGCATATCGGTCCACGTTTGCTGTAACTGAGCCTCTAGTTCATGCAAACGCGTAGGCTGCTGAAGTTGGTGTCCCAGATGGTCCCTTACATGTTCTATAGGAGATAAATCTGGTGACCGGGCAGTCACGGAAGTGTGACAATGTTGTGGAGACATTCCTATGACCTCCTTGTGTGTTCAGCCAAGCATTATCCTGTTGTGAAATGCTTCTTGGAAGCTGCCATGAGAGGAACACATGTAGGATGTCCTGAGCATATCGCTGAGCAGTCATTGTCCCTCGTACAACTACTAGAGGAGACCGACTTTCGTATGCGATGGCCCCCCAGACTATCACTCCAGCAGTGGGGTCAATGTGCCGCTCCACAGCAAAGGCAGGATTGAGGCTTCACCCCTAGGTCTACCAGACATGAAAACTGCCGTCAGTGCCCAAACTAAACCAGGATTCCTCACTGAAAAAAACCTGGTTCCACTCACGGCGCACATCAGTCAAATGCCTGGAAATGGTTCCAACAGACACAGAAACCTGTAACGATAGCGCCAACTGTGTCTGGATGGCAGACAACAAAACAGTTAGAGCTGCTCATGCTTGTCTGATGATCGTCTCTACTGGTGGCCTGTTTAGGGTGTCAACCATTGGTCCCAACACCTCCTAACAGTCAGGTTAGAATGGCCCGGGTGGCAGGCAATTTGTTGATACGACCTTCCAGATTCTCGGATTCAAATTCAAACCCTGATAACGGAGTGAAATCTCTTCTATTGAGTCATAAAGGCATCTAGTGGCCAACAAGCTCTGCACAAGCAGAAAAAAGTCCACTAAACACAAGTAACCTCTGAGAGCCTTTGTATAGGCCAGAGGTGGAACCACTTTTAGGGCCTCAGGTGGCAAGACTGTTCACGCTACAACTCTCATCATTTACATATCTGCCTCAGATGGAACTGCGTGCAGGGTTTTGCACTAAAAATGATAAGTTCTTCTAGGGGCAGGATTTTTTTTTTTGACAAAGCGTGTACATCAAAACATTCTGTACCAGGTCAGATTATTGTACTCACCGAATTATAGTTGGCAACACCTCACTGGCAAAAAAGACACTCAGCATCACTACAGCATGAGAAGAGAGGGACCCCAGTACAGATATGGCTATAGTAACTGCAGTAAAGAGATCTGGATTGGAGAGAAACTAGTTAGTAATGATGGAAATAAAATTAGGCTACAAGACAAAATAGCAAATGTGAGAGTCTTACACTGTGTAAGGGCCAGGAGCAGCAGAGAGCAGAACCCGGTCAGGATGGTGCACAGGAGAAGAACTGCCCGACGTCCCCAGTGGTTCACAGTGATGCAGAGGAAAATACAAGCAAGGAGATCACTACCGGCCCGGAGAAAATAAGTTATAGAGCTACCTAGAACCATGAGGTTCCGGGTAAAGCACGGTCTGATGCCACAGCCAATGAACCTGGATAGGAGATGGAACAAATGTGACTATAGGATTACTGGCACAAAAAAACACTACTCAAAGTTATTGTGCAAATTACTAAAGCACAAATCCTGGCCAGTAATGGAAGGATCTCCAATTTAATTAGATATAGGGTTATATCCATAGGGGCCTGTATTCTAGTATGCCAACGGACCTGACAAACCCCTAACATCTGAAGATTTCTCTGAGCAATCCCAGGTGAACGCCACTACTCTTACACTAGAAAAATTGTGAAAAACTAATTCGGTTTTCCAAAGGGTCTCAGAAAAACGAAAGCTGCAGTTGTTGGTATGGACAGTTGCTCCACATTTCCTTCGTACTAGACTGAGATGATTTTCTTTGGCAAAGGCAGAAATAGTTTTAGAGGAGGAAAACCTCAAAATCTCAACTTGCTCACTCGGGTGTAAGCATATTATATTAGCGTTTCCGAAGTTACACACATTTACATCTGGCAGACCTACGATTTAATACTGAATATATGGAAGAATTGAGAAATTTTGGATAAAACATAAGACATTTGGGAAGGGACTTACGCAGTGAATCCAAGAATCAATGCATTCCGCCAAATAAGACGAGTCCTGAACAGACTGCAGAAGCTGTAATATCGAGGACGAGGAAAACCCTCCCAAAATGAGTCTATTTCTTACAAGAAAGAAAATTAGATTATCATTAATGTGGAAAAGCATTACTAATTCTACCATTTTCTAATACGGCTAATAGCTGGTGCTGTTCTAATGCAGCACGTGTTAGTATGATGTCTGCTTTCTATAGCCTCTATCTAGATAGTTATTCTATAATAGGGTTATCCTAAGGTTTAAAGTTATCCCCTATCCACAGGATAGGGAATAACTGATTGGTGGAGGTCTGACGACTAGGTCCCCCATTGCTCATGAAAACAGGTGTTTCATGTACTCCCGTGTGAATGGAGTGGCGGCTGCAAGCATTTGTACAGGTGCTCCATTAATCTCTGAGCGACTACTGAGAGCTTGTAGTTGGCTATCTCAGTTAGTTCCATAGAGAAACAGCAGTAGTGTGCATACTCAACCAGCTCCATTCTTATGGCTGGACATGGGACCCCTGTCTTTGTGACTGATGGGGGACCCAGTGATCAATCATCATATGGAAAAGGTTAACCCTTTCAAAATGGGTATTCCAGAGACAGAATGCTTATTCAAGTTTTTATCCATCCACTGTCTGGGTAAAAACTGATAGATCAGTAAGGCTTTAACTGCTGAGACCCCCACAGATTCCGAGAACGGGGTTGCCATTTCCCCATTCCTTCTCACTTTAGGGTCACTTTCCCACCCACAGTGCCATTATTGATAGGAGTGCTGTGACCAGAAATAGTCAAGCGATTTGTTCTTGGCCATCTCTGGCAAGCCCACTGAAAATGAATAGAGTGGCACTACGCATGCACGACCACCACCCCATTCAATCTACTCCTCACCGAGAGCCTGAAGTGAGGAGTAATGGGAAAACAGGACCCCATGTTCTTGAGATCAGTGGGGATCACAGCAGTTGGACCCCCACTGATCTATCAGTTTTCATCCATCAAACGGATAGGTGAAAACTGGAACAAAAACGTCCCGTCTTTGGAATACCCCTTTACGGCCCAATGTCCAAGGGCAGATGTGATTTGCTGCACCTGCATGGGAGATCTGCAAATTAAGGCGCCCGCAGAGCATTTAAAGGCATGCGGATGTGATTTTTTTCCCCGGCGTGTGGATCGCACGTGTGGGAAGGAATTGCAGCATGCTCCATATTGCTGTGGATCCTGGAGGGACAGCTTCCATTGAAGTCAATGGAAGCCTTCTGAGCCGCGACACACCCGCAGCTGTCACTATGGATGTGCCGCCGATCTGCGGGAAAGCAGGAGATTTAAAATAGAAAAAAAGGGTACTGCCCATGCGTCGGGCACCGCGCCCGGACATCTGCCGTGCTGAAGAAAGAAGATCTGGCCGCTACAGAGGAGACCCGTGTTGGATCCGGAGAGGTAAGAAACTGTATTTTTTTCCATAGCCGTGGGCATGCACGGATTCCGCTGCGGGATTCAGCAGTGGAATCCGTGAGTGCAAGTGGACATGAGGCCCAAGTCTGAATTTTATTGAATAGTTAATAGCATTTGAGCCGCTTTGCTATTCACCTGTAAACAGATTCTCTCGATCAGCAAAATCATCTCCGGTGTCTATTCCATTTGCCCTGGAGAAGAGGAGGAGCTCTGCCTTGCATCGATTTAATTGCTGTGTTGCCAGAAGCCAGCGGGGAGATTCAGGGAACAGTAACTGGCAGCTACATGCATGGAGAGATGTGAACACCACAGAAAGTGATAAGGCTAAACTAGGCCATGCACATAAAATCGTATGAACAATCCCACCTGTAAATTGAAAGGCTAAACTGACCAAACCGGAACCGGCTTGTAAAAAACAAAACAAAAACAAGGATTCTGTAAACTGCAAATGATCGGACAAACAAACTTTGCACTTGTATTTTTGGCAAACCATGGCTGGAATTTTACAGCTAGTCAGACGACATTTTTGACAGACAGAAGTCTTATGCTGGTCGTTTGTGAATGTTTGTGTAATATTTTCACACAACTATTCCCTTACATGTATAGGCAGCTTTACAATCACCCCTATCTAATCATTATACAGTGCCGACACATTCCACCTATCTAACAGGAGCACAGAATACATGAAACACATAAGTCACTTACCACCAATAACTAGAAAGTAAAAATAACGCTGCGGTTATTGCCCCTTGCAAAATTTTCCAGTCAGAGCACAGCACGGCCATTCCTGGGAGCAGCAGCTCACCTCCTAACCAGAAAAATCCTCCAATCATTGTTATCATCAGCCGGAGACCTGGGGTGCAAAGCTCTAACCCTGCGGAGAAGAGCAACAAAGTCCTGGTCAGTACTGTACATGGTATATCATCAGGGCAGGTAGAAGACACTAGAGGTGCCTACCTGAGAGAGCCTGACATCCAGAAAGCATAAGAGCGAGAAAGTAGAGAATGACAGGAATGTTAAAGCAGAAGTTAAATACCAGTGTACAGATATAGGGTAACTAGTAACTTCATATAAGCTCACAGTATTAATAATGATCAGTTTACAGAAAAAAGAACCATAATCATCGTACAATTAGTACAAAACGTGACATCGTATTATTCTGCTGTGTTATGCCCAGAGTACACAAGCCGGTGAGCTAAAAACTAAGAGATTCCGACAAATGAGCGATTTTTCACTCAGTACCGTTTCCAGGGATTACCGTCCCGTGTAAGGCCCCCTGTCCACGGCCGTGATTTCGCCAGCGGTAAATCATCGGCGAATCACGCCGGCTGAAGCTTTCCATAGCATTGCTATGGAAAGCGCCCGCCCCGTGTCCATGAGCAGAGAATGATTGCAATGCTGCGAATTGCCCTGATTCTCCGCGGTCAGCCTATCTGTCAGATAGGCTGTCTTGCTGGGAACCGTCTGCCGGCTCCTGTGGCGGATATTCGCCGCGGGATACCGCAACGCCTGTGGACAGGGGGCCTAAGGCCGCCTGTGCATGGGCATACCATTTTAACACAAGCGTATTTCCGCTGTGGGAGAACGCTTAAAGTCACCGCAATTTTCCATAATAGGTTCATCGCGGCAAATCGCAGCATGACGTGATTTTTATACAACACCCTGCTCAGTGCTGGCTCACTAAATCATCCCAGACAGATATTTGTCCAGCCTTTGTTTGAACACTGCCACTTATTGATCACCCTTCCTGTAAGAACGTTTTTTCAAATATCTCATCTGTGTCTCCTCCCTCTCAGCTTCATCCCATTGCTTCTAGTCTTTACTTGTGTAAATGAGAATAGGGCTGATCCCTCTGCACTGTGACAGCCCTTCAGATATTTGTGGACAGCTATTAAAGTCTCCTCTCAGCCTTTTTTTTTGCAAGCTAAACATTCCCAGATCCTTTAACCGTTCATCATAAGACATGGTTTACAGACCGCTTACTAGTCTGGTAGCTCTTCTCTGAGCTTGCGCCAATTTGTCTGTCTTTTTTAAAGTGGGGTGCCCAGAACTGGACACAGTATTCCAGATGAGGTCTGAAGAATAGAGGGAGATAATTACGTGATCTAGACTCTATGCTTTTTTTCATACATCCAAGAATTGTGTTTGCCTTTTTGGCTGCTGCATCACATTGTTGACTCAAGTTCAGTCTATGATCTTTTCGTTTAGGAAAAAAGGTTGAACAACATTGGGCCTAGGACAGAGCCTTGTGGTACCCTACTTGAGACATTCTTTCACTTGGATATGCAGCCATTTATGACCACTGAGTACAATCACACATCCATTTTTCAATCCACCTGAGGCCTCGTGTCTACGGGCCCACACAGTTTCCCCATGCAGAATCCTGCAGCGGATTCTACCAGGCCCGCAGACATGAGGCCAAAAAAATACATTATACTCACCTGTCCGGACGCTGCGGGGCTCTCCTCCGTCGCAGCTGGATCTTCCTTGGGATGCCAGCGCCTTAGTTTTTTTTTTTAAACTCCTGCTTTCGCGCAGTCTGTGGCACGGACGCAGTGACAGCTGCGGACCCGGACGGTTTCCATTGACTTCAATGAAAGCCGTCTGTGTGGGAAAACCGCAGAAAATAGAGCATGCAGTGTTTTTTCCCCGCGTGCAATTCGCATGCCAGGAAGAAAGAGGACATCCGTAGGTATTTAAATACCTGCGGATAGCCAATGATAGTCTATGGGCATATTGAACTGCGGGTGACCCGCGCGGATTCCGCAATTCAATTATGCCCGTGGACATGAGGCTTAACAGTTGCCTTGTCAATGCCATATTTGGTCACTTTTTCAATAAGTATGGTATGAGATACTTTGTCAAATGCTTTACCAAAGTCAAGATATACTGTATCTTCTGCATTTACCTGATCAACCCAGTTGGCCATTCTGTCATAGAAGGAAATTAGGTTAATCTGGCATGATTGATTGTTACAAACCTATGCCGGCTCCGGTTACTCTATTCTCATTCAAGTACTTGCATACATATTGTTGACTGCAGCAGCCTGTTAAAGGGACAACACAGGCTGACTGCAGGCTGTAAACATTACGTTAGCAGGGAGACTCAGAGCTGCCCATGGTCGATAGGTGGGGAGTAGGAGCTCATTATTATGTTTTGCACATGACATTTTTATGAAGACTCTGTATCTCAGTCAACCAGTTTAGCCTGGAGTTCCACTATTATTTAGGGTACATGGGCACAGGCTTTTTTTCCATTGCCATTTCGGTCCGATTTTTGAACCATTTTTTTTTGGTCAGAAAATCCACCCATTATTCATTCTATTGAACGGCTGTATGCACATAGACTTCTTGAACTCAAATCGTCCAAGTGAAAAATATATAAATCACAGCATGTCCTATTCTTGTCTGATTTTCAGAAGAGAAGAGCACATCAGTGTGCTGTCCCCCATACATCAAACAGCACACTGAAGGGATGTCTGTGCGCTGTTTATCCGAGTTACACCCGAGAATCTAGAGTGCAACTCATTGCCTGTGTGCATGTACGTTAGCACTGCATAGTTATCCTGCAACATCAGCGCAGAGACAAACTATAGTTGCAATGACTCAGTTAATTGCTATTTACATGCACAATTTTAGTCAAAACAGGCTCACTGGCAGATTTTCTGGTGTCCTGGAAAAGTTTAGACTGGTTAAACTATAGCTTCAGTCTGGATAAATAAATAGTGAATGACTTACAAATTACAGTCTAAAGGTACTTTCACATGGGAAGACCGTAGACCAAAAAAAAAAAAAAAAATCACTTGAAAGAGATAGTCATTCAGTGTCAACATGGCCACCAACAGGGTGATGCGTGATAAGCCGCTAGTTGTTTCATTTCAGCTTATTAAAAAAGGTTGCTGGTTGATCAAGAGGAGTCTGGAGTAAAATCACAGTCATCGCATGTGAATGCCTTGCAAATGAATTTGCACAGAGATCCCCCCCCCCCCCCCATGAATTATATCTTGGCAAACAACTCTTGATCAATCGTCGCATGTGTTAAAGCAAACAAATTACTGCTGTTCGTACGCATCAATGACTTTTCTGAGCAACTTTCTGAACAATAGTTACTCCATATAAAAGGTATCTTAAGGCCTCCGACACACACACACACACACACACACACACACACACACACACACACACACACACACACACACACACACACACACACACACACACACACACAGTAGGGTCCCTCCATTTTTTGTTAGTTTGTCTTTAAATAAGTTCATTTGCCTATCTTGTAAGTGTGTTATGATTGGATGTTTGAGTAGAAGAGGAGTTAGTGAGAGAATGTAGTAGTGTGATGTGTGCCGTCTGAGAAGGAGGTGCGCACAGTAGGGATGGGCTGATGCGGCTGCCGGGGCTGGGTGGCAGGCTATGTCTCTGCTACTGGACCGTTTGTCTTCTCCGGGAATGAAAGCGCAGGAGATGCTGCTTTAGAGTTGGTATGAGAATGCAAGAGTTGTATGCACCCCCACTAAACTGCATTTGGAGGGGAAGCGTAGAAGTCTGTTACAGCTAACGCCTAAAGTGAGAGGGATATGAGAGACCGTGTAACCCAAGCAAGTGCCCTTCAGATAGCAGCGGCTGAGGAGGTGTATGCTTTGGGAGAAGAACAGTCCATTATCAATTGTGTTCTGAACAGCTGAGTTTAGGAAACCGTTCCAAAGACTGTAACTTCATGTTAAGAAGCACTAATAAATCTGCCTGTATAGGAAAATCAAAGTTGGAATGCGCATAAAAGAAAACTGTGTCCCCCCGGGTTTTCAAAGCATATTGTTTGTCTGTGAACTCATTTATTCATCGTGAATAAATGACTTATGTAGGGACACTGGCGTCACGATTATAATCCAGGACCGAATTGCAGCCATCAAGCCTGCTACAATCTTATCTCCCTTGCTAGTGGCCGAGCTGGGTTACGCTTCAGCCTTTGAGGAAAGGACACGGTAGAGCCATCGTGAACCAATGCCATCTTTTACCCTGCTGTCTCCTCGGCTGAAGGACTGGCTCTCAGTCACTGCAAATACTTTTTTTTTCTAATTGAAAAGCTCAAATATAGGTATACTGTGCAACTCTTTTAGGGTCTGTTAACATCTGCGTTTAACTTTTCCATTGTTCAGCTCTGTCATAGAAGTTAAACACGGAAAAAACTGAAGTGCCAGATCCTCCCTGCACAGCCACAAGCTAAATAAGTTCTACATGCGAGGACCTAAACAAACAGCTTCCTGAGTGTGACATGGAAGAAAAGGTCGTTTGTCGATTTGGTGTGGAATCAGGAAATACCTGTCTGATCAGGGGCTGCATGGAAAAATTCTTATGACTCTTTTACACGGGACAATATTCATTTGAATGAGCACATGAGCGAGCGACGTCACCGCTAATTGCAGAACATTTAAACAGGCAGATCATCACTTCTCATTTAGCGCTATATAAAAAACACTGAGTGGGGAGTGTTTAACCCCTTCCCTCCACATGACGTAAGGGTACGTCATGGCAGCGGGGTCCTCCCGCAAGTGGAAGTACCCTTACGTCATGTGGATAGTGCGAGATCAGAAGAGATCTCACGCTATCTGGGAGCGGGAGACAGCTGTCACTTATAGCCGGCCTCCAGCTGCAACAGTGGGGGTGCATCGGAGATGCAACTCCCGTTGTTAATCCCTTCTCTGCCACAATCTATGTGGATCACGGCATGGGAAGGGTTCACAGAGGGAGCGTGCTCCCGCTGTGACGTCATCGGGCTCTCGCTGGTTGCCATGGTAACAGGACACCACCTACAGGCGTCCTGTATTACCACTATGATGCCAGTAACAAGCGATAAAGAGGACTTCCAAAAAAATGTTTTTATTGTGTCATTTATGCTGCATAATTAACAATGTAAAAAAAAAAAAAAATCTATGGCAGAAATTATGCATTTTCTCTACCTAGCATAAAAAAAATTAATAAAAAAGTTTTACAATATAGTCTATGTACCCAAAAACTACAGTTCGTCATGCAAAAAACAAGCCCTTATACGGCTGCATCGACGGAAAAATAAAAAAGTTATGGCTTTTGAAAAATGGAGATGAAAATCCGTCAAAAATCATTGCGTCCTTAAGCCCAAAATAGGCCATGTTCTTAAGGGGTTAAATGTAACAAGAAGTGAGCGAGTCGGCGATGATTTTTATGCAGGCTGAGCCTAAGCGACAAACTAAAAGTGCACAATGGCTTCGCGTTTAGACGTAACGATTATCGCTCACTTTCATTCGTTATGTGTAAATGGGCCATTAGAATTGTATTTATGAAATGTTAATCAAGGGATGAAATACTTTATGCAAGTGGGATTCTGTGTGAAGCTGTATTTTAAACAGATCTTATACCTACAGTATATTAAATTTAAAAAAAAAAGAGAAAAAGATCCCAAGTAACATAGTATGTTAGGCTGAATGAAAACAATGTCCATCTACTTCAGCATGTATAACCCCCCCCCCCCCCCCTCATTGTTGGTCCAGAGGAAGGCAAAAAAAACCAATGAGGAAGAAGCAACAAGCAAATTAGCCCATTCGGGGAAAAAATTCCTTTCCCGACTCCATAATGGCAACCTATAGTAATTCCTACCCGACTACAAGACCCGGATCAACAGCCCGTTGGTCACCTAATGTCTATATCCTGTAATATCATAGCGCTCTAGAATGACGTCTAGTCCCGTATTAAACTCCTCTAGGGATTTTGCTATCACCACGTCATGAAGCAGAGAGTTCCACAGTCTCACTGCTCTTACAGTAAAGAACCCCCTTCTATGTTGGTGATGAAACCTGCTTTCTTCTAGACGTAGCGGATGCCCTCTTGTTACCGATGCAGTCCTGGGTATAAACAGATCATGGGAGAGATCCTTGTATCGTCCCCTCATGTATTTATACATAGTGATTTGATCGCCCCTTAACCGTCTTTTTTCAAGGGTAATTAATCCCAGTTTTGATAACCGCGATTGGGTGGTGAATAGAGAGGCTATCATCAAGTCATGTTTCCGTTAAGCCCACTATACTGTAATATTCATCAGTCGTTCTCGCTTCAAGCTCAGCCACTTTACCGATCAGACTTCTTGCATTCGCTGCCATACAATTTATATGGTTGTTCTTTATATTCATTGTGCTACTAGTTGTACTATTGGCAGTTCTGTCAGTTCTAACTGTACTAACCCTACCACCTGTTCGAACCCCATTCCCATTACTTAGCCCCAGGTCGCCATCTACACTGTGTACCCCCATTTTGCTTTTTGCCCTTCCCCTATTTTAAACACTCAACCAGCCTTCTAGCCATCCCCCCCCCCCCCCCCAGCACAGCTGCACCCTCCCCATTAAGATGCAGCCCGTCCCTACGGTACAGCCTGTAGCCAACAGCAAAGTCAGCCAAGTTCTCCAGGAACCCGAACCCCTCCTTCTTACACCAACTCCGGAGCCACTTGTTTACCTCCCTAAGATCCTGCTGCCTTACTAGTGTGGCTTTTGGTGCAGGTAATATTTCCGAGAAAACTACGCTGGAGGTCCGCGCCCTAAGCTTGGATCCTAGGTGCCTGAAATCGTTTTTGAGGGCCCTCCATTGACGTCTAATTTGTTAATTGGTGCCAATGTGCACCATGACCACTGGATTCTCACCAGCCCCTCCCAGTAATGTCAATCCGATTTGCGATGTGTTGGACTCGAGCACCAAGAAGACAACACACCATTTGATGATCCCGGTCTTTATGGCAGATTGTCCCATCTGTCCACCTTATAATTGAGTCCCCCACCACTAGGACCTGTCTGTCTAACCTGCCCTACGCTCCCCGTCCCCTTCTCACTGGAGCAGTCATCCCCCTGGCGTTCAGAGGGCATTTCGTGCTGCAGTGGTGCTGGTTCTGTAATGGCATCCCTCTCATCTGCCTACTTTCCAACTTGTTGGGTTGTGGCAGTTCAGGACTAGCCTGCCTGGTTCTCTTTCCCCCTCTAACCTTTCTATCACCCAGTTAGCTGCCTGCTCATCCTGCTCTTCCAAACTACCATCCGTCCCCCGGCCCCTAACCCTGTGAGTGCCTGCTCAGTGAGCAGCAAACTCTTTTCCATGATGTCATTGGATCTCAGTGTTGTCAGTCGCTCATTTAAATCCAGGTGCCGTCCTAGCATTGTAGCAGACATAAGTGACTTTGTGCTGCCAAAGCATGGGGGTGCAAGTCACCCAATAAATATCTACTAGCTTTATTTCCATCAGTTGTCTGTTCTTATAAGGAGTTAAATGTATATTTTGTGCAGACGCTGCAACCCCCCCCCCCCCCCCTCCTTTCACATTTCAGTCACACAGTTCCAGCAAATACAGAAACCACCCAAAGCAAATAAAAGGAGACAACTTGAGGAAGGGCAGAGACACTGAGCCAAGCTGCATTTAATATCCATTCTAGCAGTACACATATTGCACTCACTTGCTATGTAGAAAGACAGGAAGATTCCAGCCAGAGCCGCACCAAAGACTATTCTGATGACCAGGAAGCTGTTGTACCCTGGTGAGAAGCATAAGGCCGCCCCAAGGGGCAGCGCCACCACCAGGGCACTGATAAAAGCATTACGTCGTCCAAACCTGCAATAAAATAGACAGACATGAAAAGCATAAAAAGGAACATCACAGAGTAAATGATGGATGTTATCATTATAAAAGAATATAATACTAACTTTTATGCAATTTGCTGTTTTAAGAAAGTCTGAGAATCTTACTATTGATACAGATGCCCATTGACAAAGCGTGCCAATCGATGCTCATTTACTACCATTCACACACAGCAGGGGATTGCTGGTATGAGGAAGAGCGATTGCTAATACAATTGTTTGACCCCATATAGCCATCATTGGTTGGCTACACAAGTTTCTGTTTAACCCCTTAAGAACCACCCATATGCTCTTCTGCGATAGCAGTTAAAGTGACTTTATTCTGATGCATATGCTTTTTTACTGTGCTGTGTTAGAAGTCTGGCTCTACTGTGCCAGCTGGAGTGGGAGCCTGGCTATCTCATGACAGCCTAGCTCCAGCTGTATCGGCGGTGACCGGTGTAACTGCCGATATCAGACGTCTAACTCTTTACATGCTGTGGTTAATACGACAGCAGTACATAAAGGGCTGAATAAAGGAGGGGGCTCCCTCTGTCACCCAGCGGATCCCCTGAATGCGATCGCAAAGTCCCAATGGGTTGCTATGGCACCTGGAGGCTTGGAAATAACCTCTGGGTCAGCCATTTATGGTGGCCTATGAGGCGCCACCTCTGGCTGAGCTTCAAAGGCACTATAATACACTATAACACACTACAATTCTGAAGTATGTTAGTGCATTAGAAAAATTATCAAGAAGTGGTGAATTTCAAGCCCCCTAGTGGGATAAAAGTAAAAAAAATAAAATAAAAGTAATGACTCATGTAAAATGTTATTTAACCTGCAAGGTGGAAGCCATGGAAAAAAAACTGCAAAAATAGCTAATCTTGCCTCACAAAAAAATGAAATAGAAAGCAATCAAAAAGTCATATGGACCAACAAATAGTGCAATTAAAAAGTACAACCTGCCCTGCAAAAATAAAATCCTTCACACAGCTATGTTGATGAAAAAAAATTAACTTTATGGCCCTTGGAATGCTACCATGAAAAAAAAACTGAAAAATTAGCTGGTCATTAAAGGGGTTGTCCCGCGAAAGCAAGTGGGTCTATACACTTCTGTATGGCCATATTAATGCACTTTGTAATGTACATTGTGCATTAATTATGAGCCATACAGAAGTTATAAGAAATTTTTCACTTACCTGCTCCGTTGCTAGCGTCCTCGTTTCCATGGAGCCGTCTAATTTTCAGCGTCTAATCGCCAGATTAGATGCGCTTGCGCAGTCCGGGTCGTCGTCTTTTATGAATGGGGTCGCTCGTGCCGGAGAGCGGCTCCGTGTAGCTCCGCCCCGTCACGTGCCGATTCCAGCCAATCAGGAGGCTGGAATCGGCAATGGACCGCACAGAAGCCCTGCGAGAGAGAAGATCCCGGCGGCCATCTTCAGCAGGTAAGTAAGAAGTCACCGGAGCGCGGGGATTCAGGTAAGCACTCTCCGGTTTTCTTTTTTAACCCCTGCATCGGGGTTGTCTCGCGCCGAACGGAGGGGGGGGGGGGGGGGGGGGGGGTTGAAATAAAAAAAAAAACGTTTCGGCGCGGGACAACCCCTTTAAAGTACCAACAGGCTTCAGTATTGAGGGGTTAAATGCCTTTCACCACACAATCATCAGGCTAGAACATTCTCCTGTACTAAAAATCATTCATCCATATACCACCAATCTCCTGCTGTGTGTGAATCGCAAAAAACGAGCGGCCGATAGTTTGTTATAAGTCAATTCTCAGCCTGTGCAAAAGTGTTTTTGTATGAGAAGATGTGCAGCTGACCAGCTTGTTCATCGGCTGTATGTGGGAATATTTATAGGGCCCAATTGGGCAAACAAATGTTCTAACTCGATAAACAAGACATGTACAGTCCTTTATCCTCCAGGTGTGAAATAGAGGGCATACTCTTCAGTTACTTAAGGCCGCTCTCACACCTGACACTTTCTATTATGGCATTCCGAACACCATGCTAATCGCGGTACAACGCTCCCATTGATTTTCATGGGGACTCGCACACCTGCGCTCCAATGCAGCGTTTTTAACACTGCTATTTTTGAACTCTGTTCTATTATTTTTGCGTTTAACACACTTCATCACAATAATGGGGTGCATTAAAAACCGCTGTCAAACACTATGACGTGTTCAAAAACACCACCTGAAATCGCAGTAAAATGCTGCGATTTCAAACGCGGCGCTTTGTAAACGTATGTGTGAGAGTGGCCTAAAGGTGCTTTTATACAGAACGATTACCATTCAAAAAAAAATAAAAATCGTTCAAACAAGCTAAAGTGCACGATAACCGTTTTGTCTAAACGCGAGCCGACGACTGGACTATAAACGATAATCACTTTTCGTTAGTCGTTTATTTTATGCAGGCATGAAATCATTGTTGGCTTGTTCCCTTATCATTTGGTTTAAACAGCAATCGTTAGTCTTACACATACAACGAAAGTGAAAGACTAACTGATTCTTGATTTGAACAAAACAACAATGTGCCTGCCTGTCTAAATAGGCTGCACGAGAGCGAACGAGCTAGCGGTGACACCAGTCACTCAAACTGGAATCGGCTCGTCTAAAAGGATCCTTATTGTGGTTTGTACTTACAGATTCTGTGAGCTTTTTTTTAGCACTATAAGCTAAACTTATGGGCTAAAAGTAGGTGAGGGGTCGCATCCGGAGATATAGGTGTTATACTTACCTCCCCTCGTCATCCCTCTGTTGTGAGCGCTGGAAGTTGCAACTTGATGCATTGAATGCTGCACTGCTAAGTAGTTCACATATTATATTAAAAAGAAAAAAAGATTAAAAAATAGCCATGTGTGTCACGGGGAAAAAAAATGCAGCAAAAACGGTTTTGGTAGCCGAGGGAAAAAGAAAAGAAATAGTCCAGTAAAACCACCACATGGGTGATGCTTAAGGGGTTTAGCAATCAGTAAACGTGTATTTGGGTGTGCGTGACTTCATGTATGTATAAAGTATGGTCGCAAAGGTTATTCCCATGCTGCGTGGGTAAGTCTGGATCTACATGGGCATTTCTGTATTATCATGAGCTGTTGCCATAGTTATGGACAATCTTCCCCATCAGTCTGAATGGTGGTGGTTGCATCACTATTATCTAAGCTGATGGATACAATAATGCACTTTTTATGGGCTACCATTGCATGTGCTTGCTTTATCCTGTCGAATGACAACCCCCCCCTACAATGCAGCAATGAGGACACAGAATGTAATGCTCTCTACTGAGACGACAAGGACCCCTTGTATCCAACTATTCTAGTATGTCCCTCATTTGCCAAATCCTCCCGTGTATTGTAAACTATCAGCAGTTATGAGCAATGGGAATCAGCACATTTCCCCTAAGATGACAGTGGGCCAGTTGTGCGTCTGTATGCCTGGTTTCACACAAGCGCATTATCGATGCATTTATTCGTCCATAATATGGACAAGTCTCCCAGCCCGACCATGGATCTAGTGATCTAAACTCAGAACATTCTAGGTATCCATGAGGCTGCGAGATTGGGACACTGACCTGCGGCTCGGCAAGACACTCGTCCGTATTACGATCACATAAATGCGTCCGTAATACACTTGTATGAGAGCGGGTTATATATAATATATTCACCCTTGCTACTTTTTTTTTTTCTATTCTATATAAATTGCAAATAGAGTAAGACTCAACTAAGTGACTAAACTTGATATCAAGGGACAAGAGGATTCATTTCTTACCTGTCACATATACATCCAAAAATGATGTAACCGCACAACCAGCCGGTCAGATAACAGATCTGCTCCAGCGGCACCTTCCATCCGTTCTCACAGACAAGGTCCCACTGAAAAAGGATATGACATGCTGTGAATAGCTGCAATTATCAGATCACAATGGTTTAGATTTGGGTTTGTACTAAAATCTAACTAAAGGCTCTGTGGGTTAGGGTGGCTTTACGAATAATAGTAAACAGGTGATAACTGATAATTCGCTCACTAGTCGTTTCATTTCAGTACTCCTAAAAAAACAGTGCTTGGTGGATAAAAAGTCGTCTGGTGTAAAGTCACAGCCGTGAATTTGCATGGAGATCTCCTTTATGAACAATATGTCCTCAAACAACTAATGAGCAATCATTGTGCTGCGTAAAAACAAGTGAATTGTTGTTCGAACGCTTCAACTTTTCGGAGCAACTAGCTGAACTAAAGTTGCTCAATGTAAAGATACTTGTAGAAAAGGCAGGACTGTCAACCATGACCCCAGTAGAGAAGACTACAGAAATATATACACAGCAATACCTGAACAACACAGTTACTCACATATATAAAATCTATGACAGAATGGAGCAGTCACAACACGTTTTACTCCATCTCCAGGACACAGTGATAAAGGGATAGAAATTGTTCTTTCGACGTTACAAAGAAAACGTATTTAACTTTCTCCAAAAAAAAAGCCTCTTTGTATCAATGTGAAGCAAATGCAAGAAGTAAATAGTAGCAAGCACAACAGAAATACAGGGTGTAGTCGAACAGACGGATCCAGCGCTGTATCTCAATACTGCTGTTCTATATGGAAATTACAACAGCGTACTTGAAAAGAAAGGCATAGCTGTACTACACGATGGTATGGCATACGGGTCCCGGAACATGGATTTCAATTTTTTGTTGTGGCCCCTGTATGAGAGGGTAAAACCCAACTGTAAAGTGGAAGAATCGCATGTGAGAAGAAGAAATCCGCTCCCCGCGTCTCTCTTCCCCGTGGGACCACTGCTATGACTGAAGTAAGGAAAGCGTACTCCGCGTTGCCTCCTTCTGCTACGATACATGCATGGAGCCATTCAACAGTGCCGTCCAGGGCTGATGCTATCATTGCGGGACAGTGTAACTGAATGCTGGAGCACCGATTCAGTGCAGATCCAATGAAAACTACTAGTAAGAGCACGAGCCAATCACAAGACAACGCAAGTCTTAGATTCAACGTGTTGGTTGGAATTTGGCGTGATTGCCTCACTGGACCTGTATTCATTCCAGGGACTCAACATGGATCGGTAGAAGAATCGCCTGTAGACGACGGCGGATGACTTCCTGGAGGATCTGCCCCGATCGCAGCAGAAGGAGGACACTCCGAGTACGCTTTCCGTACTTCAGTCATAGCAGCGGTCCTACGGGACTTAGAGAGATGCGGAAAGTGGATTTCTGCTTCTCACATGTTACTCTTTAACTTTGCAATTGGGTTTTACTCTCTCTTACAAGGACCACAACACAATATTGAAACCCATATTCTGGGGCCCGCAGGGTCTGGGTGCCATCGTGTAGGCATCCATGCCTTCCCATTCAAGTACGCCTTTGTTACATCAATATAGGACACCAGTATTGAGATATAAAGCTGGGTCCATCTTTATGGCTACACCTTGTATACACATACACTGAATTTCCATTCTTGCCTGGAATGTTCCTTTAAGTGTGGGTGGAGGGTTAGATGCAGTGCCAAGGATTGTGTGCCAACATGCTCCAGCTGCTACAGCAGAGATATCACACTCTCCCTCTCACAACTCTGAGACCAGCGGTGCTATCTGATCACTCAAATATATCCATCAGCTCTGTCACCTTCTCTCTGCCCTTAAAAATCCCCAATTCCACCAGCAGTGCCCACATCGCACAGAGTGCTACAGCTATACCAGATGTGCCCATATAGTAATGATAAATTATTATATCCAGCAATACTACCATGATGCATATATAGTTGTCATTGTGGTTGGTCAGTAGAGCGGGTGACTATGCCCAGTAGACCGACATGAATAATTTTGGGTCTCTTAATGATGTCAGTAGCTTGACCCTCCAGCGGGCACATGCCTCATATTACACCCATTTCTGAGAAGCTTAATTGTGAGAATCCTGTTATTCACCGGTGTTTCGTCAGCCATCATGGCCCCCTGCTGTGCCCCCTTCCATTCAGGTTCTGACAGGAATTTTGCTTTTCTTAGACAACGCCTTGCTGAGATCTGACGTCCATCTCAGTGCTTCCTGGCATTCAGCAGCATTCCTGAAACGTTCCATATTTAGTAGGCGTAGAATCTGCTTTTTAAGACAATTTCCATGAACAGCAATTTGCTGAGCCGGTGTTGTGTGTCAGTCAGGAAAGCTATCTTTTCTACTTAGGGAGAGCACCTAGAAGGTGAGTGAGGAGACTTATAAGGCCATTCATACTCCTCTGGGTAATATGCAAATAAGGGAGATGGAATAATACCTCTGCAGCGCCACCTATTGGAAGGCAGCATTCCTGCAAGTCAATGTTAGACTCTTTATACAAACCTTGTAACGATGACTGGGAATTAAAAGGCAAGCTAGAATCCAAGACAGAACTACGTCACACATGATGAAGTGCCCAAGATATTACAGGCGTTATTGTCCCATTAGGACAAAGCCTTTCCACATTTCTTATCAGGGTAAATGGGCATCATAGTGGGGTTTCTTGCTATAGTAGTCCATACACGCCCTTGAGGTCTCATCACAACCAAGTATGGTATGGATACCATGTAATACATTCATGTAGTAACTAGTGATGCTTGTAGTGATCAGTGATAGAATTGGGCTGATTTTTGCTAAATCAGATAGGATCATCAAAGTTTTAGCAAAAAACACCAAAATATTGTCTCTCGATTTGAGCAGAAATGACGGGTGCGTTGGCCGATTACTGCTGCCTTGCAGTGCGGGATTTCTAGGTTTGAATCTGACCTTGATGGGGATCTGAACCTGGGACCCCATTGCAAGAAAGTAGTGCTAACCACTGGGTCGATCACCACCTCCATCATTGTTCAAGGAAGGCAAATTAGTGAACCTGAGTTTGCTACTATTGATTTTAAAGAAATTGAAGTCAGGAGTACCGATTCCCAATTATTTTTTTTTAATTGGGTTTGGCTACACCCGATCCGAATTATTTCAATCATCGCTCAACACTAGCTATAACGCATAGCTTACAGCCTGTTCACATCATGTTTTATATTTGCCATTACAGCCTATGAGTGACATCCATTTGAAGGGATGTGCCAAATCATAAAGTTGTCCAAAATTCACAGGATAAAGAATAACTTTATAACCGGTGGAGGTCCAACAGCTGGGACCCCTACCAATCTTGAGAACAGGGATCCCAAAAGCCACCACATGAATGAAGCAGCCGAGGCTCCATTTATTTCAATTCCAATGTCGATGATTGCCAAGTGATCGTACTGAGCAATTCCTAGCACTCCCATTGCAATGAATAAAGCAGCAGACCACCACTCATGTGGGGACCTTCAGGACCCCTGTTCTTGAGATCAGTGAGGATCCCAGTGATCAGATCACACCAATCATAAAATGATTCCCTATCCTGTGCATAGACAACTTTATAACTTGGCACACCCCTTTAATGCATCCGACAGTGGCACCTGTCACCAGAGGCCATTTTCCTTTTGTTCTATAGGTACGTCATGGAAAGCTATTGAGAGGCTCATGACATATGCATTAGCATTGCATTCACACAGGCGAGTGTGATGTAGTTCCAAGAATATCAGACCCACACCGCACTCTAACTGCAATTTCTCTGTGATTACAATGCGTTTTTGCATTTAAAAAAAACGCATCGCATCCCATCTATGTCCATGCGGTTTTCATGTGAGTGAAAAAAATTGCACACGCTTTGAAAAAAAATGGTTATATATATATATATATATATAAAAATCACACGGCACTCGCATGCAAATCGCATCTGCAAGTGCAATGCGATTGTTTTTGTTCCCATAGCAATTAATGGGTGATTGTTAAAGTTTCATTCACACAGGTGTATTGTCACCGCAAATTAAGCACGCGTATTACCCATATGTAATATGCAGTGAACAGAGGCAATGAAAGTCTATGTGGGCACTGTATCGATACAGGAGAAATAAATCGCAGCATGCTCTATTTCTCTGCGTATCATACGCAGCCCTTGAAAGGACTATGTATGAAATGCTGCCCCTATACCGCAGGCATTGTGAAGGGGCAGTGTTTCAATCTGCGTCCATGCTCAAAAAAATAATATCACACTTGTCAATACGCTCATGCATTCACAGTGCCAATTGCAGCCCGTACGCTGCTCGCAGCGTTGTACACATATGCCGTGTGAATGAGCCTTAAAGGGGTTGTCCCGTGAAAGAAAGTGGGGTTCAGCACTTCTGTATGGCCATATTAATGCACTTTGTAATGTACATCGTGCATTAATTATGAGCCATACAGAAGTTATTCACTTACCTGTTCCGTTGCTAGCGTCCCTGTCGCCATGGTGCCGTCTAATTTCAGCGTCTAATCGCCCGATTAGACGCGCTTGCGCAGTCCGGTCTTCTCCCTGGTGAATGGGGCCGCTCGTGCCGGAGAGCTGGTCCTCATAGCTCCGCCCCGTCACGTGTGCCGATTCCAACCAATCAGGAGGCTGGAATCGGCAATTGACCGCACAGAGCCCACGGTGCACCATGGGAGAAGACCCGTGGTGCATCGTGGGTGAAGATCCCGGCGGCCATCTTGGTAAGGTAAGTAAGAAGTCGCTGCAGTGCGGGGATTCGGGTAAGTACTAAACCTTTTTTTTTTAAGCCATCCCTTGGGTTTGTCTCGCGCCGAACGGGGGGGCCTATTGAATAAAAAAAAAAAAAACGTTTCGGCGCGGGACAACCCCTTTAAGTGAGAATTGCCCAAAAATGGGACATGCAGTAACTTCTCTATATTGGACCATCGCTCCAAGAGAAAAATCGCTCATGCGAGTCACCAGGTAAAAAATAAATAGGTTATTTCATGTGCATTCGCCCATGTGAATGCACCCTTAGGCTGGAGTGTATGCGCAAAAATGCACATCTTAGTGCAATGTATTTTCACCGTGAATTTTACACTTTCACATATGGTTTGCACATTTTATTGTCCTTTTTTCGCCCTATACAGTCCCATTTCATTTGAGAAAATTATAGAGTTACATCTGCAGCCAGACTGACCCATTATAGTCTCTGGGTTCCATCCGGCGCTGTTTGGGTCCAGCATGTGCCGAATCTGGCACTTCTAGTTTTACCATTGTTCGGTTTTTAGAATGAAGCCAAAGAATAGAATTTAGCAGCGCAAGCGTGAACGATTCCTTGGAGATATGAGCTGATCTCCGGCGTCTCTACCGATGTAGCAAAGTTTAACTGGACTCTGAAAACGTTATGAGGACTTCTGTGGCATTCAATGGAAGTCATCCGTGCGGACACCGCACTAAAATAGAGTATGCTGCAATATTTCCTCTGTGAGAGGATAATCGCAATTGATTTTGGGCTCGTGTGCAGGAAAAAGCGCATTTCCATAGCCATGTTATGGCCGGTATTTGATGTGGAACCCAGAAGCGGATGCCCGCTCTGGATTCCGCAGTGCAAATTTCCCCATGGACAATGGGTCTTAACCCTTTCCAATCCACTATCTGACGTCTTCCTACATTCTGATTGAAGCTTGTACAGCTCCAATGTCAGAAGACGTCCGAGAGGATATTCTTACCGTCTACCAGCCACTCCACTGTCGGAGCCTCTCTGGCGCACACACACTGGCTTTTTGCCAGCAGATGTATGACATCAAAAAGAGAAAGCCTTTTAGGAAGCCCTGAATCCAAAACTGGATTGGAAAGGATAAGGTGCATTTACACACACAGATGATCGCTGAAAATTGACAGTTCTGACCGATCATTTTACATGAGTACTAATGGGCTTAATCAGCCCTTTAGTACTTCATTGCATGTATTTAGAGAACAGCGGGTTGTCTGTTCTCTAAATACATTGCTATTGTTCTCCAGTGGGACAGTGGCTGTTAAAGAATGTTATCAGCTGTTATCAGCGCTGCCTGCAGAGAACTCAGCGTGTGGTCCCTCTTATATCATTGTCCTGAACTCAGTGATGGACACATTTACACGAAACAATTATCGCTCAAAAGATGGCTTTTGAGCGAATTTTGAGCGACAACCGTTGTGTGTAAAAGGGCCTTTACCCTTTCAGTTGCTTTAGGCCTCCTGAACACAGGCGAATTTGCATTACGGAGTCCGTGGCTGGCTACTCAGCAAATACAGCCCATAGTATTCAATGGCAAAACTCCATTTCATCTCCATGAGCGGAAATCGATTGCAATTTTCCGCTTGCGGAGAATAAATTGCAGCATGCTGTGACTTTGTGCGGGTTACGCACGGCCAGCTTTCACTGAAGTCAAACAAAGCTGTCCGTCCCACGGGACTTCCGCAATACTTCCACAGTGCTCATTGCGGGATACACATCACCCGCCAGCGCCGGTGGCTGCTGCACATGCATGACGGAGTGCCGGACGGACAGGTAGGCTGGGGTAACTGGCTGGACACCAGGTTGAACTCCCTTGTGGGAATCCTGCATGCAGGGTCCAGCCCACCGTGAGCAGGAGGCCTAACAATGGCTTTTGTGTTAAAATAAGATAACATGTTGCAGAAAGTTATCACAGCCAAGCTAAGGTTTGCTACATCTGTACATTTAGAGATCTGCAGGCTTCCGTGCATGAAGTAGGATGCACACTAGGATTAGAAGTCAGATTTACCTGCAGGCGGTATGACATGTACGTGAGAGACGCTGTACCAGGCGAGGTGCCACACAACTGGTGGCAGGTATGTACACACTTCATTGCCTCGAGGAACTCTGATCCCAGCAAAGACGAAAACAGAAAGACTGAACGTGAAAGGAAGAAAACTGTAGCAAACCAAGCAACTTCTAACAGCGGCCTCCTGGGATGGGACCCACGTTATTAGACCGGTGACACATTACTATACTTCGGTCTTCGTTTTCCGTCCATGATATGGAAGCATGTGTTAGCCTGACCGCGAGCAAACGCTGCACATCTTCGGAAATATCTAATGTTCAAAGTTCGGGTTAGGATACCCGCAGTCAGGCCGAGAGGCACTTCCATATTACGGACGCAAAACAGAGGCCAAAATACAGTAATGTGTCACCGCACTCTAAGGCTGGGTTCTCACAGGGCGTATTGCCGGCGGAAATATCGCGGTTTGGCCGCAGCTAAAAAACGCGAGATTTCCACCGGGAAAACGCTGCTTCAAAACCCACGGCACTAGTGCGGGATTTGGAGCCGCTCAGCCACAAGCTTTTCCGTTGCGGCGGCGCTTCCATTGAGGAGAGCGCAGCCGCAACGGAAAAGAAAAAAAAATGGACATGCGACTCGCATGTACAGCGGTGTTTTCACAAAACGCATCACCGACCGTGGGGACCACCATGCGACTACAAAGTAGTCACAGGCATCCCCTCCAGCTACTACACCTTCCCCCATAAGTGACAGACGGCGGCAGTCAGCATGTCCGCCACTACTTTCCGTTGTCCTCAAGGATGCGATCTCATCTGATAAAGGGTCGTCCTTACAAGCTCATTCACAGCACACCGCCATAATAATGCAGTACGGAACATAACCCATCTATCAACAGCAACTTGCTGATGGTTTCCAGACAGTGATACACACTGCACAGATTAAAGAGGTTGTCTGTGACTCTTACTATTGATGAGCTGTCCTCTGGATACGTCATCAATAGTTGATCTATTGCTTGGGATCCCCGACAATCAGCTGCTTCCAGTGCAGGAAGCAGGCAGTGCTGTCCGTATTGCAGTGGCCTGGTTTAGTACTGCAAGTACAGCTACCGAACCATTCAATTTAATAGAAGTTGTGACTGCAGTACCAATCCTGACCACTGCAGTACAGACAGCGCTATCCGCTTCATGCATTGTCCACACTGACAGCAGGCTCTGCGAACAGCTAATCAGTGTGTTCCCAGGTGGCAAACCCACCCCCAGCGATCAGCTACTGAAGACCCCTTTAAGGGCTCCTCCACACCCGCGCCGCTGGTTCCATCACAGATTTCTGCTAAAATCCAAGACGAAACAAGTCTGCGCGCCGCGCCGGTCCATCCGAGAAAAAAACGGAGGCCATAATGGGAGCCGGACAGACCCCATTAAAGTTAACGGGGGCCTGTGGGCACATCTGATGCCCGTACGGCGAGGGGGCGCTATAAACAGTCACTGTAACCCAATTTTTTTTATCAGAAGGCGGAATTTTTTTTTTCCAAGCCGAAAAACCGGACACAAAATTGTAAAACAATTCACGGCAAAAACCTGCGGGTGTTTGAAGTTTGTCGCGCCGCCGATTAGCGTCGTGTTGTTAACCGTCACAGTTTTTGCGCAGAGCCCGCTTCAATGAGTTACGTTCCGTTTTTTCCTGTGATGTGGGTCGGAAAACGCAGAATAACGCTCCGAAATCCATGCAAAAATTCCACCGTGTGAAGACGACCTAAACACAAAAAAACCCACAAAATCGCCCTATCGCTGCGCCATTTTTTAAAAAGGGGTGGCAGCTAAATTCAGAATACCGTACTTGTATGCAGATCAGTGATAACAGTGTCTGAAGGGTTAATGTCCCCTGGGCACTGCCCGCTCCTGCCAGCTGTGCCCCTCACCTGGGTGATGATGGTGTTCTGCAGCCAGCTCTGTGTCCCCCAGCCCCCGGAGCAGCCGCTGTGGTTGCTGCTGCTGCTGTTGTGTCCCTCGCAGGGGCCCCCCGTCTCCCCCGGGCACTCCGGGGCGCTGGTGTACAGGACGTCGGAGAAGAAGCCCAGAGCCACGAGCACGTTGGGCAGCCAGGAGGCGGCGGCCACCAGCCGGGTGTAGCGCCCGAAGCCGCCCGCCAAGGGCCACACTTTCTCGTCAAAGTCCATATGAGTCCGAGAAGACTGGAGAACAGCGGAGCTGGAGCGGACTGCTGTGCTGGAAGTCTGCGGAGAACCAGGTGGGCAGAGCGCCCTCCCACGGCAGGCGACGGCAGCGGCTCACTGACGGGACGGCAACACCTTCTCCTCAGATGATTTACCTCACAGGCCGGCAGCTCCAATGAGAGCTCGGCTCTTAGCTTCAATCTCGGCGAGAAACATAAAAGCTGCAATCTGATTGGCTGCTGCGGGAAACGGCGCCAAAGTCCGTCTACACTTGTGTGTCCCGCAGTTACCTCACACCACGGGGGCCGCCCTAGTGTACTATGCACCCTCCTAGCCACCATGGCACCAGCTAGGGATGCCAGTGTAATCATAAAAAATACTGACCGAGAGTATACTAATAATGATTAATACCAGGTGTGATTTTACCTCAGGGCAGGCGCACACCTGCGTAATTTCATCGCGTAATAAGCGGTGAATGGAGTCAATGAAGTACATCGCTAGCGGTTTTTGGATTGCGTATAATATGCGCAGTATGTTCTGTTTTACGTGTGACAGAGCTCTATCATTCTCTATGGGCGCCCAATAAACACTATATATATATATATACACACGCAATTTCCACTATGTGCTGCATTTATACGCAACGTCACTAAGCGACAAAGCGGGAAATGAAAAAAAACCAAAAAAAAACCTGCGCATAACAGTGTGTGTGAGATACAGTGTAAAATGGCTGCCCAGCGCAGCGCTATGCCTGCACATCACCACCTTGCGCAGCGGTAAAGCGCTGTATTATACGGGCAGCATTTTACGCATACTGTTATGTGAGACGGCCCCTATTTTACCGGGTAAACTATGAACAAAACTGACAACCGTTTTTATGTTACGCCGTTATACTCTAACACCGCTTTCACATGGCCGAGAAACTCACGTGCGATTGGTGCGTTGTGAGACGCACAATTCTCGCGCGAATATGAACGCTATTCTTTTGACTGAAGCGACGTCCTCTCTCTTCGTGTTCCTCTTAATGCATCACCCATATGGGAGCTGTACTGCGTCACATGGCTCGCGCACGCCGTCCGATGTGCATGCGATGCGAGGTTACCCATTGAAATAAATGGGGGACACTTCCAATCCTTTATGGCGCGTGAGAGGATCCGAATTTCGCAGATGTGATGTGAGGTGTTTTTGCCTGAAAATCACCTGGCATCTACGGGTAAATTGCATGTCCACAAGTGCGATATGCGGGTTTCTCAGCACGATATCGCGTTCGCCTGTTGTTGCTTTCACACCTGCGATAAAATTGCGCGTGTGAGAGTAAGTAAAAACGCATCAAGAAAAAGCATTGCGAACGCTCAAAAATCGCCAGAACAAAACTGCGATCGCCAGTATGAAGGATCCCTTAGGCGTCTTGTATTAAGGCCGCCTGCACACGGGTGAATTTGTATGGCGGAATCCACGTTGGGCGTTCGTCTCCGAGTTCCGCAGCAGATACTGTCCATAGCATGCTATGGCAAAGTGATTCTTCCTGCACACGAGCGGAAACCAATTGCGGTTTCAGCTTGCGGAGGAAAATTTGCAGCATGCTCCATTTTTGCGCGGACGGCTTTTTTATTGAAGTCAATGGAAGCCGTCCGATCCACAGAACTTGCGCAATTGATGTTGGTGATGCAGGCGGCCTAAGATGTCGATGCCCTCTGTATAGCGTCGCCAGAGTGTACACTCATTGTAAAAACAATCCCTCCCCTAGTGAGAGTTGTTGAGTGGAATGCAACTCTCTATGTCTGAGGTTGATCTCTGGAGTACCGCTAGGGGTCACAAATATGACCCGACCCCATTGCGAACGTGGACCCACGCGCCACCGCCGTATGCTGCTCGGCCCGTCTCTGGGTGACGCTCAGGGAGGGGAGGGACCGTTACTCTGGTACCCGGCAGCCAATTCCACGCTGCAGACTTCCCCGGCGCAATCCTCCCTACACTGAGAGACTGCAGTTGTGATTCTTCCGGCCGGTGGTGTCTTATAGCGGAGGAGGAAAGCGAACCATGTGGTGAAACCAGGTATGCACTGTATATACTTATGTATAGCTGGTATGTTATATTGTATAACCTGCTGTACATATATAATTATATACAGGAGATACCCAGGTTATACCAGCATGGCCCATATAACTATATATAGGAGATGTCTAGCTTATACCAGTAGTACATATATAATTATATACAGGAGATACCCAGGTTATACCAACATGGCCCATATCACTATATATAGGAGATGTATATATCCCTGTATATAGTGATATGGAGCATTCTGGTATAACCTGGGTATCTCCTGTATATAATTATATATGTACAGCTGGTATAAGTTATACATCCCATATATAGTGATAAACCTGGGTATATCCTGTATATAATTATATACATACTACTGGTATACGTTATACATCCTGTATTTAGTGATATGGACCATGCTGGTATAACCTGGGTATCTCCCATATATATATATTTTTATATATCTATATCTATACAGCTGATATGTTGGCGCTATATAAATAAAGTTTTTTATTATTATTATTATAAGTTATACATCCTGTATTTACTGATAAGGAACACGATGGTATAACCTGGGTATCTCCTGTATATACTGTAATTATATATGTACTACTAGTATATGTTATACATCCTGTATTTAGTGATAAACCTGGGTATCTCCTGTATATAGTTATATATATAAAGCTGATATAAGTTATACATCTCCTGTATGTAGTGATATGGGCCATGCAGCTATAACCTGGGTATCTCCTGTATATAATTATATAGGTACTACTACTGGTGTGTGTTATACATCCTGTATATAGTTATATGGACCATGCTGGTATAACCTGGGTATCTCCTGTATATAATTATATATATATATACAGCTGATATAAGTTATACATCCTATATTTAGTGATAAGGAACATGCTGGTATAACCTGGGTACCTATGTTTGAAAAGCTTATGCCAAGGGGGCATTTGAAATCGCAGCGCTTTGCCGCATTCATGTGTGAGAGGACCCTGAATGCTCATTCACCCGTCAGCTATCTCACCCGCCATCCTCATACACACTCGCTCTGGTAATGCAGATCCATTAACTTGAACCTTTTCTCTAATCTCAGATCCTTTAACCCTTTCTCAACATTTGCTGTACATGTATGGCGCATGTCAGCTGCCATTATATAGAGCGGGCACGGGAGCTGACCATGTTTCATACAGCAGTGACACCAATTGTGACTGTTAACCCTTTAAATGCAGCTGTCAATTCAGATAGCAGCATTTAAAACTGATCGGGGTTTTAGTGTCCTGAATGGGGCCCCACAATGAGATTGTCATGGGGCTCGGTGTCATGGCAACAGCAGCCTGGAGCCTTCTGAAGGGCTTCAGGGCCCCCATGACCGATCGCCTATTAAGACGTGCCTATGGCATGTCTTAATGCATTACATGTCAGAATACAGTATGTTGTGGGGACTAAAAAAAAAAAAAGTAGTAGCAAGTAAACTAACCTTTTTTTTTTTAAATTAGATAAAATATATTTAAAGTAAAAAAAAAAAAAACCTGACAGGGCCAAGCGCCATGGAACTCCTTTACGCCTACTGGCAATTGATGCCGAAAAGGCCTTTGACCGAGTAAGTTGGCCCTTCCTCTCTGCCACATTGGACAGCATGGGATTGGGAGCACGGATGAAGCAGTGGATAATGGCATTGTATCATAGCCCCACAGCAAGAGTCAGGGTCAATGGGGCGCTATCGGAAGCCTTCCGAATCGGGAATGGGACCAGACAAGGTGGCCCACTCTCGCCATTCTTATATGTCCTGACCATGGAGACGTTGGCCAACTCCATTTGCAATAATGGATCCATCAGAGGAATCCAAATCGGGAACCTGGAACACAAAATGGCCCTCTTCGCGGACGACCTGCTTCTATACACGTCTAATCCTCGTGTTGGTATGCCGGTCCTCCTCGAAGAGTTCAAAAGATTCAATAAGATCAACAATTATAAAGTCAACACCCAAAAATCGGAGGTCTTGAATATCACACTCCCGCAGAGTGAGGTGTCACACCTGGAAAAATCATTCCCCTTTCGTTGGCGCAAAACTAACATAAGATACCTGGGTATCCAGCTTCCGGGAGACGTCTCACAGGCATTTAAACTTAATTATCTCCCATTCGCAGAGGGGATAGAGAAGGACCTGAATAAATGGGGTCCCCTGTTCCTAACATGGAGTGGCAGGGTTAACGTAATTAAGATGGATATACTTCCTAAATTTCTCTACCTATGCCAGACCATACCAATTAAACTACCAAGATCATACCTGAAGAAATTGAGAGCTTTCATAACAGCATTCGTGTGGAGAGGGCGTAAACCTCGCATGCGCTTCCCACTCGTAACAAGAAGAAAGGAGAAAGGAGGCCTAGGCCTCCCCGATTTCACCCTCTACTATAGGGCTAGCATCTCCAACAGTATACTAGATATACTAAAACATAAAGCCTCGAAGTTGTGGGTGGAGGTGGAACATGAGGGGGTGGAGGGCTATCTACAGGCGGCTGCCTGGATCCCCTCTAAACTGGTTAAGGCTCTACCTATCCAGTCCCCATTCTGTGTCCAACTTCTGGAGAACTGGACAAGTTTTGCAGCTTCAAAGGGCCTAGAGGGAACACCGGGCCCACTCACACCCCTAACCTTCAACCCTCAATTCGAGACCACCTTTTCGGGGCGCTCCTATTCTGACGTTATCAAACAACCCAATTCCAAGGTTGGGAGATGTAATGTCGGAAACAGGCCTAAAGCGGATGCAGGAGATTCTGGGAGACAGTGAGACCAAACCAGGGATGTGGCTGCAATACTTTCAGTTGAGGAGTTTTGTGAACATGACGCCACGAGGGAGTGAGCTAAAACCCCTAACCGTGTTTGAACGCCTATATCTTTCAACCACGCCCCTTAAACATATGATTTCCATACTGTACGGGATGCTGCTGTCTCGGGAGACGGAGGGCGAAGACCCTGGGTACGTGGGGGCCTGGGAAAGGGAACTGGATAGAAGCTTCTCGTCTGAAAGCTGGAGCAGAGCGTGGCTCCTGACACATAAACTCTCCTCGGCGGGTAGAGTCCAGGACCTAAACTTTAGAATAATGTCCAGGTGGTACAGAACACCAGATCAGCTCCAGAGGATGTTCCCCCAGATCTCCCCCACCTGCTGGAGATGTAATGACAGTAGAGGCACAATGTTACATATCTGGTGGGGGTGTCCTCAGGTGTTGAACCTATGGAGAGAGGTGATAGAGCTATACAATCATGTCTGCCATGGAGAGGTGTCTCCTACCCCGGAACTGGCCCTTCTCTCTATCCTACCAGGATCGCTAAGCAAAATCAAGAAGGGCCTTCTCAGATTCTTCATCATTGCAGTTAGGAGGATTATCCCGAGGCTGTGGCGTTCCAGCGTCGCCCCAACCCTAATGCACTTCGAGGAGCTGGGAGCAGATGGGCCAGAAGCTTGGGAGGAGTATCATCATACATGGCAGACCTGGATAACTTTTAGGTCCTCAGATGCGCTGGGAAGGTGGCTAGAAACAGGTACCCTCTAAAAAGAAAAAGCGAGCCCTGGAGAATAGACCAGGGGAGCGTCGACATTTCCAAGGACCACTGGTTCCTCCCACTCCTGCATCCCTTGTGTGTCCAACCCCAAGGGTGACCCCACATTTTTGGTGTACAAATTCTCCGGGAGCTTGTTATATGTTTTATGTTTACATGTTTGTTTGCTTTGACTCCAATCCTGAATCTCGCCTTGGTCGAGTAAGAAGGAAAGTGAGTAGGAAGCAAGCGAAGGAATTGGATAAGCTAAATGAGAAAGAACTAGATAATTAAGTCCAACAGTTGGAAAATCAAATAGATATAACTCAACCCAGTACAGAGAGATTTTTTAACCAGGTTCAGTGGCAGTGCACTGAACAAGGCTGTCCTCTAGGTAACAAAGTATAAAGTTTAAGGGTTGGCGATATGTGGGAAACAGCTAAAAGGTTGAACTACCGGACTTTGGAAGCCGACCCAGAAGATGCTCGTACTGTCCTACCCACATATTGCCATCGAACTCAATGTACTGAATATAGTTCACGACTACCCTCCTGTCCCTCCCCCCCTTTTTTTTCACCGCCCCTACCCAACCCCTACTCACCCCATTTCTGTTAACCCTTCTTCATTTTGTTAATGTATATTTGTTTATTAAAAATGCTCAATAAAGCATTTTGAACCCCCCAAAAAACCTTTTCCCAGTATTCGCATAAAAAAATGCTAAAATTGGTGTCACTATTTCTGTAAAGGTCCAAATTGTTAAAATATAACATTTTCGATCCAACACAGCGAACATCTTCTGAAAGAAACATGGAATGACAGACTTTTTTTGGTCACCCCTTCTCCAAAATAAAATATAATCAAAAAGTCGTATGTACCTCGAAATGGTATCATTAAAAAAAAACAAGCCCCTCACAACCCCATCAGTGGAAAAATAAAAACTTATGGGGGGGTCAAAAGATGGCGACAGTATTTTAATTTTTCGAAGCAGAACATGAGAAAAAAAACTATATAAATTTGGTATTTCTGTAGTCAAACAAATCGGCAAAATAAAGGTCAGTGTGAACATAAAAAAATGGCGCAATTGCTTTTTTAAAAATTTCTTCTTTTAAAAGTTCTTCAATACATAAACAGTATGATACATTAAATGGTACTATTGAAAAATACCACTCAAATCCCCCCCCAAAATACACAAAAACGAAGCCAGAAATGTAGCCATAAAAAATTATGGTGTTTTAAAAAAGTGGGAAAGAAAAAAAACAAAAAACCTGCTGCAGCGAGAAGGGGTTAGTATTAGAAGACAAAGGCCGCCTGCAGACTACTGGTCGGATTCCGCAATGGAATCCAACCCTGTGCCCGGCCAGTGACCCCGCACATGCTCAGTACAGATTATGTCGCGCCGTTGCTAGGTGATGATGCGGATTCCGTGACCTTTCCACAATGATGATTGCAGAAGGGCTGCGGGTCGGACAGCTGCCATTGACTACAATAGAAGCCGTCCACATGGAATCCGCCTAAAAATAGGGCATGCTGCGATTTTTTACCGCGAGCATAAAATCGCATGCTATGGCAGGTATTTGCTGCGGAATCCGCTTCGGATTCTACAATGCACATCCAGCCGTATGCAGCGACCATGAAGAGGCACACAGGCTTCTTGTTTTGCATTAGCGCTTATTAGGGACTCGCTGCAGTCGTCGCAGTCCGGAGCTGTAGGTGTTCCATCTGCACTCCGGGCAGCAGTTTCCACGCCTCTATGTTGAGCTCTCATGATATTACATTCTTGGGCGCAGCCCTTCCCTCGGGTCATGTTATAAGAACGTACAGGGTATGCACACAACAGAACCACACTGTGAAGCTGTACTGATTAGTATACATTGAATGCTAATGAGTAGATTAGTTTTGCTGACCTCAATTCATTATCATAAAGGGACAACAACCCTCAGAGGTGGATGTTGTAGTTGGTAAAAACCAGTTATGCAGCTCCAGCCTGAGGGGACGATGACTTCCTATAATATAATATAATGGCAATAGACCAGCAATGCAGATTGTACAAAATGTTTACTTGTGCCTCATGCCCAAAGAGATTCAAGGCCCTTTTACACGGGACGATTGTTTTAGTTGTTTAAATCTCTGTGCTCCTGCTGGGTATTGAACGATAGTGGTCCCGTGTAAAAAGCATGCAGAGACTGAGCGAGAGCCGTTGGGTTTCAGCATGCTTGAAAACCAACGACAAGCCGTTCCGTGTAAACAGCAGCCTTCAGTATTGAATGACTGCTTACAGTGAGTGGAGACGGGCTGGGGGAGAGAACTTTACCGCGGCCACCCTGTCTGCCGCGCTGTGAGCGATCCAGCAATACTTGCTTCTATGTGACAGCACAGGAGCGAGTATACACGGACATCATTTACTTGACACTTGTTACGTGTAAAAGGGCCTTTAGGCAGGTGAAGTCACCTCAACCTGTTATTTCCCTAGAAATGAAACATAATTGTGAATCCATGTTGGACTGTGACTTGTTTTGGGCAGCCGTTGGTGCTTTTTATGGCAACTGCACTTCCTGGACAGACAGATGTAAGTGATGACATTCTGGGTACCTGCAGTCACCACTAGGAGGAGCCAACTGCATACTGTTACTACATGGTGCTCGATGACAAAACCATATGCACGAAGCTCCACCTAGTGGTTTAAGTCCATTCTTGACCTTATTCACGTGGCCGTATATACACAGCCAATTTAGCCGTGTTAAAAAAATCGCGACTATCTGAAGCATCGGATTCCAATGTTTCCATTCAGATGAGCGATTTTTAGCTGCGTAAAAACATCACGCCGGGAATAATAGCAAAACCGATTTTAAGCGGCGTGTGAAAAGATAGGTCTTGTGTTATCTTTTGCCGAGATATACTGGAAGCTCTCATAGACTTCTATGGGAGCTGCAAAAAGGGATGAAGTTTAGTGGCGCCCAACCCTGGGAAAAGACAACAGCTGGCTCTATTTAACCAATTGAAGTAATTCCGAGGATTGCTGCCAACTGAGGGATTTCCGTTCTGCAGCGTATTTTTTTGCCAATACGTCGCGATTTTTAAGCTGCGATCCGGTGAACATAAAAGGGCTTACGGTCATGTGACTAAGGCCTTGTACACGAAATTTGGGGTGTCAAGTAAGAACAAGTAGCTGTGACTAACAACAGATGTTAGGACCTAATTAGCACAGAAAGGGAAAATGGATTTCAGGGCTTGGTCACATGGCCACTGGTGCTTTTACGGCACCGTAATAACGGATAAATGGGCGCACAAAGCTAACGTTTGCGTGCCTGTTTAGAGGGCCTGAGCCTGGCGCATATACGCTGAGTCCACAATGCCGTTGGGCTCCACTAAACTGTCTCCTCCTTCCCTCCCCCTCGCTGGCTCTCTGCAAGGGAAGGAGGTGGGACGGGCCGGGAGCTAGTGTGCTAAGCTTCCACCCTCTTGTCGCAATCAGCAATGGAAGGGATGGGGTGGGGCTTAGCTCCAGCCCGCCCCTTTCCATTGCAAACAGCCGGCAAGGGGCGGAGAGGAGCAGGAAATGGGGTGGGAATTTAGCAGTCATGCTGCTAAACTCCTTCCCACTCCGGCAGCTGTCATAGGCTCCCATAGAGGTCTATGCAGCCACTGCCGGCATAAAAGCGCCCGGCCGAAATGCACCATCTTGGCCGGCCCGGCGCTTTTACTCAGCGGAAATACACCTATGTGCACTGATGCATTGTAAACCAATGGATCAGAGGGGCAGCATATATCGTCCGGATGTGAAAATCTAGCCAATATATGCCTGTGTGAATCCAGCCTCAATGGGGGAGACTTGATTTAAAGCCTCTGGCTCGTTAGCATATTTGGGTCCATGTGAAGTCCATATTCATGGACATTTCATAGTCTATGGGCCTACGCACGTTACTGTTTTGTTCACGTGGACCGATGGTCTACGTGACCAAACACACTGCATGCCCTACTCTTGACCGTATCATGGATGTGAAATAGGACATGCATATGTGACGGCCATTGTGACCTCTCGGGTGCCACTCAAACTTACAGCAAGTGTGTCGGTAGCATAAATGTACCTTTACACCAGGGGGCACAATTCCAGTCCTCATGGCAGCCCAACAGGTCATGTTTTCTGGATTTCCTCAGTATTAATGATGCAATTATTGTTGGCGCCTCAGACATTGCAACAGGTGCCCTTACTATAGGAGATCCTGAACACACGACCTGTTGGGGGTCCCATGAGGACTGGAGTTGTGCATGATGTGACTGTCGGGCACATAATCACCCAACGAACGTCTCAGTGACTGTCCCTGCTGGGGTTTACACAGGAGCAAAAGTTGTTCAAGTGAATGGAGGGGGAGCAGTCCCAGAATTGTTCCATCCTGCCCACCTCCATTCACAGTACACAGGCGGCTCCCCCCCCCCCCCCTCCCCGGTATTCCTTTTTACAGTGGTCTTTAAGAGGCTTTATTCTGAAGCACACAGCTTTTTACAGTGTTGTATCGGAAGCCTGCATGGGTCTCCCGTGCCAGGGTCCGCAGGCACAAACTCTCATGGCAATGACTGGAGAAACGCCAATCCCAGGTGTTTAACCCTTTGCATGCTGCAATCAACGCGATTATGGCATGTAAAAAGCTGACAGAGGATAGGGGGCTTCCGCTGTCACCCAGCAGAACTGCACAATGTGATTTCGGGGTCCACATAAGTTGCAATGGCACCCGGAGGCTTGAAGATGACCTCTGTGTCTGTCACCTACAATGACCTATGAGGCTCAGGCGTAAAGATGAAATGCAAAAAACTGGAAACTTTTTCCCAATCCCCCTAAAATAATTAATAAAAGGAATACAATACATTATGATGGCACTTGTCCTTCCGAAAACAAGCCCACATATGGCCATGTTGATGGAAAAGTTTCAAAAAGTTATGGCTCTAGTTTTGTGACCTGAAACCCTGAAGAATTAGTTGGTCATTAAGGCTGGGTTCACACGGGGCAGAATTGCTGCGGAATTTCCGTATGAACGTTCCGCACACAAATTCCACCTGCAATCTTAAGCCTGAGTCTAAGCAGCAAAGTGGACGAGATTTGCAAAAATCTCATCCACACGCTGCGGACAGCCCGCTGCGGCCGAGCCGCGATGAAACTGACATGTCACGCGGAATTCAAATCCGTTGCGTATCAATTGTATCACCCATTTCGCAAGATTTTCGTGGGATTTCCGCCCCGTGTGAACCCAGCCTAAGGGGTTTTGCTGTATTTTTTGCTTTTTATTGACGACCTATCCTCAGGTCACCAACGTCAGATTGACACCCAGCGCCCCTGCTGATCAGCCGCTGAGCATGGGAACTAGCTGTATACTGTGGAGCAGCCCATAAGTATATATATACACAGTATTAAATGGTTAATTGTATTAGATTACATTAAGGCGATGTAGCAGCACTCCTCAGTTTACTGGTTTCAGGGCATCAAACAGGTTTTGCGTGGTATTAAGTAGGTCCTCAAGTGTATTAGAAGTAGACGATATTCATAACCTAAACCGTTCTCTGCACATATTGCACAATCCCAATATTATAAGTTGAGGGAGCTCCGCTGAAGTATCGCTTTTACATGTATTTCTATAAAGGTCTGGATTACAGGAGCGGAGATCTCACATGTATATTACGTGGTCACATAACTTACCCTGGCCAGATATTTAACTTTCAGTCCCATACTGTACGATATGATTACATATATGCTGCCTGCAACTGGCAGAGCATGCTGGGAGTAGTAGTTTCATAATAGGAAAGACACAGATTGGAGATCAGTATACTAATGCTAGAGAGGACCTATATGACCCCCTGTGTCACATGATGGCTGTGGAGGTGCAGGTAGTGATTTTATATCATGGGCTCAAGAGCTTCAAGCTACCTCTGTACCCGTGGTAAAGCCTGAGATAAGACCAAACTAGTTGTCATGCCAGTTAACCGCTTACAGATGCTCAATGAATCCTTGAAGAGAACGGCATGCGTAACACGAACGTGATGGCTTTAGAGTGTTCAGAACATTTTATCAGTTGTCATGGTAACAACACGTGACCGTTACATAAAAGTAGGAAAAAAAAGTGAAAGTTCTGCTGCGTGATTTTCACCTACGTCAGAGCCATGCAGCATCAACACCTGCGTAAGAGCTGGTCTGAGCAGAGCAGGTAATGGTGGGAGACGACCTCACAAATGTTACTATGGAGTCCCACAGCCGCTCACAAGTGTCACAGCGCCAATCTTATAACTGTTGAGCTCGGACGTGTGCGGCAAGTTATGGAACTTAAAATAAGCTTTAACCCGAGAAGCAGTTATTAAGCCCTCCGTGTGAGTAAACCAGTTAGTACCAGAGAGAGAATCAGATCATCTGGGAGACTGCATTACAACAGAGGAGCAGCAACAATGGTGATACATTCTTAAAGCGGTTGTACAGAATTTGGGGGACTTTTTTCTATTAATAACCTATGTTAAGTGGTCTGCAGCTTGGGATTGGCTAATTCCCAACACCGCTGTCATAATGGACAGTATATAAAGCAGATCACACTGGCTTCGGTGGTGCAGTCTATAGTGCTTCTGATGGCTTCGGCGGTGCAGTCTATAGTGCTTCTGATGGCTTCGGTGGTGCAGTCTATAGTGCTGCTGGTAGCTTCGGTGGTGCAGTCTATAGTGCTTCTGGTGGCTTCAGTGGTACAGTCTACAGTGCTTCTGGTGGCTTCAGTGGTACAGTCTACAGTGCTTCTGGTAGCTTCAGTGGTACAGTCTACAGTGCTTCTGGTGGCTTCAGTGGTACAGTCTACAGTGCTTCTGGTGGCTTCAGTGGTGCAGCCTACAGTGCTTCAGGTGGCTTGAGTTGTGCAGTCTACAGTGCTTTAGGTGGCTTGAGTGGTGCAGCCTACAGTGCTTTAGGTGGCTTGAGTGATGCAGCCTACAGTGCTTTAGGTGGCTTGAGTGATGCAGCCTACAGTGCTTCAGGTGGCTTGAGTGGTTCAGCCTACAGTGCTTCTGATGGCTTGACTGGTACAGCCTACAGTGCTTCTGGTGGCTGCAGTGGTACAACCTACAGTGCTTCTGGTGGCTGCAGTGATGCAGTCTACAGTGCTTCTGGTGGCTGCAGTGGTGCAGTCTACAGTGCTTCTGGTGGCTGCAGTGGTGCAGCCTACAGTGCTTCAGGTGGCTTGAGTGGTGCAGCCTACAGTGCTTCAGGTGGCTGCAGTGGTACAATCTACAGTGCTTCTGGTGGCTGCAGTGGTACAATCTACAGTGCTTCTGGTGGCTGCAGTGGTGCAGTCTACAGTGCTTCTGGTGGCTGCAGGGGTGCAGTCTACAGTGCTTTAGGTGGCTTGAGTGGTGCAGCCTACAGTGCTTCTGATGGCTTGAGTGGTACAGCCTACAGTGCTTCTGATGGCTTGAGTGGTACAGTCTACAGTGCTTCTAGTGGCTGCAGTGGTACAGTCTACAGTGCTTCTGGTGGCTGCAGCGGTACAATCTACAGTGCTTCTGGTGGCTGCAGTGGTGCAGTCTACAGTGCTTCTGGTGGCTGCAGGGGTGCAGTCTACAGTGGTTCTGGTGGCTTCAGAGGTGCAGTCTACAGTGGTTCTGGTGGCTTCAGAGGTGCAGCCTACAGTGCTTCTGGTGGCTGCAGTGGTGCAGCCTACAGTGGTTCTGATGGCCTGAGTGGTACAGTCTACAGTGCTTCTGGTGGCTGCACTGGTACAATCTACAGTGCTTCTGGTGGCTGCACTGGTACAATCTACAGTGCTTCTGGTGGCTGCAGTGGTGCAGTCTACAGTGCTTCTGGTGGCTGCAGGGGTGCAGTCTACAGTGCTTTAGGTGGCTTGAGTGGTGCAGCCTACATTGCTTCTGATGGCTTGAGTGGTACAGTCTACAGTGCTTCTGGTGGGTGCAGTGGTACAATCTATAGTGCTTCTGGTGGCTGCAGTGGTGCAGTCTACAGTGCTTCTGGTGGCTGCAGTGGTGCAGTCTACAGTGCTTCTGGTGGCTGCAGTGGTGCAGTCTACAGTGCTTCTGGTGGCTTCAGTTGTGCAGTCTACAGTGCTTCAGGTGGCTTCAGTGGTGCAGTCTGCACTGTTCTGGTGGCTTCAGTGGTACAGTCTGCACTGCTTCGGGTGGCTTCAGTGGTACAGTCTGCACTGCTTCTGGTGGCTTCAGTGGTACAGTCTGCACTGCTTCTGGTGGCGTCAGTGGTACAGTCTGCACTGCTTCTGGTGGCTTCAGTGGTACAGTCTGCACTGCTTCTGGTGGCTTCAGGGTTGTACTCTATAGTGCTTCTGGTGGCTTCAGGGGTGCAGTCTACAGTGCTTCTGGTGGCTGCAGTGGTGCAGTCTACAGTGCTTCTGGTGGCTGCAGTGGTGCAGTCTACAGTGCTTCTGGTGGCTGAAGTGGTGCATTCTACAGTGCTTCTGGCGGCTTCAGTGGTGCATTCTACAGTGCTTCTGGCAGCTTCAGTGGTGCAGTCTACAGTGCTTCTGGCGGCTTCAGTGGTGCAGTCTACAGTGCTTCAGTGGTGCAGTCTGCACTGTTCTGGTGGCTTCAGTGGTACAGTCTGCACTGCTTCTGGTGGCTTCAGTGGTACAGTCTGCACTGTTCTGGTGGCTGCAGTGGTGCAGTCTACAGTGCTTCTGGTGGCTGCAGGGGTGCAGTCTACAGTGGTTCTGGTGGCTTCAGAGGTGCAGTCTACAGTGGTTCTGGTGGCTTCAGAGGTGCAGCCTACAGTGCTTCTGGTGGCTGCAGTGGTGCAGCCTACAGTGGTTCTGATGGCCTGAGTGGTACAGTCTACAGTGCTTCTGGTGGCTGCACTGGTACAATCTACAGTGCTTCTGGTGGCTGCACTGGTACAATCTACAGTGCTTCTGGTGGCTGCAGTGGTGCAGTCTACAGTGCTTCTGGTGGCTTGAGTGGTGCAGCCTACATTGCTTCTGATGGCTTGAGTGGTACAGTCTACAGTGCTTCTGGTGGGTGCAGTGGTACAATCTATAGTGCTTCTGGTGGCTGCAGTGGTGCAGTCTACAGTGCTTCTGGTGGCTGCAGTGGTGCAGTCTACAGTGCTTCTGGTGGCTGCAGTGGTGCAGTCTACAGTGCTTCTGGTGGCTGCAGTGGTGCAGTCTACAGTGCTTCTGGTGGCTTCAGTTGTGCAGTCTACAGTGCTTCAGGTGGCTTCAGTGGTGCAGTCTGCACTGTTCTGGTGGCTTCAGTGGTACAGTCTGCACTGCTTCTGGTGGCTTCAGTGGTACAGTCTGCACTGTTCTGGTGGCTTCAGTGGTACAGTCTGCACTGCTTCGGGTGGCTTCAGTGGTACAGTCTGCACTGCTTCTGGTGGCTTCAGTGGTACAGTCTGCACTGCTTCTGGTGGCGTCAGTGGTACAGTCTGCACTGCTTCTGGTGGCTTCAGTGGTACAGTCTGCACTGCTTCTGGTGGCTTCAGGGTTGTACTCTATAGTGCTTCTGGTGGCTTCAGGGGTGCAGTCTACAGTGCTTCTGGTGGCTGCAGTGGTGCAGTCTACAGTGCTTCTGGTGGCTGCAGTGGTGCAGTCTACAGTGCTTCTGGTGGCTGCAGTGGTGCATTCTACAGTGCTTCTGGCGGCTTCAGTGGTGCATTCTACAGTGCTTCTGGCAGCTTCAGTGGTGCAGTCTACAGTGCTTTTGGCGGCTTCAGTGGTGCAGTCTACAGTGCTTCAGTGGTGCAGTCTGCACTGTTCTGGTGGCTTCAGTGGTACAGTCTGCACTGCTTCTGGTGGCTTCAGTGGTACAGTCTGCACTGTTCTGGTGGCTGCAGTGGTGCAGTCTACAGTGCTTCTGGTGGCTGCAGGGGTGCAGTCTACAGTGGTTCTGGTGGCTTCAGAGGTGCAGCCTACAGTGCTTCTGGTGGCTGCAGTGGTGCAGCCTACAGTGGTTCTGATGGCCTGAGTGGTACAGTCTACAGTGCTTCTGGTGGCTGCACTGGTACAATCTACAGTGCTTCTGGTGGCTGCACTGGTACAATCTACAGTGCTTCTGGTGGCTGCAGTGGTGCAGTCTACAGTGCTTCTGGTGGCTGCAGGGGTGCAGTCTACAGTGCTTTAGGTTGCTTGAGTGGTGCAGCCTACATTGCTTCTGATGGCTTGAGTGGTACAGTCTACAGTGCTTCTGGTGGGTGCAGTGGTACAGTCTACAGTGCTTCTGGTGGGTGCAGTGGTACAATCTATAGTGCTTCTGGTGGCTGCAGTGGTGCAGTCTACAGTGCTTCTGGTGGCTGCAGTGGTGCAGTCTACAGTGCTTCTGGTGGCTGCAGTGGTGCAGTCTACAGTGCTTCTGGTGGCTTCAGTTGTGCAGTCTACAGTGCTTCAGGTGGCTTCAGTGGTGCAGTCTGCACTGTTCTGGTGGCTTCAGTGGTACAGTCTGCACTGCTTCTGGTGGCTTCAGTGGTACAGTCTGCACTGCTTCTGGTGGCTTCAGTGGTACAGTCTGCACTGCTTCTGGTGGCTTCAGTGGTACAGTCTGCACTGCTTCTGGTGGCGTCAGTGGTACAGTCTGCACTGCTTCTGGTGGCTTCAGTGGTACAGTCTGCACTGCTTCTGGTGGCTTCAGGGTTGTACTCTATAGTGCTTCTGGTGGCTTCAGGGGTGCAGTCTACAGTGCTTCTGGTGGCTGCAGTGGTGCAGTCTACAGTGCTTCTGGTGGCTGCAGTGGTGCAGTCTACAGTGCTTCTGGTGGCTGCAGTGGTGCATTCTACAGTGCTTCTGGCGGCTTCAGTGGTGCATTCTACAGTGCTTCTGGCGGCTTCAGTGGTGCAGTCTACAGTGCTTCTGGCGGCTTCAGTGGTGCAGTCTACAGTGCTTCAGTGGTGCAGTCTGCACTGTTCTGGTGGCTTCAGTGGTACAGTCTGCACTGCTTCTGGTGGCTTCAGTGGTACAGTCTGCACTGCTTCTGGTGGCTTCAGTGGTACAGTCTGCACTGCTTCTGGTGGCTTCAGGGTTGTACTGTACAGTGCGTCTGGCGGCTTCAGTGGTGCAGTCTACAGTGCTTCTGGCGGCTTCAATGCTTCTGGTGGCTTCAGGGGTGCAATCTAAGAAATCTGTACTCTCAAGTATCTCAAAAAGTTTGTACTAAGAGTGGTGGGCAGTGCATTGACAGTTCTTCTGAGCCATGCACAATGTAATGTATTTATGGTAATGACTTCAGTGGTACAGTCTGTGCCCTGCTACATCACCGTGCCCCATCTTTCCCTGTGTGCCGCCAACACATCACACTGCACACATTACTGAATACTGCTATCCTTTCCTAAATTGCAGTTTTGAGATCAAGTCCATCCGTATTGGATGAGGATGGGGTTTTGGAGAGTTGCTGTGGCACTGGTCTGCAAGAGAAGACTGGACACGATCGCAGTGCTTACGCTTCTGCCTTAGCAAGAATAATACATTTTGGCCAGACACTTCATAACTTAGGAAGGCTTTACACAGGCTGATAGCCACCTGAGTAATCGCTCCAAAAACAGAACACAGGGCCTGATGGGGCAAGCGAGTGAGAATCGCTCACTTCTCCATCACTTGGCTTTTAAAAAGGCAGTCATTCAACTATGAATGACTGCCTGTTTACTCTGAATGGAGGCGGGCAGAAGAGATCTCCTGTGCGCTCCACCACTATACACCGAATGACTGCCGCGCCTATGTAAAAGCAGATGAGCAATATTGTCGGGAAGGCTGCTGGTTGCCTAAGTACCCGACAGTCGTCCCGTGTCAAGCTACGCTTACAATACACCATTCCCGCCCTCCTTCCACCCAGTCATCCCACCACAGCTCAGTACTAATTGGATCTCAAGACCCTCTCAGGCCATAGCAGTAGACCTATACCTCCAAGGGCTTCTATACCGGCCGATAAAGAGCTCACTGTAAAGGCACGCCCCGACTGAATGACGAACCAGAATTTGTCCACTACTTGTTCAGTTTCTGCATAAAAGCACAGGTAGCTGTACAATATTTATCTTCTGTATGCGGGTTACTTAGTAATTTATATGGGAAACACTGGACTACATCCATTCAGCTACAGCACACATAAGATGCTGCCACCTAGTGTTGAAGTTATGCAATTGCGGATGGATATTTCTTAAGAGTTACAAAGAAAACATCCACACAATTTGGACACATCTAGTCTTTACTCACTTAGGCTACATTCACACAAGCACAAAACTCACACAAATATGAATTCCATTCTTTTGAAGGGCCCCATACACACAAGTGATGCTGCGAGGTAAAACAAACCAAAAAAAATCGTCGCGTGCCCCTTTATTTCGCGTTCCCTCAGAATGTATAGTCCATTGTTTTCAATGGGACAGTATAACACATTGCCCATTGAAATCAATGGGAAACACTTACTGATCCTCTGACACGTGTGAAACGAGCGCCGGAGAATCGCAATGTTACAGAAATGATGCAAAGCATTTTTGCATGAAAAACGCGGGTAAAACACACGTTGGCAATCGCGATATCGGGACAAGTATCCTGGCAAAATAGCGCTCTTGCCCGCATGAATGTAGCCGTAGTGCATAGCTCCTACAGTGCAACAGTCCATGTATTCGCATTAACCCTTTCCAATCTAATTCCCCCGCCAGCTCTAATTTATTTTGCGTGGGAAAGCGCTTTATGGATTCCTTGTAATTCCTCAACAGAAACTCATAAAAATGATGTCAGGATGATTTTTTATTAGCAATTTTTTTGAAAATTAAACGTGCGTCATCTCCGCCAGCTGCCATTTGTCTTTTTTGGTTAACCCTTTCCAATCCACTGTCCGACGTCTAAAGACATTCTGATTGAGGGCTGTACAGCTTTGATGTTGGAAGACGTCCGGTAGGGTATTCTTACTATATATTACTGGCCGCTCTGTTGTCGGGGGGGCCTCTCCGGCATGTCACATACTGCAGTACTGGCTCTAGCCAGCAGGTGGTGCTATTGTATAATTGCAGAAAGAAAGCCCCCTAGGAAACCCTGAATCCACAATTGGATTGCAAAGGGTTAATATCATGGGTTGCTTATAATAGGGGCGTGGTACATCCCCCCTCTCCTCCACCTTGTGATCACACAACTCAATTGATCTGACAACCGGGGCTTTAATGGAAATGTCACGAACTGATAGACTACTGCGCCAACTAACAAGGATACGGCGTGTAAACTGCGTGCTCCTTGCGTGGAGGCATGTTAACAACTGTGGTGGGAGGATGCAAAGAACGATTGAAAGCGACATTTGCTGCAGGGCCGATCAGGGGGACAACCTAGCAAAACAGAACAGGTTACTGCAAGTCTTCTCTGCATCACGTAACCTGGAATCACTAAGGAAATCCAGTCATTTCCTTTGGCGGAAAGCCGGAGTTCTCGCCGACCCCTCCAAACACAAACCATCAGCATCCAGCAAACCACCAAGATGTTCTTTCTCGAAGCAGAAACAAACGGCGGCTTCCTTTATCCCCGCACACCGAGTGCCGTTACTGTAGTGAATTATGTGTTGGGTGAAACACTGAGAACATCGCTTAAAGGGAACCCATCAGCAGACTCACACGGTCCAAATCAGAGGCCGCGAGAACCCACAATGCAGCAGTGTATGCTTGAGGGCTCCTTCACACTGGCGATCATGACACCGTTGCGAGAAAATTGCGGTAAAAGCACAATTTTGTTCATGAGATGTTTGAGCGTTAGCAATGCTTTTTCTTGCAAAAACATCACCACCACTTGCGATTTTCTCTCGTTTTTTCCATGCGATTAGGCCGCGATTTTGTAACGCAAAAGCCAATAGGACTTTCTAATGTCAAAAACGCATTGTATAAAAACCGCAAGTTTGTGCTTTGCGATGCGATGAACAGGAGGCTCCATAGGGAAACATGGGAGATCAAATAAAAAACCGCTAAATGCAGAAAGAGAGCATGCTGCAACTTTTTTTTCTTGCAACATTACTAGTGAAAATATTGCAAACGTGAAGGAAACCACCGAAAAGCATTGGTTTCGTAATTCTGCGTTTTCACACTCTCGCATTGCTCAATTTTATCGCCAGTGTGAAGGCGCCCTTACTCTAAAACGCTGCAGCATACTTTGAGAATATTTTCCTGGGAGTTGGGCGCGGAATCACGGGGCCAGCGCTGCCTTCTCTCTGCATTGGGGAGATGGGCAGGCTTTTTTCCGTGAAGCTGCATGCAGATTTAGCCCAGTCAATGAGCAAAATCCATGTGCGGAATTCTGATACATTGTTGCACAGATCGCTGACTTCGCTACGCGTTAACGTGTCAGAATTCTGCTTGCGTATTTTGCCCGTTCACAGGGTAAATCCACGTGCGGATCCATGGCAGAATAGCTGTGGATTTACAGGCAGAACATAGTCTTAAGGGACCTTTCAGGCAGGAAGAACATACGCAGCAAATTTATTATGCCTAAATGTGGGTTTCGATGCGGGATTGCTGGCTGAATTTAGCCATTTTCAATTGTGCATCAAATCCGCATGTTGGACAAACACGTTTTGGTGCAACATTTTCGGTAAACTTTCATCCACAATGCTGCTTCTGGATTTTCCGCATGAAATACCGCTGCAGGAAATATGCAGCACTTATGCCCCCTATGGATGGACCTTAGACAATGTAAGCGTATAGTATGGGGACAGGTCAGCTTTCAGATTAAAAAAACAGAAGCATAAAAAAACTCCCAAAATATATTGGCATTTGGATAAAAGGAGTGATGAAAGTACTGCGGACACAGCTAAGGAGTCCAGTGTATTCATGGGGAGAGCGGTCTCACCAGCATCGTCCTCACAGTGATGGACAGACTAGTATGCCTGCAGATAAAAAGCTGCCAGCAGGTGGAGCACTCCTCATGAATACCATACAATGGACGTGCCGAGTGTATTCTTACATGCCTCCAAACCAGGGCTATTGCACAGAGTGGCCCTATGCGATACTTCCTTTACATAGAGCAGCATAGTTGCATGACAGATTCATTTTAAAGTGACCCTCCGGGTCTGGACAAACAGGCGGCCGCCCCACTTCTCTGACTACCTGATGCACTGTGCGTTAGTATTAATTGGTACATCCCGATATGACGGGCCAACACTGCTCATGTGGACAGCGCTGGGCAAACTAATGCCATCTTTGTTTGTCCAGGCCTGAAGAGTTGCTTCAAGGGTGCATTTACCCGCATGATTTCTATGTATTGTGCGATGCACAGAAATGATGCGGCAAAATAACCCATTTTAATAAGTGCATTTACATGTATGATTTTTCACTTGCAGCGCTGCGAGAGAAAAATTGCAGCATACTCTGTTTTTTGGCGATTCTGTTTAAGAATCGCCCATTCTTCCCTATGGGAGCAGAAAAAAAAAAAAAAGAAATAGGGAACGGGTAATTTTCACAGGTGTGAAAACACACAAAAAAAGCAATGCAAGTGCAATGCAATTTTCTTGCAAAACGCATCGCACTGGCATAAAAATTGTGGGTTTGCAAATGCAATATCGGTCCGTGTTTCTCTGACAGATCCTGCACTCGTGTAAATACACCCTAAAGGCCATTATGTTGTGCAGAGTTCAGGGATACAAGTTTTAGGCTCGTTCACATTAGGGTTTAATCTGTTTTGGCTTTCCCTCTGGTCTGTTTTTGAGCAAAGACAATTAAAAGGGTTCCTTTTTGCCACCACCGATTTCCAAAAACAGAAGATAGACAAAGCCAAAATGGTGATTAACCCTTTGCAATCCAATTTTGGATTCAGAGTTTCCAAGGGAACTTTCTCTTTCTGCCGCCATTATACAATGGCGCCATCTGCTGGCTAGAGCCAGTACTGCGGTATATGACATACTGGAGAGGTCCCCGACAACTGAGCAGCCAGTAATCTACAGTAAGAATACCCTGCCAGACGTCTTTTGACATTGGAGCTGTACAGCCTTTAATCAGAATGTCTTTAGACGTCAGATAGTGGATTGGAAAGGGTTAAACTATATAATGTGAATGGACAAGATACATTTTTCTGTAGTTCTTTTTTCGTGCCTGTCAGAATGAGCAATAAGCAGACATTTCGGTGGACGCCGTTCGGACAGACAGGATAACAGGAAGGGCATTTTATTACCGCATAGGTTTTCCGATTGCCACCTTTCTAAACAGCTGGTATGATTACTAGCAGATTGGGCATTACAAAGGGCACCTCGAGGCCCGCACTCCATTGTGTCGCTGCCATATTGGAGCAGCTTTGCAAAAGATCACAATCATACAGAGAAATTTTTTAGTTTTCAATAATGTAGACCGCCACAAATCTTTATCCGGCTAACAGACTAAAATGTGACCCTTTCCTGCACTACTTGGATAGGATCTTTGATCACATCATAAGCCAAATGCTCATCATCCAATTTCTTGAAGGGGTTTTAATGTCTGAAGAAGGGTGGGATGAGGGTCGTAACATTGTTGAAAGCCTTCTCCTGCAGCTCATGTGTAATCAGGAGGTCTTGGTCACGTAATGTCACACGGCTTGGTACTCCTAAAAGCTGTAGACCAGTTGGATGTTTGTCCATAACCTCCTATGGCAGCAATTCTATGACAAGGCCCCTTGGGTGTGGGGTCGCTATGTTCACACCACCAGAGATCTGGTACAAACATTGCTCATTTAAAAAGAAAAAGGCACTTTTTGAAGGTTCTTTACATGTTACAGGAGATTTTGAAAGAGCACACAAGAAATGGGAAAAAAACAAACCTTTACTACTTGGAACAAAGAGACCCTTAGGAGTTGGATAACCTCTGTAGCTGGTGGGATGTGCTGGGCGTCCACTGAATCAGCTGATGGACGACTACTGTGGCCATTAGCAGAGAATCATCACGCTTTTCTAGGACTTGCTGCTTAGTCAACCCCTTCTCTTCCTCCATTTGCTCAGCATACCCTAAGGCCTAATGTACACGGGTGGACCTGATGAGCAGGATCTACACCGAAGATCCACAAATCAAGCCGCCCATGAAATAAGGCATGCAGATTTGATTTGTGGACCTTTCGGCCCAGAAAAAAAAAAAATTACCAAAAAAAATAAATAAATCACAGCATGCTCCATTTCAGTGCGGATCCCACACGGACGGCTTCAGTTTAAGTCAATGGAAGCCGTCCGATCTGTTGCCTGTCCGTAATTGAACGCACCAGCCGCCACTTCCACAGGGAAGAAAATGAAGACCCGAACAAGTAAGTAGACAACCAGCAGGGTCCTCGGCCATTGGCAGAGTTGGATTCCACTGCGGGGTCCCACATGCAGAATCCAATCCGCCCATGGACATGAGGCCCAAAGGGGCATATGGTAACCAAGCCTGCCCTTCAGGAGGTTTTGAACCATTATAACCTGGATAAATACCTTTCATGACCAGACGGACTGCAGGGCATAACAGGCCATGACAGTGAAGTAAGGTTTTCATCAGGTTTTCTCTGAATAGACTGATGAAGCACAGAGCTGCAGGTACCCGTCTGCCCTGGTTTCATTAAACCAGCTGAATCCCACAGCAGAATCCGTGCGTGCCCACAGAAATAGACATTAGGCAGCTTCTCACCACTCCGGATCCAGGGCAGATCTCCTTTCCTCAGCACGGTGGGTGCGTTCTGGTACGCTGGCCGCGTGCCCAATGCATGCGCAGTGTCTTTTTTTAAAAAAATTCCCTGCTTTCCCACGGATTCGTGGCACATCCACAGTGACAGCTGCAGGTGCGCCATAGATGGGACAGCTTCCATTGACTTCAATGGAAACAGTCTGTGTGGGATCAGCAGGAAAATAGAGCATGCTGCGATTTCTTCCTACATGTGCGACCCTGCTATGCGTGCGCCCATGTATCCCTCTGGGCGGCTGGATTTGCGGATCTCCCACGCAGTTGCCACAAATCAAATCCACCCTTGTGAGCCAGGCCCAAAGAGGATGTGTCATCAGAACAAAAAAAAGACTAATACAATTATATAAGTAAGTTTTTATGTTAAACATGCCAGAGTTTTCACTTCTTATAAAGCTGGTATAACTTAGCGTTTAACATCAGTCAGTGTTCCATAATCTCACTGCTCTTCCAGTAAAGAACCTCCTTATGCGTTGGTATAAAAAAATGATGCAAAAAAAAAAAAAAAAAGAAAAAAAGAAAGAGCATCAAGAAATTAAATATTGCATGTAGAATTTCTGCCATTTTTCTGGACAGAAAAAAAAAAAAAGAAAAAATGCTTTTTCAGTTTACACTACATAGAAACCCATCAGTTTTGCCAGATTAAGGCCTTCTGTCCACAGGCGATATTTCATTGAGTTATCTGTGGCAATAATCCGCCCACAGGTAATGCATGAAATGCTTTCCATAGGATAACTATGGAAAGCGCAGCCAGATGTACACTAGCGGAAATCTGCCGCGATTGTGTTCTCCCGCCACCCGTGGACAGGCGGCATTAAAAGGTGTTAGCCAGGGACTGTAAAAGTCACCCAAGTAGTGGACTCGGAACAGGCACTTCCAGCTGAGTGCCGACCAGCGGCCATGTGGTATTGCAGCCCCCGTCTATCATGCCTAATACATAGAGAATAGGGTTAGCTTAGTTACAGCGCGCCGACAGCCAGCCCCACGCCAATATCACCGACAGAGGTTCATACCATGTGACCGCTCATCGGAGCTAGAAGTAGATGTTCTGACGCCACTATTCCCAAATTTCTACAGTCTCTGGATAACCCCCTTTAATTTTGTCAGGACAAGTGAGAAAAATTGCTTGTAAAAGCAGAATGAGGCTAATAAACCAAAATGCACATAAAAAGCAGCTCCACTATGAGGATGTACAGGGTGGGCCACAGAAAAGCAGCCCGTTTCCAAACCCAGCACTACATTCTTTAGAGGAGGCGTACATAGTCCTTTAATTTTACCTCCGCAGTATAAGAAATTAAAGCTGCGCTGTGATTGCTTGCTATGGGCAATGGTGAATAGTTATTGTGGAAGGCTAGGCGCGAAGTGCAACAATTAAGGAACCGCAAGAGTCTTTCACCAAGTACCACCCAGGTATAAAACCACATGCTAAAACACTATTAAAAAATGGCGCCAAACCGGGTCTGCTGCAAACATGAAGAAGCAGAGGCTTCAGTCAGTCTGGATGTCCATGACATTGAACAGCAAATAGCCTTTAAAAATCAACTCTGAGGCTGTCCCTGCCAGTTGAAGAAATTTAACAGGAAGTGTATGGCAACAATCTGCATGAACTCAAAGAAAACATCTCGAACACTATCTGCAGCATCACTGTTGAAGAGCTGCGGGCAGTAACAGCCAACATGTTGTGACTTGCCCAAAGGTGCATAGAAGTGAATGGGGACAACTTTCAGCATCTGTTGTAACATATGGATAAATGAATAAAGCTTTGGAAAAATAAAACAAAAAACAATCCCCTTGCTCATTCTTCCTGCCCCAGTATTGCCAGAGGCGGGCTACTTTTCTGCGGCCCACCCTGTATGTGCAGACTAGGACACCACATGAGCTCATCTACAAACCACGATTCTTCCAATGATGAATAAAACACAGAGACTTGGATTTTTTTTGTTTAATTTATTTATGAACAATATCTCTGAGGGACAAGAGCATTTCTGGCCTTCGTTCTGTACATGCAATTTGTAGAAAATAACATTTTTCTTTTTTTTTTCTATTTTTATTTTTTTTTAACTGTGTTGTATTCTGCAGGAAGTTGTATACAGCTGAATGATTGAACCGCAAAAAAAGGGCAGCGCAGTGCAAAGGCAGCACCAGCACTGCCAAAACAATATGTACACAAACAAGTGGAAAATAAAAAGAATAAAAAAATTACATTGTTACATTTACCAAGAACGCTATCTGGCTGCTGTATCAATCCACACACTGTACGGAAGTGAATTGTAACAAAGGGTGTGGAGCGACCTGCTAGCTCGATATTTACACATATGTACAATGTCTCGTAGAACCATTACATGAGGGAAATTTACAATCTGCTGAGACATGAAATCAACATTACCACAGGTGAGAAGAATAAATAATAGTTGCTACTTTTGTTTTGTTTTTAACCTTTTTTGATTGCGGAAAGACTCGTGCCCTGGAATTGGAAAGGGTTAATCTGAAAAGGAAAAAAAATCATCATCCTATTTCCAACAATAGACATTCAATATAAAAAACCCCAAACAGCGAACATTTAATAAAATGTTAAAACTTGGTAAATTAAAAAAAAAAACAAAAAAAACCCGTGGAGATTGGAAAGACGAGGGCAGCAAAGAGGCTCCCAGCTCAATTCTAAGCCCACTATAGCGGTCTGTCACCTACCTACATACCTGGTGTGCGGAGTACTGATTCCTCTTAGGAACCCGTTAGAAGCTTATGTTGCTGCAGTCAATAGGTTTTCCATGTAAAGTCAAATATATATGGTAGAAGACTAAAACCCCGTAAACCTCTCCGATCTGCAGCAATCACCGAAGACCTGTCAGATCTGACAGACTGGTTGCTACGGATGGATCGCCTAGCAACACTTCTGAAAACATGCAGTTGTTAGCAATATATCTCCATATAACTAGATTGAATTGATTACTCAGCTGTTCAGCCCTAATCTGGTTTGTCACTGCAATGACCGTACAGGTAAGTCCATGTCACCGCACCCCATCCAAAGAGGCTGGCAGAAGTCAATAATGGTGGTCAGGATCTTCTCTGTTAACATGCATGGAGGACGTGTACGAGTCCCCACACATACTGAACCCCGCAGGGTGCCTGGCGTTAGATTGTAGAGAGATCCAGCGCATTGTTTGTTACCAAAGATCTGCCCAGAGGTGTTACCCTGCCAAAAAGGCCCTTTCAGGGCACATTGAAACAATTTTCACACGGCCGAAAAAATTGTGCGAGATTTGTGCGTTGCGAGACGCATAATTCTCGCACAAATATGAACCCCATTCTTTTTAGTAATGGGTTCATACACAAGAGCACTTATTTTCTCGCATAGCACCATAATGCAATGCCATGTGGGAAAAAAAGGGCGGTATATGTCTTATCTTGTTGCAAAAAACGCCCATTGTTTTCAATGCAGCAGCGCCGGCCCCATTGAAAACGATGGGAGAACTCTGCGATCCTCTGCTGCGGAGGGCTGTGGCAGCCACGGCGGGAGATTCCCTGCATCCCTGTGGATGCGAGGCTGCTTTCCATGGATTGCAAAGCTGTGATATCGCCCTCGCCCGTGTGAAACTAGCCTCATTCGCTGCAGATTGTATTGTGGATCTGCAGCAGGTTTCACCTGTTCAATTTGAATTCAGTTGAAAGGATGAAATCAGCTGCAGATCTGCACCAAAATCCGCAGCAAATCGGCTAATTGTGAATGCACCCTCAATCCGGATTAGGTTTAATGATTCTCATCTATTTTTTTCTAGAGTTGAAGATAGAACATAACATAGTAAAGCCCAAATAACTCGTCGTCTTAGACTACAACTGATTGTAACTAGTTTGTCCAAATAGTTTTGTAGTATGCAATAAATGTAATCTTTGTGTGTAATTGCTCCCCCTGCTGGCGACACTAGTCATACTACCCCTTATAGAAGAATTCCATTAACGGGTCTAAAACTTTCTCTTTAATAAAAAAAAAAAAATGTTTATGAGGGGCTCTAATGCTCCCAGCATATAATGGTTACTGACCCTGCAGCCTTTTGGGAGATTTAGATCTACTTTCTCATTACAGACCGTAGAGATTAAAAAAGAAAGTGTGCGTATACACCGTATAGGGAAATCTGTATACTGGAAAATTAACTCTTGCAGCCTATACCAAATCTCATACACCAACAAAAGCTGCAAATGAAACATTTACGTGGGTCTACGTGCTACCAACTATGAGAAGGGAGGCGTAAACACAGATATCCCAAAGCTTCAGCGTGCCTACTGATACCAGCTCAGACAGCAGGAAATCCCTGGACAGCCGTGTTTAATCCAACTTTCAGGTGGTAGTCATTGGGCATGCAAGGCGAACATCACGACCTGCCAAGCTGGAGGAAGCCTCAGGGCAAGTAAAAAAAAAAAACGAAAAAAAACCGTAAAAGGTGAGAAGAAACAGCTGAATGATCCATAAATCACTTTACTGTTTGCACAAATAGCCCAGACGGACAGTAAACCGCAGCCGATTACTAGGGAGATGTAGACGTGACACTAAGCCATCGTCTACCATGCATATAACACCTTAGCTCCTCAGGATCTGCATTCTTGCAGTGATGATCTTAAGGAGGCCGCCATCTCCTGGCTAAGGGGGCAGGTACAACTCCAAACATGATCTGACTACTTATCACATAAGGTTGTATGTCAAAAGGTCTAATGCTGGGGCCAGTGGATCTCGACGGCTGAACCAAGAGCAAATCGTGTGCGGCCGCTTTGGTCTCTACCCAAAAGCACTTCAACAGCCTTAGCACTTTGCTGGTTCATATGCAGTAATAGTCAGTGCCTTAACAGCGACTACACCGTAACGCTGTGTCAGCGACACTTCTAGAAAGCTCCATTTGGACTAAATGTACATTCACAACAGATCACTAAAATGTGCTGAAAGCAGACCTGACAACTCATACAAACCAGCTGCAGCTCAGCAGATACAACAGCTAAGGAGTACCAAGAGAATAGAAAAATAAACCCAAAAGACCGAAAAGCTTTACATCCGAGCATCGTGAAGGAATGGTGTATTCGAGTCCCTTTTTGAAGAACAATGTCTATACCGCCGCCAAGGGTGCGAGGACTAAATCTGCCAGGCGTGAACAAAATCTAAAAAAAAAAAAATCACATATGGAAAAAAAACGTAAAAACTTAGCAAAATACTGAACAGAACTTTATTTTTGGCCCATCTGTCGCCCAAACACTCCTGGAATCCGTCTCTTCAGAGAAGTGCTGCCTGGGGTGAACTATATTACAAAGTTTTTTGTTTGTTTTTTTTAAAGTCATTTATTTCTTTACACAAAACTGAAAGTGATGTTACAGTACATAAGTTATTTACAACTGTGCAGTAATGTGTTTGCAAAATAATTTATCTAGAAGGCAGCAAAGTACATAGGGTAATGTGTATAAAAACTGTACATAATTTACCAGATACTTTTTTTTTTGTCTTTTCATACATATAGGAGTATTGGCTCTGTAGTGTTTCAAGTTAAGTTCTCCAACAAGAGAAACAAAATGCCCAACGTTAAAAGATGTTATAACAAGGATGGGGGAGGGGGAGGGGGAAGTGACACAAACTGAACGTTAGTCGACTCTTAAAATCAATGCTTGATACGTTTTGGACTCAAGCGTAAAAAGGGGGCTAAAGTGTTGGAATCCTAAACCGGTATGAACCACATGCAGAATCTGCAAGAAGCATACGGCGCAGGAGAAAAACTGAAAATTAAAAGGAACGACGGACCATCCCTGCTTAGCATCGGAGGCCCGGCAATTTGAAGGCTGACATGAGGTAGTCAGCGGCTGAAGGCGATTTCTTTCTTGTCGCACCGACAAGATGGAACAAAAGTAAAAAGGGATCGTCAAATGAAAATCTGTTCTTTAAGAGTTCGTGAACAGCCAGATCAACATCTGAAAAGAAAAATAAAATAACCATGGTGAACAGTTGCACCTTTCTCCACGGGTTTCTCGGCGATGTCTCTGAAGCACAAAGGAGCAGATTTGCAGCTGTGTGTATAACGGCAAACACACGTGGTATCCTTGATCCCTTGCTCCCCCTCCCCGTCACTCCGCCTGTGCATGCTCCTTCCACAGTAGCTCGCTCTGCCTGCTACCGGGATGGAGTGGTGGGTTTAAGCTGTGAAGAAAGTGCAATTCCTCTAAGGGTGGGGTGAGGGGGTTTCCGTATTAGTTTTATCAAAATGCTTCCTCCTCTTTTAAGCAGCGGATTCATCAGCAAGCAAAAAGATGCAAGTGAAGTCTGAGCTCTTCTCAGCCAAGGGGGCCGGCCCTTGCCAGTTTTGAGTTAAGAAAATAAAACAACCTCAGGAGTCCGCCTTGTCATGCTGGCAAGAGCACAAAGTCATCGTTAACGTCCACCATTGGCACATAGAAAGAGGGAACTTCGTTGACGCACAGGGACTTGTGGCTAGATGGGTCCAACTCCTGCATCTTTAACTGCCATTCCATCCTCTGTACTGCATTCAAGGCTGCTGCTTCATGCTGCTGTCTCATCAATACACACGTCTGCAAGGAGAGACGGCAAAACTTAACTGACCAAAGTTACATTAAAAAACTGCAACACTGACATCTTCAAAATGCATCTGCTTCAGCTACATATTAACAGCCACACACTTAATGGGGTTATCTGGTTCTTTAAAACTTGACGGCCTATCCTTAAGCCCCATCTACATGCAACGATTATAGTTTAAATGGCTGAACGACTGAACGAAGGGATGACCTTTTTTGCATAAAATTACACATACAGAAAATGGTTTGAAATATTCTTTATTTCTCTCATTAGCTAAAGTACACTTTAGTAGAAGTAGAACTAGTTTGCTCAGGTGGACGTGTGTTTATGCGAGGGATGATCTGGCCAGCAGGATTCCATTGTCTTCTCCTGGCATGAAGAAACAATGTACTCATTGTGTATGCAAGGCAAACAGGAGTACATCGTTTACTCCCCTCAAGTCATCAAGCCACTCAAAAAACGATTTCCATTCAAAGGGAAGAAATTCTGAATTGCCTGACGACTATTTTTATGCCAGATAAAAACCACAGCTAAAACATCAAGTGAACAAAGTGTTTACATGTAAAGATTATCACTCACTTTTGGCTGTTTGAATGAATTTTGAGCGATGATCGTTTGAGCGATAGGCTTTTAGGTAGGCTATCAAATACTAGATAAGAGGGGGTTTGACTCAGCACCATCAGGCCTTGAGGTCACCTTCATTGTTTACCAGGCACAAATTCACACTCTAAAAATGGTTGTACGAAGATTGCAAGTTATTCCCTATCCACAGTATAAGGGATAACTTACTGATCGGTGGGGGATCTCAACACAGACCCCAGGCGATTTCAAGAATAGGGTCCAGTGTCCACCTCTGCCTGTCATTGCAGGAGTCGCTTCTACCCCCGCAGTGACATCAGAATGAATTGTGTGATTGTTCCCAGTAAGAGAAACCAAGTAATCTTGTAGATGTGATACATTTAATGGCTTACAAAAATACATGCTGTTATTGTGAGCTTTCGACCCTACTCAGGGGGGCTTCTTCAGAATAAATGGATTGCTGGCTGAGCATGTGCGGTCGGCGCTCCATTCATTTCAATGAGGCTGAGGGAAATACCCGAGCGCTTGTTGCTCAGCTATCTCCGCAGTCCCACTGAAAGCGAATGGAGCAACAGCATGCTTGAGCGACCAGCACTCCATTCAGTCTCCCCCTCACTGCAGGGAGTGCACTAAACCCGCAGTGAGAAGGAGGAACGTGGGATCCCTGATGAAAAATAGCTGTTGGGTCGAATAAACATTCAGCTGACAGCTACAGAAGGACAGTGTAGAAAAGGTTTTGCACGTTCATTGTAACCACAGACAAAGCAGTTTTCGGTTTTGCGCTGCAGCACACATACACTGTGAACATAACCTTATGTTGTTGTGTCTGGTCCATATGCAGACATCAAGCTTCCCTATGCAATCACCGTGGCAGAGAACAGATATCAAATCTGACTTCCGTGACCCTGTAGATGAATATGCAAGCTTTTCCACGGGAGCGATTGAAGGCCTGCGCACAAGGTCATCGTTGGGACGGTTAAATTGGATTCTGGGTAATGAGAAAGTCTCATTATTGAATGCAACTAGAAGATCAAACTGACCAATTCCAATTGCCTCAGTGACCTGCTCCAGTAATAGAATCTAAATTGCGAGCAGCTTGCAGTCTCAGAATTGTTGCCCGTGCAGGAAGGTGCCTTTTGTAAGGCCGATATCTACCAATAATAATCTGAAGCATACAATATGCGCCTAGTGTTTAAGACGACAGTCCTCAAAACAGGCTGTGTGTATGAGGAAGGGGGTTAGCCCCTTACATGTCGGATTTGGCCAATTGTTTCCCCTCACCTTCATCCTATCGTATTTATCATCGACATCTTGTAGCCAGGACAGGAACTGGCGAGCGTTGAATCGATCTCTGACGGACTTGTTTTCATCTCCCTACAGAGCAGAAAAAGTTACAAAAACTCTCATAACTTGTCTGAATTACTAAAGTACAGCATGTAATACCGTAATGAGCCACTTGTCACTGAACGGATGCACACAGTGCAATGACCTTCGGAGAACCGCTGCACATATTTACCAGATGCAGAAAGGGAGAAGGACTAAAGTGCTGACCTGATTTTCCAGAGGCATGTTATACACCTCCGAGTCCAGTAACATGGTGCAAGCGCTGAAAGGCACAGCCTGATTTGCAATCGTCCTGGCTGCTCTGCAATGAACTCTGAGGTTCTCCTGTTCACAGGACACTATGAGTTTCTCCTATGAAACCAAATGATAGAAAAAGTATATAAAATCCATAAACTGGATATAAGTCCTCACTTTTACATGCCCTAAAAAAGTATTTTAGACCACAACAGAATGCTAAAAGGCGTATACACCTACTCTTTCAATGCTGTGTTGTAGACGGAGCTTCCCTCGAACGGCTTCCTGCTGCCTGAACAGTTCTTTAAGTGGCTCCGACAACGATGGAGGTGGTGCAATCTGAAGACAGAAGTTAATAATTTAATGACAATTTCATGAATCACATGATGCGAATACGACTCAATGAAGGAGACCCATTTAGTGGAGGCAATGCAAACACATTGTGTAAGCAGAAAGCAAGTAAAACCTTTGGTAAATGTTTCCCAGCACCTCCTGTTGGGATCGGAATCCATTCTCGGTGATGGATACACATCATACAGCACCGTCCTTGGAGCGAATCAAATAAGACCCCAATATACATTTATATACCACACAGCCCTGTGTTATCCATCATATGATAGTACATTTTACAATGCACTATTTGAACAATTATACCATAGAATATTCCTTAAAAAGGGGTTGTCCCACCAGTAAAGCTCGGCAGTCCCAATGAGATACATGGAGCAGTCGTAAACACGCATGACCGCCGCTCCACCCAGGATCCTTTGGGATCCCTGATTATTTTTTTTTAACTAATGGGAATCCTAGCTGTCAGTTCTCCACCAGATAGTTACCCCCTGTCCACAGAATAATCCATTCCAAATAATCTGGATTAAAATGTCCTTGTGGTTTTGTTTCCACAGTTCTTACGAAGGCCGAGGTACCATATTTTCCTGTGTATAAGACGCAGTTTTTTGCCTTTTTTGGGTTTAAAAAGTCAACCTGCGTTTTATACACAGGGAGTTAGCGCTGCGTCAGCCAATGAAAGCCGTACTGGATTAACCAATCACAGCCATTTAATGATGTCAGAGCATTAGCTTGCTGGAGGCAGGGTATTCAAGCCCTGCTTCTAGGAAGAACTTCTGTCAGCATGAAGGACACGGAAGCCTGCAGCAGCGGCATCGCCAGTGACCCGAACGCTGGCTGCTAGGTATTTTATTTTATTTTTTTACATGTAGCCTATCTAGGACTTTTTGTTTAAAATTTTTATGTATTTATTTTACCAGGGACCTACAGTGGTCATAGAACAGTATAATGGCCGCCTGCAGACGGCCGGGTCGGATCCTGCTGCAAGAATTCTCGCAGCGGGACCCGACCCGAGCCCCTACAGGGGCCAGTGCGGCGCTCACCTCTCCCGCGGCTCCGACTCTCTGATGTGCCAGCTAGCCAGCGCATGCGCGGAGCGGGCGGCCCAGGGGTGACATTTCTGCGAGACCCGCACAGAAATAGAGCATGCCGCGACAAATGCACGCGAACAAATCACGGCTGTCTGCATAGGATTGCGTATTGTAATGCAATCCTATGCAGGCGGGCGGGGGAAATCCCGCTGCAGAATTTCGCCCGTGTGCAGGGGGCCTATGTATGGTTTTAGCATTAAAATCTTTTTTTTAATTAATTTTGGGTGGGAAAGTAGGGTGTGCGTCTTATACAAAAACCTGATACATTCAGTGGGTTAGTGATAGTCCGTAACACCTGAAGATTCAAGTCTGTATAGGAGCTGTGCACTCAAAAACAGTACATTAACTAAGTCGTCGCAAAGTTATGTTGCTTTTTCTGATTATAACAAAATAAGATTTCTGTCTATAACCTTAAAGGGCCATTGACGAAAACACAAATTTTCCATCCCTGCCTGCCTCGTCTGATTGCCACTGTGGTGGTCTCTGTGTATTTTAGCCACTTTCCTGCAGTGCAGCCCCCTGTCTGATGCTCATCAGGCATCAACGTGAGAGTGAGAGATTTTAGTTTCACCATCACATTATCCCATGATGCATCTGCACAGCTACACCAGTAACTATACCAATTTTTTTCCCTACAGGGTGGCAGTTTAATTCATCTAAACAAGCTACAGACTAAGTATACAGTTATAAAGATGAGCTGTGATCTCCTCTATTATAACTGTGTAATCATCATCAGTAACTGCAACATGAATGATTGTACGCCCCACGCAGGCAATTCCTGTGTTAGATCCATGTAATAGCATGACCGAGAAACTGACTTAATTTGAGAACACATAACTAAGAAAATCTGAGCTGGTCAGAATTGAAGTCACATGACCATCTGAGAAAAATGGCTGGGGGTTTCAGGTGGAGAGAACGAACTAACCAAGGTAACACTAGCTCACTTATATATACACTAGGGGAATAGCTACATAATAAAAAAATAAACAATCCCCGGAGTGGCCTTTTAAAATTGGTAGCAACGACTCACCACTGGAATGTGAAGCTTGCTGAGTGGTTTGCCATCCAATAAATAGGAGCCGGTATAAGTGACATATTCCGCGTAGCACTGCGGTGCTTGAGGAGTGATGTAGCACAAGATCTTCCTCTTCTCTTCAATCTTTTTCCTAATTTGCAAATATTCAAAGTATGGGTTAGACCGATCGCTGTGATATGGCTCAATGTCATCCAACTTGATGGCATCAACTATGGCAGCCAAAGTCTGTTGTATCATCTCTCGAGTTTGTTGACTGGTGTTGGTAATTATCTGCTGCTGGAGCTGGTTAGGTTTCTGCAGCTTTCTCTTTCGTGGGTGTTGTGTTTGTGGCTCTTCCTCTTCGCTGATTTTACTCTTGCCACGGGTAGTTGGTGTGGTGATTACCGGTTGCTCTTTCTCTGCAGGGGTGGAGTTTTGTTTATTCTGGTTGGCGAGCATCAGAGCCCTGTTACGGGTCATACGTAAAGGTTTCTCCTCCACTCTAGGTGGTTTTGGAACTTCGACTGTCTGTTTTGGAGTCTGTTCTGGAAAATCTACAACTGGGTTGATCTGAGGGGCCTCCTCCGCTTGCACAACTGGTTCACTATCCGCATTTTCTACCGGAGTACTTTCATTCACCTTGGTGTCAACAACCTCAAGGTTCTTTGGCAAGACCTGAGTGCAGGTTTCTGAAGAGTTTAGACTTGCCTGAACTTTAGTCTCGATTTGCTCCAGCTGGACAAATGGAACGGGAAATGATGCCGGGTCAAAGACTGGCTTTGAAGGTGGAGATACTTTTGGAGTTTCTGAAGTAGGTTCTTCAATAGCATCAGCCTTCTCCTCCGGTACTTGAGGTGGTGGGTCAACTATTTCCATAGTACAGGGTGGTTCCTTAGGAGTTGCTGGCTTGGTAAGGTCTACTTCACTGGGATGCATTTCACTAGTTTCATTACCAACAGGAAGACCAGCTGGGCTTTCAACAGCGATGTTTGACTGATCGCAGGCTTCATTCTCATCTTTGACTGGAAGAGGGAGATCTGGTAAAGAAAAGGGCTCAAATTCCAAGTCATCAACTACTGAGGAAAATGGATTAGACCATGGCTCTGTCTCTTCCTGACCATTTGGGTGGATTTCACCAGGTTGTACAAAATTTTCTTTGACAGATGCTAAAGTATCTACAATAGGCTCTGTGTCAACCTGGGGCTCTGCCGTAAGAGTTTGTGGCTTCGGTGGCTGAGTTTTGCAGTTATCAAAGAAAGATGGAAGCTGAGTAGGAGACATGTACGTGCCCTGGTCTTCAGGCTGAGGCAGATCTTCCTCCGCTTCCTCCTCTTTCAATTCCTCAGGAGCTGCTTCAGACATGGGATATGAAACAGGAGAAACTGGGTAAGGAGATTCTGATGAAATGAAAGGAACTGGAGGAGGCAGTGTTTTGTCTGATGGGCAAAAATGTTTAGGAGACTCTGAAAATCTTGGAGGTGACTTTACAAGATCGGATCTCATCGACCAGTTTTCATGTTCCTCTGAATTATTAACCATTAGACTCTGCGGCATAACAGACTCTGAATTACTATTATTTGCTGGACTCACCCAACCTAAATTTTGTTCGGAAATGGGCGAATCAAAAGCATTTTCCTCAATTGGAGGAAGAAAACCAGGATCAGGGGGAGGTGGAATAAAAGCAGGTTCGGGAGGTAGAAAAGAGGAGGATTCTGAATGTGAGGCGTGAAAGCTCGATTCACGAGGCAAGTAAGCATTCTCAGATGGTGGGAAATTGGATGCTGTATGGATGACAAAATTTTGTTCTGATGGTATAAAGGACGGCTCTGAGGGCATAAAATCAGACTCCTGCGATAGAAAAGCGGGTGGTGGAGGAATATAGGCGGGTTCTTGGTGCAAATAATCCGATTCTGGATGTATGAAATCAGGTTCAGAAGTATAGCTGTTATTGTCCGGAATAAAGTTGTTTTCGGTTTCTAAAAAGGCCGGTTCCTGCTGCATGAAGTTAGACTCTCGTGGTGAAAAGCTTTGTTCTTGAGGAAGAATGGATTCCGTAGCTTGTTGTGCTTCTGCAGAATCACATTGTAAGCCAAGGTCTGGCGGAACGGCACTTTCAGTAGAAGGCTCTAGCAAGTCATCTCTTTCTGAAGGAGAGGACTTTGCTTGCACACCAGAGTAGACACGATCAGGAGAAGGAGCAATACTTGCAATGTCTCCAGGTGCAAAAGTCACATCATCAGTCGGGTAGCCTGGTGAGTAATAACCAGGAGACAAACATGGAAACTTCTCTGCAGGCACAAGAGATTGAACTTTATCATCTATCATCACCTGCATGGGTGAACTGAAGCTAGAAGATGCTGGGACACTTTGCTGTCTGAAAAATTTTATCTCAGAAGCTGGAAACTCCTCTTCGGGAACTCTTCTTACATCCACAGAGACGGAACGGCTTCGGTTAATGGAGGAAGATAATTTAGTAGGTGTTTGGTTTGGCGTTTCTGACATTCCAGTAGTTGAATAGCGATCGAAAAAGGTCGGCGAGCATGCATTCATAGACAATGCAGACACTGGCAGAGTATGTTGGCTATCTGAACAGTCAAACAACAGCTCTGGATAGTCCTCAGTGCTACAAGATGGTGTTCTAGGGGTCTGCATGACCTCTTCATAGCTTGGGCATGAGATTACAGATGTTGGCGTTGGGACACCGGTTGGCCTATTCTGATCTGGTCTTGGTGAAGCTGTGAGTACTTCCTTAATCTGAGGACCATTGAGCCAGTCTTTAGAGTCATTCCCAATGACTGCTTGAGTTTTATTTTCAGGGACTGGTATAATCAAAGGGGGCAAATCTTTACCCTTCTTTTCTTTTTGAAAGGGGTCAGATGTCAAAGAGGTTTTCTTAGTATTCAAATCCAAACTCCGCTTGCGTAATTCTTCAGCTTTTTTCTCTTTCAACTTCGGATCCCCAGATCGATGTCTCATCTTTTCCATTTGTTTCATTCTTTCCTTATGCTTTTTGTGCCTCTCCTCTATTTCAAGATCTTTTTGGCTAAGCATCCTTTCAAAGCTGGTCATCATAAGGTCTCCATCGCCCAAAAGTTTTTCCCTCGGTCTGCTGTCTTTCTTGTTGACCTCTTTCATCAGTATTTTCTCATTTCCGTTACTGATTTTGACATTGTCCGTTTTGTCTTTCTCGGTGTTCTCTTTCGATCTGTCTTTCAGTCTGTTTTCACTAAATTTTCCCAAGTCGTCTTTAGATTTCTCTTTTGAGTTTACTTGGGGAGTATCTTTGTCTCTAGAGTTTTTTAACTCGTCCCTGTGATGCTTAAAGAAAGCCTCCAAATGTTTGTCTCTGTGCTTTTCATCTTTACTCTTCTCGCGATGCTTATCTTTCTTTTTCTTCTCTTTTATAGCCGGTGTGCTCACGCTGTAAACTTTGTCCTTTTCGGACTTCTTTATAAGATCTCTCTCAGAATCGTGTCTCTCCTTTTCTGATGTAAACAGGTAATCCACACTTCTGTCCAGTTCCTCTTCAGTCTCGGTCTTAACACTGAATACCGGAAGAGTCTCGGCATCTGCCGCGGGAGTCTCTTTCTCATACTGCAGAGACTCCCGCCTGCTGTAAACCTCCTTGGCATCATCCATTTTCTCAGATTTTTTATCAGACTTGTCTTTCCGCACCTTATCTTTCTCATGGCTTTTCTTTGAGGATGACGAAGAGTGTCTATTTCTCTCTTTCTCTTTTAGCTTCTCTGCTAAGCAAGGCACGGACACAGAATCCTTGTACTTTTCCTCCACAGTATCTATGTTGGTTAATCCAGCGGTCTCAAACACGTTACTTGGATCTTGACCCCGATCTGTAAAACTGTCTGAAGAGATTTCACTAATCTTATCATTTGAGTCATCATTGAGCGCTTCTTCCTCCAATTTCTCCAGGAGACTTTTTTCAGATTCACTTTTTAAGAACTTCTTCTCCTTAAAATGATCAGACTTCTCTTTGTGTTTAGTTTTGATTTTCTCCTCCGCGGGATGCTTCTTGTCCTTTTTGTCAGTAGGACCTTTAATCTTACAATTCTTGTCTTGGTTGGAATCTAGGGACACCCTATCCTTGCGGTATTTGTCAAGAGAATCCTTGTCCTTTTTGTCTTTGTGTTTTTCTGCGTTCTTCTCTTTTTTCTCTTTCCCAGATTCTCCTTGACCTTTTTCCTTCTTCCGCTCCTTCTGTTCCCGATCTTTTTGCTTCTCCCCAGAATGCTGCTTGTCGCTGGAATACTTCCTGTGTTTCTCAGCCTGAGATGTATCTTTGTCTTGTATGGTTGACTCCCTCTCATGGTAACTATCCATTCTGTGCAAGTCATTGTAGGCTTCGGTGATTTTGAACCCGGGAACAAATCTTTGCTCTTCCTCTTCACTTTCATCCGTAAAAATGTCAGAGATGCTATACCAGTTTTTCCCCCTTGCTTTCTTTTCATCCTTCTTGTCACTAAAATCTTTTTCTAGAACGATGGTTTTATCTTTTTTCTCATTTTTTTGGTCTGAGAAAGCTTTTCTGTCTTTGTGTTTTTCCTTTGACTCTTTCTTATCTCTCAACCCTTTATCGGCATCTTTTTCTTTCTGACTTCTCTCTATAGATTTCTCCGCTTTTTCTCGCTCGGAGTCTTTAGATTTTTCTCGATGCTTTTCAGATTTTGGTTTCTCCTTTTTTTCAGAAGGGTCTCTCTTCTCTTTACCGGAATGATGTCGCTCTCGGGTCTCAGAATTTTTGGGAAAAGATTCTTGTTCGGACTTCTCTTTAAAGAAGGTCTCTGACCCGTAGTCGTTCAGTTCTTCTTTATAGGACTCTTCTTTTACTTTGGAATCTCTTCGATCTTTGTTTGTCAAAGAATCTCTTCTTATAGAGTCGCCATCTTTATCTTTCCGGATTTTTGTGCACTCTAGAGAGTCCCTCCGTTTCTTGTCTTTCTCGGCTGCGTAGGATGGGGTGCCTTTGTGAGATTCTATTTGGTCTTTCTTTTTGTCAGAAGAGTCTCGATCCTTCCTTTTAAGGGCTACCTCCTTCTCTGGTTTATCTCCGTAGTCCCTTTTGTCTTTGCTTTTGGAATCTTTTTCCTTGACTTCTTCCTTAACAGATTCCACTACAAGCTTTGGGATCAGATCGTTTTTGCTCTCCCTAAAATCTGTGAGGGAAGAGTCCCAGCTATCTTCTGCCTTGAAATCAAAAGAAGAATCTGAAGACATCTCAGACATCCATAACCCTTGGTCATCTGAAGTACTATACTTTGCTTCTTCGTTGTCTAAAAAATTACTTTTGTTGTTAAACTCTTCAAAAGGTGCTTCCTCCTTGTGAGATTTTTCCTTCTTTACCTTCTCTTTCTCATTCTTAGAAGACTTCTCGTCTTTTACTTCAGCTTTCTTTTCAGATTTGGAGGATTTATCTTTTACTTTCTTCTTCTTCTCATCTTTGTGTGTTTTAGGTTTGTCTTCTTTGGGGGATTTCTCCTTGACAGGTTTTTCTCGCTCCGTTTTGCTAGACCGATCTCTATCCTCTTTGAAGGTTTTACTCTCTTTAGCCTCTTTTGTCTTCTTCGATGACTTCTCCTCTTTGGCAACTTTGCCCCCCTCGTCTCTAAACGACCAGTCCTTTTCCTCGGATTTTACCTTGGGGAGGGATTTGTCTTCTTTCCTGAGGTGATCATGATCATGTTTTAATACTTTTAATTTTTCTGGAACGTCGACCTCTAGAGTTATAGACTTTTCTGATTTCTGCTTCGAGTCATCATAGTCAATCGAAAAGCTTTTGAGAATCTTTACATCCTGGCTTGTCTGATTTTGAACTTTTTCTTTACTCTTGTGTTTATGTTTCGTTTTGTGTTTTTTCACTACTTTACCTTCTTTGTCTAATTTGGGTATTGCACCTTCAACATGAAGATGGAAAGAGTTCTTTTCATATATGTTATTATGCGTGTTACTTTTCTTTTTGTGCTCGTGCTTCTTTTTAACCTGTTTTAAAGACTCCAAACTGGAATCTTCGGACGAGTAATCGTAATCGCTAGTTAACCGCGTCCTTGTGGAATCTGACAACGAGCTAACATCTGACCAGGTTGGAGAAGAAACAGTTTTCCAATTGTCTGTCCTCCAGTGTTTGGAGTGCTGGTCTGGGATATTAGCATTGTGCTTCTGTGATGCTAAACTCCCTTGAGAAGATGCAGAAGATGCTGATAAAGAGCTAAACAAAGAAGTCTCCTTCAAGGCTAAGGCAGAGTCTTTCACACAGTTCGAATTGTCTAAGGAAAGCATATCGTTCTCCACATCGCTCTCCAAGTTTTCGCTTTCGCTCTCGGAACAAAAAATGTTGTTTTTCTTTACAAACTTCACTTCTTTACTTTTTGTATCTTTCTTCCGCTTCTTTTTTACTTTACTCTTTTCTTTATGCTTGGCCACAGGCTGCTCCCTGGTTTTATTGCTCGGTAAAACAGTGTGAGCAGTCAATACAAGCGTTTCAGTAGCCCCTAAAGAGACGGAATTTTCCTCCTCATCTGACGTGTCAGACAAGATACGGCGAGCAGCTTTCTTTGGTGCAGTCGTGTTTTTAGAATAAGTTTTTACTTCCATTTTTGGAATGGAAATATAACTGTTCGCCTTAGTCTCTTTGCGAAAGTCTTTTTTCAACAGATGCTTGTCATCAACAGGAGGTACGCGATCTTCCTCGTCATCTTCATCGAACTCGTATTCATCCTTCACTGGCGTGCTTTTGGCCGCCTCCTGGTGTTTGCCCTTATGCTTAGAGCCCTTTTCAAACTCCGAGTCCGTGTTATTGCCATCAACCGAGCTGGAAGGTGCAAACGAAGGAGCATCCTCCTCTTCTGAGCTTTCTGCTTTGAGGAGAAAGAGAAAAAACAATGAGAGCCAAGTAAATAGACTGCACAGGAACATACTTTTAAAAATGTAAAAAAAAAAATATATATTATATAACATATCTATATAGATCTATATCTATATAGCCAGCTAATAATTTTTAATACATTTTTTTAATAAAATTGTGTCCAAGAATAATTTTAAGGCCATATTCACACGGTCGAGAAAAATCGCACAAGTTCTGCAAGTTTACATGACGCATAGAACTCGTGACATGTATTAACCCATTGTTTCCAATGGATTTATTCACACTGGCCTTTTTCCTCCGACACAAATGGTGCGAGATGGGGAAAAAAAAAAAAAGCAAGGTCCTATTTTCATTTGATTCATGCATGAGAATAGGATTCGCAATGTGTGGGGGGTCTGTGTGATGCAAGTTGTGCCCGAGATTCTCGGGAGCAACTCTATATCGCCATTATAATTCCGGCCTTAAGCTGCTTTATCCAATGAGATCTATTCATAAGTATTAGGCAACATTTAGAAGTGTCGTTCAGCCCTTCTTTCCTATCCAATCTGACTGTGGGATTGGAGAGGCGCTGCTGCATGCTGGGTAGGACACTTGCAAAAGCAACTGTCTGACGCCCAGCACCTTCCGTATAGGTGTCCTATGAATTAGACTAGGACTTGTACACAATACTTGCTGGGTGGTACAGCAGTTACTTCAGCAACTGTCCCACCCGCCAATTGGGCAAGCACTTCTCTACACGCCACATGTCAGATCTGGTGGGAGACAAGATTACTATAGTAGAAAGCTAGCCTTGCAAAAATAAATGAGCAGTTTAAGAGAATACTATTAATTGTGTTTGTTTCCACTTACCAGTTGAACTTTCCTCACTGGAGGTGTAGGTACCCTTTCCAAGAAGAAGATTAACCATTGTTGGAGAATTAGCGACTTTTAAAGGGGTCTCTCCCTTTCGGTTACTTTGATGAGGATTGCCTCCATACCGCAACAGCAGTTTCACAACCTGAAGGATGAAACAAAATAGTTATGCTAATGCATTATAGGAAAATGGAGGAATGAATTTCACAGTTCAGAAGCATACAGAAGGCGAGGTGGTTAGCGGTAGAAGGGTAAGGAATTAAATAAAGTCAGTAAATACTGCAATCAGACAACACGTGTCTGCGATGCATAGATAGAGCTATAAAAAAATAAAGCGCATGTTAAATGCCATATCTCGTTCCTGGGTAGAAAGTCTTACCAAACAAACAGCTGGTGATCCAACATACCCATAGTAAATACTAAGAAAATGTACTTGCCTTGAAGTGACCATTGTTAGACGCGTCATGCAGGGGGGTGTCATCATCCAACCCTTTGGTGTTAACTTCGGCTCCGGCAGCCAGCAGTTGTTTTGCAACATCGTAGTAACCTCTGTTACACGCCTCGTGCAAGGCTGTCCAACCTACAAAACACGAACGTCTGAATATGTCAACTACCAATTAGATACTAGTATATAAAAACACACAGATGCCACTTACTGACTGCAGCACTACAAGGCTATGGCAGCTGTAAAGACCCAACATATCTGTGCTCCACAGCTCTGCACAGAGAGGCAACATGGAAGCAACAGTAACAGTTTTACAAGGCAAAAAAAAAAAAAAAGATGCACGGCTTTCCAGTTCAGCCTACTGTTCTGTAATGTTGACCCAGAAGGCGGCAAAAAAACAGCCATAAGGGGTAGAAGCCGGTTCTCCTTTTAGGCAAAAATTCCTTTCCAACTCGAAATCTAACAATCAGAATAATCCCCGGATTCACCGACCCTTCTGAAGTCATCAGTGACTATAATATGTAATATTGTGGCATTCAGGCCCCTTTTGAACTTTGAGTTCACTCCGGCACAGAGCGCCATAGTCTCACCTATAGGACCTATTCATATGGATGTATTTTCTGTCCGCATTTTTTACGGATGTAATATGGACAGCATACAATTGACTGGCAATTGTGTATTCAGATTAAGACTCCCCCCCCCCCCCCCCCCCCCCCCCCCCCCCACAAATCAATAGTTTGCTTGAAAAAAAAACCCAAAAAACAAAAACAGCATGTCCTATTTTTGTCCATATTTGCGTACCAGAATCACCAATTAAAGTCTATTGGTCATGTAAAAACGCAGCAAATATGCGGCCGCATGCGTATTCGCCACGTTTCCCATCCCCTCTTAAGCATGTTGCCAGGAGACAGTGGAGAAAAAATAAAGGGAATCAAATGGGCCTTCTAGCAGTTTCTGAATGCATAAAAAACAGGTATTACTACAGCATGTGTCCGCGTAAGGTTTTTAATAAAAAAAAAAAAAAAAAAAAGAAAGTCAATGTCAAACAAAAACTTTTTCTCTTTTCTTGATGCTTGACATTCTTTTTTGACTGATTCTTTATTAAAAACCTTACATGGACACATGCTGTGGTAATACCTAGAAAACATAGGGAATACGAATGCAAAACGGGTGTAAAAAAATTGCACAAATCAAAAATGTATGCAACATGCAAGTGAAAACTGTGCTTTTCAATGGCTCAAATGGCATACACCCCCATGTGAATGAGCCCCTACAGTAAGGAACCCCTTTCTATGCTGCTGTAGAAACATTCTCTCCTCTAGACGTAGAGGGCGCCCCCTTGTTATACCGTCACAGTCCTGCCAATAGACAACAGGAGAGATCTCTGTACTGACCCCTGATATATCTATACACAGTTATTAGAGCGCCCCTCAAATGCTTTATTTTCTAAACTAAGTATCTCCAATTTTGACCAAATCTCTAGGTACTCCAGTCCAATTCCATTTTTTTCTTCGTTGCCCGCCTTTGAACCTGCTCAAGCTCCGGTAGGTCTTTCTTCAGCATAGGCACCTAAAGCAGTACACAGTATATAATCCTTCTCAAGCTACCTGCAAAATCTTTGACATTGACATCGGCTCCTTCATTTATGAGCTCTTTGATACGCCGTGCATCGCCTCTTATAGCCGCCCGGTGTAAACGAGTCTCCCCCCGCTCATTTCGCTTGTTCACTTTGTCTTTGGTTTTGGAGGCGGAGTTAGGAGTCCCCTTCTGACCGACTGCAGACTGAGAAGGATGCTTTGGTGTTGTATCAACTAAGGAAGAAAAAAAGAACTTGCCTTTATTATTATGAACCTCAGATGCTTCATAAATTCTCATTAATCGTTAACTAAAAGGAATCACGTTGAAGGCCGACTTACAGATGCTTTGTCGCTATAGAAAGTGATGGGTTAAAGTCAATTACTAGTTGCTGCAAATTTGTGAGTTTTTTTTCTTGGAGGGGGGGGGGGTTTAACCAATGGGTCCCTCGCTGATCACCATGACGGAGGTTCTAGTTAGACATGGCAACATGTTCGAGCAGCACAAACTTGCAGAAAAGCAGCTGAAGGGACCGCAGCCCTCATGTTCCAGAAAATCAAAGTCCCAGCAGTTTGTGAAAGAACATATTGATATACATCGTTAGACATGTGGCTACATGGTGGCTGTGGCCACGCGATTGAAGGTAGCTGTGTACCTCTGCGAACTTGCAATGCCAATGGGGTTGCGGTGCGATTTGCAGGTTGCAAAAAACAAACCCACCGAGGTTGGATTTTTTTGCGACCTGCAGCTCACACCATGACCCCGTTATCATCAAGGACCCTGCAGGGTCACTGGTCATGTGACCCTGGTTGCAGCCAAAGTTGTCATATAGCCCAAGCCTAATGGTTGAAAATATAGGAGTATTCACAGCGCCGTATACTAGTTCAGTGTATTATCCATATTTACAGTCAAGGACAAGAAGTGATCTCAGGAGAAGGCGGATTCCTTTACACACCAAATATCGCTAAGGGGACCGGAGAATCAGCAGATGGCGCACAAACCAAATCAAACTTTCTGAATGAACCCAATTAGTGGGATGAGATCAAATACAGAGGAATACAATCAGCAGGTTTGCCAATCTATTTCATTTTGTCCACCTGCAGAGTAAACATGCAGGATTGTAGCTACAAACTGTATTCTGCTCTTAGTGAACCCAGCTTTATTCTCATATCTGCAAATTAATGTATACTGACTTATCATAGGTATTTAAAAAGCACTCTCATCCACTTTCCTAAAATGCCTTGCAATCTCAATAATGGCCACAAGGGGGAGCGCCTGCCTCATACAATTGTACACGGCTCTTTCTAGCCTATTAAAAGGGGAAATGAAATCCTGGATGCTGAGAATACGGAGAACCGCAGCAAATATTTAACCGAATGCAAAATTTACCAGCCAGAAGTCTAACAAATCCCCAAAACTCAAAAGCTGAGAACGACATGTTACTCACATATTCAACAACAAACAAGAACGGCAAGCTATGACATAAGACCGCATGATTGTGCATGTCTGGGCAGTAACACTGAAATCCAAGCTTAGCTGCTACCGGATTTTAGAAAGCAGATCACAGACAGACTCCTGTCTCCATTCAGAGAATACCAAAGCCATTTGCAGGGGATTATCGTCATTCAGCGGTTTTCTGCCATTACCTGAACAGTTCATAATGAAAAAGGGACCCCAAATGCGTTGCTAACCCGTAGGACAGCCATGTCCGGCCTCAAGTTATCTGCCAGCCTCCACAGACAACATGAGTCAAGTCTTCTTTGTGTCCTGTAATTAGAACATGCAAAGCATCCACAGAGCGGCCATTCATTACCTGGGCTGTTGGCAGACTCTTCTGCTGTCATCTGCATAAGCAAAGCAACCTGCTGTCGCTCCGATAACGGGTATCCAGCTCGAATTCCAGATATCCCAATACCAAAAGGTAAACTAGACTTCCGGTTGGCAGGCTCCTTCTTGATTCTTTTCTTTTCCGGCCCCTTTGTTTCTGTTAGGAGAAAGAAAAAATTATCTCAATGATGAAGCCCATTAAACAGATTGTTCTTTTAAATGACTTTTGCGTGTTACTATATGAGAACAGAAGCTTTAGGAGATGTTTAAAGGGATTTCTGCAGTCAGATGCAACCTCTTACAGTATGGGGCACACTGTGCAGCCAGCCGATCGCCCTCCGTGCCACTGCTGGCACTTCTGACAAACAACTTATTTTGCCAGGGGAATCCAAGGCCAGCCAGGCATAGCCCTTGCAAAAGTGCAGTATTACATGACGGCCATCTAGTAATACAAGGACGGCACAAAATTCCCCCAGGAAGGGAGCTGTCTTACAGAGTGGCTCTCCATTTATGCTTACAGAATGGAGTCTCAAGTGGGAGACCCTGCTCTATGACGCTCATGGTACAACCCCTTCAAAAGCTACATAAATGGTTTGAAACCTATAATTAAAATGAGGGCAGATGACATTTTCAACTTTTGAGGCTCCCATTTACAACTGGACAACCCCTTGAAGCACTACTGATGGCCTACAGGTCATTAATAGTAGATCGGCAGGGGCCCGGCGACCTGTATGAAGCAGACAGCTCTGTTCCCAATACAAAGGCCAGGTTAAGCATTGCAGGCCAAGTTAGGAGCATCACCTGCAATGCCAAGCTTGGCCACTGCAGTGGGAACGGAGCTGTTGGCTTCCTGCAAAAACCAGCTCATTGTAGGACTACACTTGCCCAGTAAACATCTGATTGAAGGGGTCTCTGGGCAACAGACTACCACCAATGTGCTAATGATTGCCTATTCTGAGGCTAAGCCATCAAACTGGAAAACCTTTAAAGAGGCTGCGGAGAACTAGTGGGTGCCCTCTGACAGCAGGTACTCTTCAGTTATCAGATGTAGGAAATTTAGGAAAATACTTTTTGTAGCGCTCAAAAATATCTGCATGACGGACAAGCTTGCTGACTGTTTCCAATAGCTAGCTCCACAATAGATGCATTTAGTGGTAGCAGTTGTGATAGGAGCGCGATGTGATCCGTAGCCCAAAATGAGCATTTCTGTAAGTAAACAATCACTAACAGCCTCCATATTCCTGCAGCTTTCATGTCAGCGGGGATGACTCACGGGCATTAAAATACACTGAACATGAGAACCCTGAGAAGAAGATACCTTAACCCCTGCGTGGCTCTGCTGTCCCTCGGATACACAGAAATGGGACTTATCGGTGGCATCTGCAAGTGTATCATCCGGGTGCGCATTACCAGCCGCGGATATGGGAACCACCTGACCCCAACAAACGCCGACCTTGTGCTGCGTTCACAAATAGATCCGCTAATTGTACAATGACTTGTGCAGACAGAGGTTTGCTGACGGCGCGCCAAGAAGCAGAAGCCCACAGAGGGGATAACAGATTTCATAGACAGCGGAAAACAGTCCTGAAAGTTATAAATGGTCCTAATTGTATTTTAGTAAGAAGTTTAAAAAAAAAAACAAAAACAAAAACAAACAACCCACCTGGGAAAACGCAAACTACCAGCACAAAAACAAAACAAGCCACAAGTGCACAGATGGGCACGCCGCCCCGTCTCTGGCACATGCACACAAGGAGCGCCAATCAGCCAGTGAGTGACTCATAAGTGCAGAATAAGCAGGCGGAGAAGTCAGCAAGTTAAAGTTATACTAATATTTGTCCTTGTGTGTCGGTACACGCTGCGGCTGTTCCTGCTCTAATCGTGCGTCGATCACTGCTAATTGCTAGGCAGCACCTAGACTTGCTAAATGATACAGCAAGGCCACGTGTCGCCTGGCAATTAGCAGCGATCCACATGCGGTTGAGAAGATCAACTGCAACATGAAGTTCACAGGGATGTGTGAAAAGATTGGGCCATCAAAAAATAAAAATGCCGTTTTCATTGCTGGAAGGCCCAAGTGATGCCAGTTTGGTCATAACTGGGTGCGTAAAAAAAACTGCAGTGAATAAATGCCAATACGTGTTTGCAGTTTTTTCATTTTTTTTTTGAAAAGCACCCACATACTTTAACAGACTATTTTGGTGCGTGAACATACAACAGGACATGCTGCGATTATGTTTTTATGGAAAAGATTTATCCGTATAAAAAAAAACAAACAAAAAAAAAAACACACGACTCTCAATACAGCAAAAAATAAGGGCTACATACTGACAGAAAATACGCCCATGAATGGGCCCTTTAGCGTATGAGATTTCTCCAAAAACTAAAATATAACAGATTCTCCTCATCAGTTTATCTGCTGCATTTGTAAGCACCAAATTTCAGGTGGTTTTCCACAATTTCTTTTGGTGCCCTCTATGCAATCCAATGCAAGGAACGTCGTAAGCTGAGCATTCTGCCAGTAGTTCACTGTCCTGCACTTCCTTGCACTGACTTCCCATGCTGCATTGCATGGTCTGTGGTCCCATCAGCAGGGGGGGGGGGTATCCAAATGCTTGCCCCTCTACTCACCATTTGTCAGAATGCCTGAATCATCCTGGGAGAGCAATGTCCCCTTTACACAGGACAAGAACCTCACGATTCTCGTTCACCTGCGTGACGTCTTCACCGGCTCATTCGCGCTTGGGCAGCATGTTCTCGAGCACCAATTGCCCAGTGTTTAAACTGCACGGGCCGGCGTGGATCCTTATGCCGGCTGAAGCTGACCGTTTATCATCCAGCTTTGCTCGTATGAACAGTTTTTTGTTCGAAGTTTAAACGCAGCATAAATCCAATATAACTTGTGTAAACAGACAACCTTCACATAAGATGCATTCAGGGTGTTAAAGCCGTACTCACGCACAAACATTTCTCGAGGGTGCAGGATGTGGGTCATGGGCCTGGCTTCCTGAGATAGTGCTCTCAATATGCAGTCTATACGCAAGTCTAGAAGTGAGACATCCTTATGCAATATAACCACAACGCTTCATCAAACTGCGTCAATGTTTACAAGAACAGCGGTCAAGTGCTCAACCACGTTTGTGGCCCTACAGCGGAGGCCCGTGTCTCCACCAATGCAAAAATAAGTATAAACTGTGGCGCAGTTGTGTTTGGGATCCACTGCGGATCGAGTCTTCAAAAAGCTGGTGCAAAATACAGATCCACGCTGTGAGCAAATAGCTCAAGATGACGGAGCAACACTCCTCCTAACGGGATAGATATTTAAAGGGACACGCGCTTCCTTTTCCTGTGCCTTGCGTCCTGCTCCACACCCTCTTAGTAAGCAGTGATTTCAGCGGTCATGAACAGGAAGCCTAGAATAACCCCACAATCACATATCCATCTTTAATCTCTTCTGCGCAGAGACCTTCAGAAGTATTCCCATACTGATGAGGAGTGGTAAATCAAAAAACGGTCAAACCCCGTTTTGGGTCAAACTTTGCTAAAAGTTCGGTGCAAATCCAAACCTCGGGTTCGTCTCTGCCAAAAGCACTAAAATTCCTCCTCTTTTTAATAAACGTGTGGATTCCTTCATAATTGCTTTTTAGTTATATAGGATATACAAACAGGGAGAAAACTAAATCCATGCATGTGTTGTTCTGGCTCAGGTATGAATATAGGAACCCAATGCTGCAAGGTAATAGTGCTAATCACTGAGCCATGTGCTTTCACCCCCTCTGGCAGGGGAGGAGGTGCCAGCAGCATGGTGGCTCAGTGGTTAGCACTTTTTAAAGAACTTTTATGGCTCTTAGGCTACATTCACCAGGGGAGAGCGCAATATTGGGTTGAGAAACTTGACTTAACGTGTGTTTTTCACGCTGATGTGAGAAGTTTTTCATCCAGAAACAACTTGCAACAGTTCTGTGAAGTTGCGATCCTCAAGTGTGTCACGTGCATCAGAGGATGGCAAGTGTTTTCCTGTTGATTTTAAATGGAAACTCATATTGCATGCACCTCGCACAGCATGCAAGTGCCATGTGATGCCTTTTGGTCCCATTGAAAACAATGGGTGAGACATTCTGAAGGAAAGCCAAGAGATACATTCTGTGATTTTTATCCTCACAGCATCGCTCAGAGGGGTGTAAAAAAAAGGAAAAGAAAATGGCTCATGTGAATAAGTTCATTGAAAGAAATTAGTTCATATACATGCATCTCGCAACGCACGAGATTCCCGCCTGTGTGAATGTAGCCTTAGAGTTATACACCCGTTTTAGGAGTATTGGTGAAGCTCCGGCCTGGTTTAAAGCTCATTCGGAACAAAGCAAAACTTTTTTTTTTTTAGATTTCAGTGATCCAGCCAAACCAAACTTTTCAAAAGTTTGTTCAACACGACTTCTAATTGAGCCGCCCCTCTTACGACTGTACTTTTATTTAGAGTCCCTGTAGGCCTTATGCAAAGCTTCACCCAATAGCAAGTACCGTATATTCCGCCGTATAAGACGACCCCCCAACTTTCACCTTATACGCCGGGAATACAGCGGAGCAAAAAAAAAAAAAAAAATCATTACTCACCTTCCCCGGCGTTCTGCGGCGCTGCTGCAGGATGTCGCTCCCTCCTGGTCCCTGGCAGAGCATTGCTTTCTGGACGCTGAAGGCACGTGTGTTTTAGCCAATCACAGCCATTCAATGATGTCATTGAATGGCTGTGGTTGGCTGACGGCGTGTGTTAGCCAATCACAGTATTAGCTTTCTGGAGGCGGGGATTTCAAGCCCCGCATTCAGAAAGCAATGCTCTGCCGGGGACCAGGAGGGAGCGACAGCCTGCAGCAGCGCCGCAGAACGCTGGGGGAGGTGAGTAATGATTTTTTTTTTTTGACACTTTCTTTTTTTTGTATTACCGGCGTATAAGACGACCCCCGACTTCAGAGCAGATTTTTTTGGGTTCAAAAGTAGTCTTATACGCCGGTATATACGGTATATTGCATTTCTTATCCATTCTTATTCTGTGTCGGTACGTCCCCTGACGGCCATCCATGTATCACTGCAAGAATCCATCCCTCCGTTCTCTGGTAGATGCTGCGCAGCACATCAGGTAAATAAATGCATTTAGGAACAAAATGTTTGGTTGCGCAACCGCTATTTTTTTAAAGCTCAGCAAAACAAGCCTGGAAAGCTGAAGAAGCCAAACATGTCGATGCATCAGGTTTCACTGAATTTAGGAGACCATCATTTGCTGAGTAAAGTTCTCGTGCCGCGGGCAAAAACATCCACAACTTTGTATTTCCAGGAAAGAAAGTTTGTCAGATTTCTCATGGAAGTCCAAGGTCTACAAACGTGCGGGTCAGGGGAGGATACGGCGCCGGCGACTCACTGAGAACCACCAGGACAACAGCGTGGCCGGGACACACAACTTCACAGACCTTATTCACAGTCCGCACTGCCCGAGTCTACAAGAGAACTAGATGGTACACAGATCCATAGTAGTCCCTGTGCCAAATCACACACTCTGCTAGGGGAAGGGGGGGGGGATAAAATAGAAAAAAATTACATAGAATTCTAGTACGCTCCATTATTTTGCTGTAATCTACCTATTCTCGTCAACAGGAAGGGGGTGGGGGAACACACACACACACAAAAAAAAAGCTCCATGTTATCCATATCCTCCCCCCCCCCCCCCCCCCCTTAAAGCATCTTGCAGCAAAAAAAATAAAAACTAAAATACAGTTAGGGCGTGTTTTAGCTTTTTTTGCGACCGTGAATATCAGGGGGGGGGGGGGGGAGGCGTATGGACAACATAAGAGCGCCATATGGAAATACATGTGGATGTGAAAAAAATGCTTCCCCTCTTGCGGACACGACACAGGCTAGTTTTCCCACACTGGCATTAATCCATCCTGAGGGCCAACGCTACTTTCACATTTGGCATTTTTGCTGCGATTTTCATTTGCCATTTAGGCTAGTTTCACACGGGCGACAGAATTTCCCAGTTTCCTCATGATGCGAACGATACAAATCGCATGTATGTGAAGCCCATACCTTCCTAGGGGTTCCTTCACATTAGCGATGTTTTGAAGCGACATTGCGTGGAAAAAAAAAAAAATTGCGGCTTGATTACAGTGATTTGCGATGTTTTGTAGCCCATGTTTCCCTACAGGGTTCCTAGTTGTGAACTTGTGATTTTCGTGCAATGCAATTTTAACATTGGAGAGTCCTATGAACTTTCTCACTTAGAGATATCGCTGTTACCTGCCTAAAAGCCACAATTTAAAAAAAAACAAAAAAAAAAACACATGCAGATTTAAAAAACAGCAAGTACTGAACGCTGCAGGCAAATGGATAGCGTTTTTTGTTATGCTTTTGAACCACACGCGAGATTTGTGCATCGCGAGACGCATGAACATGAACCCCGTTCTTTTGAATGGCGTTGCATACATGAGCGACGTTTACCGACACATCGTGATGCGGAGAAAAAAAAAAGTGGCATATCCTGTTTTAGTGTTCCTTGGAACGCATCGCCCATTGTTTTCAACGGTCCTGTAAAGCCTCCCTCCCACAGGCGTTTGCAGAAATGCAGTGTTTTTTAACGCTGCGTTTACTGCGGTTCCCGCAGCGCTGTCATACATCTTTGATAACCTAGCTGCCGCTGTTCTGCGGAGCTCCCCGGCACTTGTCATCGCCAGCGCTGGATGCACCAATCACCGCCAGCGCTGGATGCACCAATCACCGCCAGCGCTGGATGCACCAATCACCGCCAGCGCTGGAAGCACCAATCACAGCCAGCGCTGGATGCACCAATCACAGCCAGCGCTGGATGCACCAATCACAGCCAGCGCTGGATGCACCAATCACAGCCAGCGCTGGATGCACCAATCACAGCCAGCGCTGGATGCACCAATCACAGCCAGCGCTGGATGCACCAATCACAGCCAGCGCTGGATGCACCAATCACAGCCAGCGCTGGATGCACCAATCACAGCCAGCGCTGGATGCACCAATCACAGCCAGCGCTGGATGCACCAATCACAGCCAGCGCTGGATGCACCAATCACAGCCATTCATTGAATGTATGTGATTGGTTTAGGAGCGCCGCCTCAACCAATCAGAGCAATCTCTCTCTGGGATAGATGCTTTGTCGGCTTGAGAAGTACCCAGCAGCCTGCATTGAGCTCTGGACAATGGCAGTGGGCTCCCTGACAGCACCTGCTAGGAGAGTATACCTTTTTTTTTTATTTTTTTTAAATTAAGGTAGTACAGCTAGTGCTTGCGTTTAGCGCTGCCAAAAACATGGCAGCAAGTTGTGCCACATGATCAGGAACGCTGAACCCGCTGCCCATTCACATTTGAATGGGTGACACAGGGCTGAAAACGGCCAAAGATAAAACATGCACCACTGTCAAAGCGCAGCGTTGCAAACACATTTTAACACCTGTGTCACAGCCCCATTGAAATGAATGGGATGGCTGTACAGCGTTTAGGGCAGCGCTGAAAAGGCAGCGCTAAATGCTGGACAAAAACGTCCGTGTGAGGGAGGCTTTAAACACATCACACAGCAGTTTTCTCACACAGAAATATGGTCCACCCGGGGGGAAAAAAACGCACCAAAAATTCAGCATGCGCCCTTCCCAGATCATCAAGTCACGTGAAACATGATTAACATACAAAAGTTTAAGGGTGGGGGGAACAAAACCCCATGGGACCATACAATATATGGACCTGCACACAAATTAAAAACGTACGTGGATGAAACGATTATACACTTGTGCGAATAGGGCCTAAAGGTTACATTTAAGAACACGATTTTAGGCAACATCCATATGAAATGATGCTTCAAGTCCGCCATGACTGGTGAATGTACCGGCGCCACATCCTGAGACATGCAAGCCCGCCGTAACTGGTGAATGTACCGGCGGCACATCCTGAGACATGCAAGTCCGCCGTGACTGGTGAATGTACCGGCGCCGCATCCTGAGAGATGCAAGTCTGCCACGACTGGAGAATGTACCGGCGCCGCATCCTGAGAGATGCAAGCCCGCCATGACTGGTGAATGTACCGGTGCCACATCCTGAGACATGCAAGTCCGCCATGACTGGTGAATGTACCGGCGCCACATCATGAGAGATTCAAGCCCGCCATAACTGGTGAATGTACCAGCGCCGCATCCTGAGAGATGCAAATCCACCATGACTGGTGAACGTACCGGCGGCACATCCTGAGACATGCAAGTCCGCCATGACTGGTGAACGTACCGGTGCCACATCCTGAGACATGCAAGTCCGCCATGACTGGTGAATGTACCAGCGCCGCATTCTGAGATGCAAATTCACCATGACTGGTGAATGTACCGGCGCTGCATCCTGAGAGATGCAAGTCCGCCATAACTGGTGAATGTACCGTCGCAGCATCCTGAGACAGGTAAGTCCGCCATGACTGGTGAATGTACCGTCGCAGCATCCTGAGACAGGTAAGTCCGCCATGGCTGGTGAATGTACCGTCGCAGCATCCTGAGACATGCAAGTCCGCCATGACTGGAGAATATACCGGTGCCACATCCTGAGAGATGCAAGTCCGCCATGACTGGTGAATGTACCGGCGCCGCATCCCGAGAGATGCAAGTCCGCCGTGACTGGTGAATGTACCGGCGCCACATCCTGAGAGATGCAAGCCCGCCGTGACTGGTGAATGTACCAGCGCCACATCCTGAGACATGCAAGTCCGCCGTGACTGGTGAATGTACCGGCGCCACATCCTGAGAGATGCAAGTCCGCCATAACTGGTTAATGTACCGTCGCAGCATCCTGAGACATGCAAGTCCGCCATGACTGGAGAATGTACCGGCGCCGCATCCTGTGAGATGCAAGTCCGCCATGACTGGTGAATGTACCGGCGCCGCATCCCGAGAGATGCAAGTCCGCCGTGACTGGTGAATGTACCAGCGCCACATCCTGAGAGATGCAAGTCCGCCGTGACTGGTGAATGTACCGGCGCCGCATCCTGAGAGATGAATGCCCTGCAATCCTTCCTATCGGTTCACCATCAGGTTTTGCACCATCGGCATCCAGAGAGCTGCGGAGCCGCTGCCATCAGGGATTTGTCATATTTCGTAGCCAAGGAGATTCTGTCTCTTCTGTAACAGATTTAAAAGACCGAAAAACTGCATTTCTTTCCTATTCCCTGAGAATATTTCCCGTCTCCTCGGCAGTATTTATAGATCTGAAGGGCACATTATTGCTGGACAGCATCAGTCACTGTTTTATCATTGAAGCACTGAGGCTCTAAAAGCAATCAAAGCAAATCCTGTAAAAAGCCAGCTCTGGCTTCACTGACACAGAAAGAACAAGCTCAAATTTGCTTTAAACTTTATATCCTATCATGAAGGACATAAACAGGGCGCCAAACGGTTATTAACATTCTGTCTAACAGAACTGCCTTAAAGGAAAGCTACCAAAAGTGTAAAGATGAAAAAGCCACCATAACACGACCCCCCCATTAGCGTCCTCCGCTGCTCCCGTGTCCCGGCTCCTCAGTTATGTAATAGGAACGGCGAGGATCCGAGCAGCCTGCCCTGTAACCAGATGGTACAGCCGTACCACCAACCGGATCCCCAGGGACCAGCTGGTACAGCCGTACCACCAACCGGATCCCCAGGGACCAGCTGGTACAGCCGTACCACCAACCGTATCCCCAGGGACCAGCTGGTACAGCCGTACCACCAACCGGATCCCCAGGGACCAGCTAGTACAGCCATACCACCAACCGGATCCCCAGGGACCAGCTAATACAGCCGTACCACCAACCGGATCCCCAGGGACCAGCTAATACAGCCGTACCACCAACCGGATCCCCAGGGACCAGCTAATACAGCCGTACCACCAACCGGATCCCCAGGGACCAGCTAATACAACCGTACCACCAACCGGATCCCCAGGGACCAGCTAATACAGCCGTACCACCAACCGGATCCCCAGGGACCAGCTAATACAACCGTACCACCAACCGGATCCCCAGGGACCAGCTAATACAGCCGTACCACCAACCGGATCCCCAGGGACCAGAATTAGGAGTACGGTCATGGGCACATTGGAGCAAATGGAACAACAACGCATTCTGCACATAGTAGGGGGCTTTTTTCCCAAGGCTTTTTCTTTATAACATGTTTCTCTGAAAATAAGGGAGGGTCTTCTATTTTTGCTCCAAAAGATGCGCTAGGGTTTTTAGGGGAGGTCTTATTCTGAGCAGTAAATATGCAGTCTTTGGCTGGCCACACAGAATCCATAAATCCCGCCTCCACGAAGCAATGACTGATTGGTTCTTCAAGCAATGCATTAATCGGCTGAGCTTCCGGGCTCTGGAGAGCAGCGGAAAAGATCTGGACCGAGCCTGCTAGGTAAGAGACTCGGATGACTTGCAGGAAGAGCAATTGCATTTTTTATGTCCATTTTCACGAACCTAATGCATTCCTATTGACTTTATGAACTGTAACTGGGGCTACTTTTTAGGGTAGGGTTTATAGATTTCAATCCTCTGAAAATCCTTAAAAATCATGCTAGGGTTTATTTTCCGGGAAGGTCTTATTTGGGGGGAAACACCGTAGAATGCCTTTACATTTCCTTATTTTGTGTGTCCATCTTCTATGCCGTCTGTCTCTAGGGGAAACAGACCTTGAAGGGTTTGTCCATTTGTAAACTATTGGATTGTCTATCCTTAGAATAAACCATCAATAGTAGGTTGGCGGGGGTCTGTCAGCCGGGACCTCCTCTGACCAGCTGTCCCCCAGACTGGTGCGCTTGTGCACTGGGCTGATTTCTGCAGGAAGCAGACAGCTCCACTCCCACTGTAGTGACCGGCTTAATATTAAATATGCCATTCACTTCAATGAGAACTCTGCCTGTAATACCACGTCTGACCACTGCAGTGGGAATGGAGCTGCCTGCTTCCGGCAGAAAATCACATCAGTGCAAACACGCAGAAGTCTGGTGAAAAGGATAAGCCACGAATAGTTTACAACTAGACAACACCTTTAAAAAAAGAGACCGTCAGCTGTTTTGAGCCCTATGAGCCAAGCTTATGGGCTCAAAGCAGCTGGCACCAGGAGTCCAGGAATATAGATTTTATACTAACCTTCCCCGCTGTTCCCCCTCCCCCCACTGTCAACTCTCGAACCAGCCACAGCAACGCATTCCGCGAACTCCACAGCCCTTCATTCTATGTGCGCGCCACGTAGTCCACCAGAAGCATTTCAGCGGTGAATTTGATAGCCGACACCAATGAAACAGCAGGGGAAAGAAAGTATAAAAAAATTACATCCCGAACTCAGTGTTTAGGCTACTTTGAGCGTATAAAACAGACGCTGTGTCGTCTGATCCGGGAGTTACAGGGTATAGTCACATGGTGCCATCCAAAATTTCAAAAATAAATTTCAAAAAATTATGCGGTTTTGCAACAATTCGCTGTCATTCGTTTACTACAGTTTTCAATGCGGTTGTAAAGTTATAGAGAAACAATATACTAGAGATGAGCGAACGTACTCGTCCGAGCTTGATGCTCGTTCGAGTATTAGCGTGTTCGAGATGCTCGTTACTAGAGGCGAGCACCACGCGATGTTCGAGTTACTTTCACTTTCATCTCTGAGACGTTAGCGCGCTTTTCTGGCCAATAGAAAGACAGGGAAGGCATTACAACTTCCCCCTGTGACGTTCAAGCCCTATACCACCCCCCTGCAGTGAGTGGCTGGCGAGATCAGGTGTCACCCGAGTATAAAAATCGGCCCCTCCCGCGGCTCGCCTCAGATGCGTTCTGACAGAGATCAGGGACAGTGCTGCTGATGCCGGAGCTGCTATAGGGAGAGCGTTAGGAGTATTTTAGGCTTCAAGAACCCCAACGGTCCTTCTTAGGGCCACATCTGACCGTGTGCAGTACTGTTGAGGCTGCTTTTTGCAGTATTGCACTTTTTTTTTGTATATCGGCCGTGCAGAGCATTGCGTCCTCAGTCTGCAGTCATTGTACAGAGTATAGGGCCAGTACTGGTGAGGCAGGGAAAGATATTCAGGCTATATAGGCAGTGGGCTTTTTCCCAAAAATTGGGGGAAAATACTATATTTGGGCTGCCTGTGACCGTCTTCAGTTTACTGCGTGTCTGCTGGGGGTAGTAGTCCTAATTAATACGCAGCTAAGCGTTACAGCAGGCTTGCGCAAAATTGTTTCCTGGATCTGCTGTCTGTTACATCAGCGCTGTCAATCCCGCCAGACGGAAACAGTATACATAATATTATACGCTGCCTACAGTATCTATCTGCTGGGGGTTGTAGTCCTAATTAATACACAGCTAAGCGTTACAGCAGGCTTGCGCAAAATTGTTTCCTGGATCTGCTGTCTGTTACATCAGCGCCGTCATCCCGCCAGAGGGAAACAGTATACATAATATTATACGCTGCCTACAGTATCTGTCTGCTGTATCAGCTCAGCATTTTAAAAAAATAGAAGCAAAATACTTAAGGCCTACTACTGGCCTTTGGCCACTTGACTGCTTCTGCGCTGTGAATTCCACTAGCTCAGTCATACGCACCTACGTCTCACTACAGGCGGGCGCAAAATTGTTTCCGGGCTCTGCTGTGCGTTCCGTAAGGGAAGTCAGCCTCCAACCAAAGGCCAATAAGCGGCACATTTAATTACAGCGTTCTGTTTCTGCACTACTGGTAATACAGCATGCTGAGGGGTAGGGGTAGGCCTAGAGGACGTGGACGCGGGCGAGGACGCGGAGGCCCAAGTCCGGGTGTGGGCACAGGCCGAGCTCCTGATCCAGGTGTATCGCAGCCGACTGCTGCAGGATTAGGAGAGAGGCACGTTTCTGGCGTCCCCACATTCATCTCACAATTAATGGGTCCACGCGGTAGACCTTTATTAGAAAATGAGCAGTCTGAGCAGGTCCTGTCGTGGATGGCAGAAAGTGCATCCAGCAATCTATCGACCACCCAGAATTCTGCGGCGTCCACTGCTGCAAATCTGAATCCTCTGGCTGCTGCTCCTCCTTCCTCCCAGCCTCCTCACTCCATTAAAATGACACATTCTGAGGAGCAGGCAGACTCCCAGGAACTGTTCTCGGGTCCCTGCCCAGAATGGCCAGCAATGGTTCCTCTCCCACCGGAGGAGTTTGTCGTGACCGATGCCCAACCTTTGGAAAGTTCCCGGGGTCCAGGGGATGAGGCTGGGGACTTCCGGCAACTGTCTCAAGAGCTTTCAGTGGGTGAGGAGGACGATGACGATGAGACACAGTTGTCTATCATCAGGTAGTAGTAATTGGAGTAAGTCCGAGGGAGGAGAGCACAGAGGATTCGGAGGAAGAGCAGAAGGACGATGAGGTGACTGACCCCACCTGGTTTGCTATGCCTACTGAGGACAGGTCTTCAGAGGGGGAGGCAAGGGCAGCAGCAGGGCAGGTTGGAAGAGGCAGTGCAGTGGTCAGGGGTAGAGGCAGGGCCAGACCGAATAATCCACCAACTGTTTCCCAAAGCGCCCCCTCGCGCCATGCCACCCTGCAGAGGCCGAGGTGCTCAAAGGTCAGGCAGTTTTTCACTGAGAGTGCAGACGACCGACGAACTGTGGTGTGCAACCTTTGTCGCGCCAAGATCAGTCGGGGAGCCACCACCACCAGCATGCGCAGACATATGATGGCCAAGCACCCCACAAGGTGGGACGAAGGCCGTTCACTGCCTCCGGTCTGCACCGCTGCCTCTCCCCCTGTGCCCCAACCTGCCACTGCGATCCAACCCCCCTCTCAGGACACAGGCACTACCGTCTCCTGGCCTGCACCCACACCCTCACCTCCGCTGTCCTCGGCCCCATCCACCAATGTCTCTCAGCGCACCGTCCAGCCGTCGCTAGCGCAAGTGTTGGAGCGCAAGCGCAAGTACGCCGCCACGCTCAAGCGTTAAACGTGCACATAGCCAAATTGATCAGCCTGGAGATGCTGCCGTATAGGGTTGTGGAAACGGAGGCTTTCAAAGGTATGATGGCAGCCGCGGCCCCGCGCTACTCAGTTCCCAGTCGCCACTACTTTTCCCGATGTGCCGTCCCAGCCCTGCACGACGTCTCCCGCAACATTGTACGCGCCCTCACCAACGCGGTTACTGCCAAGGTCCACTTAACAACGGACACGTGGACAAGCACAGGCGGGCAGGGCCACTATATCTCCCTGACGGCACATTGGGTGAATTTAGTGGAGGCTGGGACAGAGTCAGAGCCTGGGACCGCTCACGTCCTACCCACCCCCCGAATTGCGTGCCCCAGCTCGGTGGTGGTATCTGCGGCGGTGTATGCTTCCTCCACTAAACCACCCTCCTCCTCCTCCTACACAACCTCTGTCTCGCAATCAAGATGTGTCAGCAGCAGCACATCGCCAGCAGTCGGTGTCGCGCGGCGTGGCAGCACAGCGGTGGGCAAGCGTCAGCAGGCCGTGCTGAAACTACTCAGCTTAGGAGAGAAGAGGCACACGGCCCACGAACTGCTGCAGGGTCTGACAGAGCAGACCGACCGCTGGCTTGCGCCGCTGAGCCTCCAACCGGGCATGGTAGTGTGTGACAACAGCCGTAACCTGGTGGCGGCTCTGTAGCTCGGCAGCCTCACGCACGTGCCATGCCTGGCCCACGACTTTAATTTGGTGGTTCAGCGCTTTCTGAAAAGCTACCCACGCTTGTCATACCTGCTCAGAAAGGTGCTCCGGCTCTGCGCACATTTCCGCAAGTCCCACACGGACGCTGCCACCCTGCAACATCGGTTTCATCTGCCAGTGCACCGACTGCTGTGCGACGTGCCCACACGGTGGAACTCTATGCTCTACATGTTGGCCAGGCTCTATGAGCAGCGTAGAGCTATAGTGGAATACCAACTCCAACATGGGCGGCGCAGTGGGAGTCAGCCTCCTCAATTCTTTACAGAAGAGTGGGCTTGGTTGGCAGCCATCTGCCAGGTCCTTGGAAACTTTGAGGAGTCTACCCAGATGGTGAGCGGCGATGCTGCAATCATTAGCGTCACCATTCCTCTGCTATGCCTCTTGAGAAGTTCCCTGCAAACCATAAAGGCAGACGCTTTGCGCTCGGAAACAGAGGCGGGGGAAGACAGTATGTCGCTGGATAGTCAGAGCACCCTCCTGTCTATATCTCAGCGCGTTGAGGAGGAGGAGGAGGGGGAAGAGACAGCTTGGCCCACTGCTGAGGGTACCCATGCTGCTTGCCTGCCATCCTTTCAGCGTGTATGGCCTGAGGAGGATCCTGAAAGTGATCTTCCTAGTGAGGACAGCCATGTGTTGCGTACAGGTACCCTGGCACACATGGCTGACTTCATGTTAGGATGCCTTTCTTGTGACCCTCGCGTTACACGCATTCTGGCCATTACGGATTACTGGGTGTACACACTGTTCGACCCACGGTATAAGGAGAACCTTTCCACACTCATACCCGAAGAGGAAAGGGGTTCGAGAGTGATGCTATACCACAGGACCCTGGCGGACAAACTGATGGTAAAATTCCCATCCGAAAGCGCTGGTGGCCGAAGGCGCAGTTCCAAGGGCCAGGTAGCAGGGGAAGCGCGGAGATCAGGCAGCATGTACAGCACAGGCAGGGGAACACTCTCTAAGGCCTTTGACAGCTTTCTGGCTCCCCAACAAGACTGTCACCGCTCCCCAGTCACAGCTGAGTCGGCGGGAGCACTGTAAAAGGATGGTGAGGGAGTACGTAGCCGATCGCACGACCGTCCTCCGTGACGCCTCTGCCCCCTACTACTACTGGGTGTCAAAGCTGGACACGTGGCCTGAACTCGCGCTGTATGCCCTGGAGGTGCTTGCTTGTCCTGCGGCTAGCGTCTTGTCAGAGAGGGTGTTTAGTGCGGCTGGGGGAATCATCACAGATAAGCGTACCCGCCTGTCAACCGACAGTGCCGACAGGCTTACACTCATCAAGATGAACAAAGCCTGGATTTCCCCAGACTTCTCTTCTCCACCGGCGGACAGCAGCGATACCTAAGCAATACGTAGGCTGCACCCGCGGATGGAAGCATTGTTCTCTATCACCATCAAAAATGTGGACCTTTTAGCTTCATCAATCTGTGTATTATATTCCTCCTCCTCCTCCTCCTCCTCCTGCTCCTCCTCCTGAAACCTGACGTAATCACGCCGAACGGGCAATTTTTCTTAGGCCCACAAGGCTCAGTCATATAATTTTTGTAAACAATTTTTATACGTTTCACTGCTCATTAAAGCGTTGAAACTTTCACCTGAACCAATTTTTATTTTTACTGGGCTGCCTCCAGGCCTAGTTACAAATTAAGCCACATTAACCAAAGCGATTAATGGGTTTCACCTGCCCTCTTGGTTGGGCATGGGCAATTTTTCTGAGGTACATTAGTACTGTTGGTACACCAATTTTTTGGGGCCCTCGCCTACAGTGTAATCCAATTAATTTTTTGCCCACCTGCATTAAAGCTGACGTTACCTCAGCTGTGATGGGCAATGCAATGGGATATATTTATGTACCGCCAGTGACTTCCTGGCACCCACCCATGCTGTCGGTCCACACGGAGTTGTAACTGCATGTGTCCACTTCTAAAGAACCCCAGTCTGACTGGGGCATGCAGTGTAGGCCCAAGCCCACCTGCATTAAACATGACATTACCTCAGCTGTGATGGGCAATGCAATGGGATATATTTATGTACCGCCAGTGACTTCCTGGCACCCACCCATGCTGTCGGTCCACACGGAGTTGTAACTGCATGTGTCCACTTCTAAAGAACCCCAGTGTGACTGGGGCATGCAGTGTGGGCCGAAGCCCACCTGCATTTAATCGGACGTTACCTCAGCTGTGATGGGCACTGCAATGGGATACATTAATGTACAGCCGGTAGGTTCCAGGGAGCCACCCATTGCGGAGTTGTACCTGGCTGTGACTATTTATAAAAAACCGCGGTCTGACTGGGGCATGCAGACACCTTGACAGAATGAATAGTGTGTGGCACATAGGTTCCCCATTGCTATGCCCACGTGTGCAGCTCCTGATGGCGGTAGCACAGGATTATATTTCTCATTGCTTCTGTACAGCATTGTGGGCTATCGCCCCGCCCCTTTTAAAGAGGGTCGCTGCCTAGCCGTGCCAACCCTCTGCAGTGTGTGCCTGCGGTTCCTCCTCATGGCAGACGCACTTATAAATAGACATGAAGGTGGTGTGGCTATGAGGCCAGCATGTGGCATGAGTGCAGATGAAGTCTGCGCAAGGACACTTTGGTGTGCGTTGTGGACACTGCATCGTGCGGGGGGGGGGGGGGGGGGGGGGGGTTGGGCAGCATGTAACCCAGGAGAAGTGGCAGCGGAGTGTCATGCAGGCAGTGATTGTGCTTTGTTGGAGGTAGTGTGGTGCTTAGCTAAGGTATGCATTGCTAATGATGGCTTTTTAGAAGTAAAAGTTGTTGGGAGGGGGGGGGGCCCCACTCTTGCCGCTATTGTGGCTTAAAGGGGTTGTCTCGCGAAAGCAAGTGGGGTTAAGCACTTCTGTATGGCCATATTAATGCACTTTGTAATATACATCGTGCATTAAATATGAGCCATACAGAAGTTATTCACTTACCTTTCCTGCGCTGGCGTCCCCGTCTCCATGGCTCCGTCTAACTTCAGCGTCTAATCGCCCGATTAGACGCGCTTGCGCAGAAGGGTCTTCTGCCTTCGGCTCGGAAGCGGTGTTCTGGCTCCGCCTCTTCTACGCGTCATCGTGTAGCTCCGCCCCGTCACGTGTGCCGATTCCAGCCAATCAGGAGGCTGGAATCGGCACACATGATGGGGCGGAGCTACGCGTTGACGTGTAGAAGGGGTCGGAGCCAGAACGCCGCTGCTGCCGGGCAGACCCGAAGGCAGAAGTCCCTTCTGCGCAAGCGCGTCTAATCGGGCGATTAGACGCTGAAGTTAGACGGAGCCATGGAGACGAGGACGCCAGCGCAGGAAAGGTAAGTGAATAACTTCTGTATGGCTCATATTTAATGCACGATGTATATTACAAAGTGCATTAATATGGCCATACAGAAGTGCTTAACCCCACTTGCTTTCGCGAGACAACCCCTTTAATAGTGGGACCTGGGAACTTGAGATGCAGCCCAACATGTAACCCCTCGCCTGCCCTATCCGTTGCTGTGTCGTTCCCATCACTTTCTTGAATTGCCCAGATTTTCACAAATGGAAACCTTAGCGAGCATCGGCGATATACAAAAATGCTCGGGTCGCCCATTGACTTCAATGGGGTTCGTTACTTGAAACAAACCCTCGAGCATTGCGAAAATTTCGTCCCGAGTAACGAGCACCCGAGCATTTTGGTGCTCGCTCATCTCTACAATATACAGATTTTCAGGCCCAACTTCAATGTCGTTTTTACCAGCAACTCAACCACACTGAATACAGCTATACTCCATCTCTCCCAGTGTTTGTATATGCAACAGATTTAAGGGAACCTGTCAAAATGTCCATGCTGCCCGAGCCAGGAAGGAGGATGTACTTGGAGGGCATGTCTGTCTTCTTCTGAAGTGCTGTGGCAGGGAGGGGGTCGGCGCAGCCCCCCATGACTCCAAGCTCCAGTTGGAGGGGATCTTCAAAGCAGGTTCATTCTGTAACACCACAGCATCCCAGATAAGACCTACATACCCGTAATGTACATACCTGTCCCGGGGTTTGGATAGTATGAACGTGGCAATAGGTTTCTTTTGATCACTACTAGGAGGACAGATGTAACGAAGCAGGAGTGCAGAATCCTGCCATACCAAATTATCATTCGCAGGCTGTTATGACACATAGGTCTGCAGAGAAGCTGCAGACAGACAATAGTGGGAAATATTTAGGCCATATGCAAAAGTTGCTATTTTTCACTCCAGATACATTGTGACCAAATAAAGTTTGCTGGTGAAGGCGGAGCGTCTTTAAGCATTGGGTTTCCCTACAAGGAGAGTTGTCCTGCACTTCAGAAGAGATCGCCCCTCAGTTTGACAAGGACCATGCCAAAGACATGCACTACATTTGCCGTATTTGCAAATTACAAAAAGCGAGCTATGCCAAAAGTAGTGACACGTTACGAGTGACAATGACGGGTATAACTGTTACTAGTGACACAAATCCAGCTATATAAGCAAATTCTATTGAACTGATAAAAGGTTTCCATAATTCTTATAGGTTATGCAAACTACATGCAAAGTGTGCTGCGCCTCTCCATCTACCAGATCAGCAGCTCTACTGGTGCCGCACATGAGCGCAACTTGTATGTGCGTGGAATGCATGCATATCGGTGGATATTACTGTAATTTTTCTGCCCCCCTCCCATGTTCATTGACGTGCAGCAAACACACCAATTGAAATGACCAACGCCGGTCTCTCACGACCTGATTTGGCTTGCAGAATACGCGATAGTCACCTGCACAGACAATCCGTAATATTCCGCATTTATTTACCCCACTCCCACAATGAATATGATTGGACAGGGATTGCGATTTCTGCTTGCGGAAATTAAAATCGCAGAGAGTTCTATTTTCTTGCAGATTCCAATAGAAGCCGTTTGATTTGCGGCCCATCCGCAATTGACATTAAGGATAACGCAAGTACCCGTGACCTATTGCCTAGCGATGGCGTGGGAAAACCAGTTATTTGAAGAAGAAAATAAACAAAAAAAACCCCCAAAACAACGAGATCTGTACTGCGCGTGACCAACAGCAAAGCCGCCAGGTCCATCTGCAATACAGATTTAAACAGGTACGCAAAGACACCGGCCGGGGACAGGGATGAATTCCACATGCGGAATCCAACCAGTCCATGTGAGACCCCCCTTAGTTCCAGTGTTCTTTTACCAGCGGAATTTACGGTTTTGCGCACACCTCCCATTGACTTCCATGGGGACCTTTGGTGCAGGTTCTGTTTTTTTTTTTCTTTGCATGACCGAAATGTGCAGGCAAAATACAGAAATATGACTGCGCAAATACGTCCGGGTGAAGCCGGCTCTATAGAAGACATGAGAAAACACAAAGCAGCTGAGATACTATAAAACTAAGAAATGGTTTCAGAAACCTGTACTTATTATAAATACCGTATATACCGGCGTATAAGGTGACGGGGCGTATAAGACGACCCCCCAACTTTCACCTTATACGCTGGGAATACAGCGGAGCAAAAAAAAAAAAAAAAAAAATCATTACTCACCTTCCCCGGCGTTCTGCGGCGCTGCTGCAGGATGTCGCTCCCTCCTGGTCCCCAGCAGAGCATTGCTTTCTGGACGCAGGGCTTGAAATCCCCGCCTCCAGAAAACACACGTGCCTTCAGCCAATCACAGCCATTCAATGATGTCATTGAATGGCTGAGATTGGCTGACGGCGTGTGTTAGCTAATCACAGTATTAGCTTTCTGGAGGCGGGGATTTCAAGCCCTGCGTCCAGAAAGCAATGCTCTGCCAGGGACCAGGAGGGAGCGACAGCCTGCAGCAGCGCCGCAGAACACCGGGGGAGGTGAGTAATGATTTTTTTTTTTTGACACTCTTTTTTTTGTATTACCGGCGTATAAGACGACCCCCCGACTTCAGAGCAGATTTTTTCAGGGTTCAAAAGTAGTCTTATACGCCAGTATATACAGTATATATTTTAAAAGGAACATCATTTTTTTTTTGGGGGAGGAACACACAAAGTTGGCTGAGAAGGGTTACTATGTGCATGCAGCAACGGAGCGCCCGGTGAGCATCACACGCCGCCCCCGGACTATATTCCCTGACCTTTGAGCCCCACAATGTAGTTTACGCGATCGATTGTCATGTCCGTTTCCCTTTAAGCAGTCAGCAAAGTGCTATTAGCTACATAGAGGAGACATGGGAACTACATAAGAGCAGAGTAGACGGACCATGTGGTCTTTTCTACGGTCCGTTTTCGGTTTTATTTCTCTTAGGCCACCCGCAGACAGGTGTTTTTCTACAGCGTTCAGCGCAGCACTAAACGCTGTACAACACTCCCACTGATTTCAATGTGGCTGCTCACAAGGGCTGAAAACGCCGCATCAACAACACTGCGGTTTGACAGCTGCCGCAAACGTGGCATAACTTGGTACCACACTTTTGGCAGCACTAAACTCCCTAGCTACAAAACCACCCTCACCTTGCAGGTAATGTCGCTGTCCCCGGCGGTGCTCTTGGGACTTGTCAGCCTTCAGAGGAACATTTGCTGAAAACAGAGATTCTAAATCCCCGCCTCCAGCGAGAGATTGCTCTGACTGGCCGAGTCGGCTAAGTGGCAGCCAGCTGAGCCAATCAGAGCCGGAGCTGGATGTGCCGAATCACAGCCATTTATTCAGCGCCTCAAACGCTGTACAAGGCTCCCATTTATTTCAATGGGGCTGCTCACACAAGCGTCAAAACACAGCGTTTCCAACGCTGCACTTTGACAGTGATGCATGTTCCATCTTTGGGCGTTTCCCTGCGTTGCCCATTGAAATGAATGGGCAGCTGTTTCAGCGTTGCTGCAAACACGGTACAACTTGGTGACACGTTTTGGGCAGCGCTAAACACAAGCGCTAGCTGCACGACAAAAGAAAAAAAAAAAAGGGGGATTCTCACCTGGCAGGTGTCATCAGGGTCCTCCGGCGCCGACTCCTGCCTACTTGTCACGCCGACAGAGCATCTTCAGCTAGAGACAGAGATTGAATTCCCCGCCTCCAGCTAGAGATTGCTCTGATTGGCTTAGACGGATGTGAGTGACCGCCCTCTCAGCCAGCACTAAATGCACCAATCACAGCCATTCATTCAGTGCTGGCTGTGATTGGTGCTGCGATATGTCAATAAGCCGACTCAGCCAATCAGAGCAATCTCTTGCTAGAGGCGGGGGATTTTCAATCGCCGTAGTTAGGAAAAGAAGCCCTGCCAGCTTGACAAGGACCTGGGGGCCTGGGGACACCGATGACACCTTCCAGTTGAGTATTGATTTTTTTTCTTTCCAGCATCCTTGGCTGTGTTTTCAGCTGTGCCGAAAACGCAGCCAAAACGCTTGCGTAACGCATGCCAGCGCTGATGAAACCGTGCCCAGTCTGCAGTAAACGCCAGTGTGAGGGAGGCCTTAGAATAGACTTATGCTTATCCCAAAAGCAGCTTGAAATCTCCCTTCTCTCCTCCAGTAACATATAGGTTTCCTTCATGCCCACCCTCTCTCGTCATACAAATTAAGTTCTGCAAGTCTTTCCTGAGGGCTCATGTCCTTTTGATAGAATTTAAAAAAAAAAAAAAAAATATCGCACGGGTCTCTGCTGCCAGAAGAAAGAAGATCCGGCTGCCACGGAGGGGAAGACTCACTGTGTCCGAACAGGTGCGGGCCCGAATTTCCCCGTGGACATGAGACCTGATAGTTTTGTTTTAGAGACCTTCCACCAGTGTTTTAATCCGTCTCTAGACTCGTTCTAGTTTATCAACGTCTTTCCGTATGTGAGCTCTCCAGAACTGAACACCGTATTCTAGATGTGATTGAGCTCACAATCTCCCACTATTGGCCAACATAGACTGGTATCTACACAGCCGAGCATCCTACTGGCATTTTCCTACTGGCTGACCACACTGTGGATTCACTTTTAGTCTTTCAGAAGTCAGAACCCTTAAGGCCCAATGTCCATGGGCGAGATTGATTTGCAGAACCCGCATGTGCCACCTACATTCGAAATCCGCAAATAGGCATGCATGGGTGCCCGCAAAGCAATTTATGCATGCAGATTTGTTTTGTGGACTTTTGTTCCCGAAAACAAGTCACAGCATACTAAATGTTTTTGCGGATCCCACAGGGACGGCTTCCATTAAAGTCAATGGAAGCAGTCAGACCTGTGGCATGCCCGCAGCTGACACTACAGAAGTGCCGTGGCTCCCGTGGGAAATGTGCATGTCCAGCGGCGAGCTGCGAGTCCATGTGCAATACAGCGAACCTAGAAATGGCAGGATCCACGCGGACGCTGGGGAAATGCAGGTCAATAGGGCTCGTGGGCAGGGCTGGATTCCTTGCACGGAATCTGACCCACACGTGGACGAGGTCTTAATGCTCCTCTTCTGAAGTCCTGGATAATAGAACAGCCAGTATGACATTCAGCCCGAGGATTTCTTCTCCAAGTGGATTTTCTTTTACATTTGGAGACCTTGACCTGCAGTTCCCATTACTTTGACCATTTACACCACCAGGAGTGTCAACCCAACTGCAGACTGCCATCAGCAAACAGACACACTTTGCTGTTTAAGCCTTCTCCAGTGTCTTAAAAGGGTCGGACACTTGTGGCCACCTCTTGTAACGCACCCGTCACCAACAATATTCTGATATCTATTAAAGGACATCTGCCCCTGTATTTTGCCTATGCAGCTTATTACATACAATGCGCCACTAACAGATGAAGCTTTTACACCATTATCGTAGCCAGGCATTAAACTCCGAGACAAAAGTATTTTCTTCATCTGATTACAGGCTAGCAAAGCCTTTGAAAAAGTAACAATTTATTATCTTACAAAGCTCTTGACTAACATTTTGGAATTTCGTGCAGAAACTAAATTGAGACAAATCGTTAGTTCTAAGATGCCCCACAAGATCAACTCCACAATCACTACTTGCAGCCTTGACCGTATTCACAATAGGTCCCTCATCTCCTGACTGCCATTTTGAAAACCTCTCGCCTCCTTCAGGACATCCAAATCTGTCCTAAATCAAACACCTCTAATGGTTGAATCACCATCAAGAACAGTTCTTCTCGTCTATTCCAGTAACTGCAGTAGCCCCATCTCCCCATGTCGGGCGCTCACGCATGTGTGAAAGCTAGCAGATCCACTGATCGAGGCACACAACGAGTATAGCGCGGCTGCAGGAGCCAGGGGGAGGCGCTAATCAGGTTGAACTGGGAGAGGAAGGTACGGGACTCTGTGACTCAGCAAACAATAGCGCCCACCCAGAGGATTTGAAACTAAAGATTTGCATATCTGACGCGCAATTCTAGAAGTTTTGGGGATAATACAGAATGCAGCCATTTACTAAGAACGCGTCGCTGGTGGTGTTCACAAGAGGAAGAGCATCTTGCCAGCAGTTTAATAGCCAAAAAAATGGTGACAGGCTCCCTTTAAGTGTGTGTAGAGAGGGGGAGGATTTAATATTTGTCTTTATCGTAAGGGACTAGAGCACACAAAGAAGAAAATACCTCCCATCTGTCAACTCCCAAGAAGTTATCAATGGTAACTCTATCCCTCCCAAGTATCTGCCAGCTGTCCACAACAGCCGGGCTACCCAAGGTTCTCCATTCTTAATCTGTGGCGGGCGGAGGAGAAATGTAACCTTACTATGAACACGCTCCCCGCAGTCTGACAGTCACAGGGAAACAACAGGACGTCTACTCACGAAGGAGCCGCTCTAGACTACTCCGTGCCCCATCAGCCCCATTACATGGTGCGCCCCATCAGCCCCATTACATGGTGCGCCCCATCAGCTCCATTACATGGTGCGCCCCATCAGCCCTATTACATGGTGCGCCCCATCAGCCCTATTACATGGTGCGCCCCATCAGCCACATTACATGGTGCGCCCCATCAGCCACATTACATGGCGCGCCTCATAAAGAAGGATGTTTAGAATTCATCTGTGCTTGTTGCAAATATCTGATGGTCTAAAGGCCGCATGCACACGGCCGGGTCAGACTCCGGCTGCAAGACATCGCTACAAAATCCAACCCTGTGCCAGCCAGTGACTCCCGTGTACCTAACTGATGCACTGCGCATGTGCCGTCTGGTGCCCCATGTGTGCAGTGCAGGGAATGACACTAATCTACAGAGATTTCAAAATAGACTTCTGAGAATCGCCGTGGGACGGACGGCTTCTATTGACTGCAATGGAAGCTGTCCGTGAGAGTCTCGCACAAAAATAGAGCATGCTGCGATTCTTAGTCCGCAAACAAAAATCGCCATCGATTTCTGCTAGTGTGCGTGAAGAATCATTTTACATTGCATGCCATGGACGGACATTGCTGCGGAACTGCCTGGCCGCAAATTCCGCAGCAAAAATCCGGCCGTGTGCATTGGGCCTCAAGAGGAGAAATCTACCTTCTTATTGCACCATGAGGAGAACCCGGCACTGACAGCCCATGTGTGTGACACTTAAGATCTATACGAGTGGAAGGGGTTTACTGGAAATTTTTCCCTGCAAGGTTTGCACAGCTGCAGAATTTTGCAGGTGGAAAAAGGTCAAGACCCCCCCCCCCCCCCCCCCAAAAAAAAAAATTAATGAGAGGAACACCGGATGCAATTGGGGTTCATTCACTGCAGCTCTATCACATAAGTTACTAAAAGGGAAGGGGGGGGGGGGGGGACAATCCAACACCACACAAAAGCACACAGAACCTCCCAGTTCTAGAGTCTCACATGACCCATCTCAGCCAGTCAGCAGCTCTGAGAAGGACCCCATGACATTGCAGCGCTCCTCAGGACAGGAATCTCCAAATGCACATCATAATCATTTTTTTCAGAGCAGCTGACTGGCTGATCTGTGTCATGTGATTGCCAGAAAGCGCTTTCCTTTCAAGCACATATGGAAACGGATTGGGGGGCTCCTTGTTTGTAGCCAAAGTAGTAAAAGCTACTGCAGGGGTGCGTTCACATTTTGCATAATTGCAGCAAATTTTAAGGCAGATTTTAGTGCAGATCTGCAGCAAATTTCACCCATTCAATTCACATTTAATCTGCGTCAAAATCTGAGAAGATCTGCAACCTAAACTACATTGGTGTAATTAATCAGAAAGATCATCTACTGTAAAATAATTCCAAACAGAGTAACATGTTGTACAGATGACTCAGTGATTGGACCAATACTCCAACCTACGGACCACTTAATTGGGTAAGCAGGGTCAGGTGTCTTGTCTACTGACAGACAGAGCGATGCTATTGGGCAGCTCTTTGCCGGCACATTGCTGTAACAGACTATTGGCTATAATGTGGTCTGGGCGATCAGAGGAAAGCTGCATGTGTGCCGACATACAAGCCCATTACCAAGGCCCGTGAATTGGAGGTTACTCCTCGAATTTGTCAGATGGGATCTATCAACTAGTCTGGGCAATCCTGGTTTATAGGACTATCTCCGTGCCTCTAATTTAGTGACAAATCTAGACTTCAAGACCCCCCATACTCACTTCTCCAGATCCACCGTGGGGGTCTCGCCCAGCGATCCGCTGCACATGTCAAGCTGGCGGTGACACGGATTCTCGCGGTACTTCTGCTGTGCTCAAAGCGGAAGTATCGCAAGATGGATGGCTTCCATTGACTGCAATGGAAGCCATTAGCGCGATTTTCCGCATAGAGTAGAACATGCTGCGATTCTCCCCCTGCAGGCGGAAAATCACCGTTGATTCCCACTTGTGGGCAGGGGAGAATCGTTTACCACAGCACGTCTATGGATGGACATTGCTGCGGAATTCACAATTCTCTCGTGTGAAGTAGGATATAAAACTTCTCTGCATACATGGTCAGTTACTTGTATCCATTGGTGACTGTTCTGACTCTTACTACTACATATGTATTCTCTTACTCTGACTTTATTATATTTATGTATTCTGTACAGCGCCATTTCTCCGGTCCTCACGTTAATGTGCTATTGGACCAAGGATGTTTTGCTTTGGGCCTCCTGTCTGGCTCTACTACGAGAAGGGAGACTGTGCCGAGCGTTCTGTAACACGCAGAGCCATTCCTGTGTCTGTTAATCACACACCGAACAGGGAAGTGAAAGGAGGAAGGAGCGCGGCAGATGTAGCAGCGGGACGTGATGCAACATAAACAGGATGACCAGACACCGAGCTCCACTCCCCGCACCGCTTTCACTTCAAAAGGTTTCTCAATTTCCAGGTTAATAGTAAAAAAAAACAAGAAACCAAAGATTGCTGATGAATAGGCAAGGGAGGGAGAATCTTAACTACAACATAGCCGCAAAACCCTGAGGTTGGGGTGGGAAAAAACTCCTTTCAGGCTGGGTTCACACGGGGCGGATTTGCCGCGGAATTTCGCCGCAGCAAATCCGCATGCGGCCACTAATCCTGGGATTGGCCAGCCATGTGGACAAGATTTCTCAGAAATCTCGTCCACACGGGACGGCAAATCCGCTGACGCTAAGCCAGCAGAAGCCACCGCTGCAGCACGGATTTACCGACCACAGCATGTCCATTTTTTTCCCCCACTGCGGCCGCGCTCTCCTCTATGGGATCGCCGGCCAAAGCAGAAGTGTGAGCGGCCGGGCCGCTTCAAAGCCGCCGCTGCGACTCTCCCGGCAGAAGTTTTGCCGTTTTCTGCTGAAGGCCAAACCGCGAGATTTCCACTGAGAATCCGCCCTGTGAGAACCCAGCCTAAAAGTGCTGCCCTAACAGCCGGCTCCCACTGCTGGATAGCGCAAGCTCTCTTATGATCTCGCGCAATCCACATGATGTTAGGGTACGTCCTGGAACGGGAAGTGGTTAAAAAGGAGCCACCATGTGACCACTGCAGCCAACAACAGGCTGCCATGGTCATGTGCCCTACTACTAGCACCACCGCTCAGCAGCGGGAGCCATGATGCCAGGAGTATGGCACACAATCTTAACCCCTCAATGACACTGCCCCCCCTCCCTTTTTTTCATTTTAGTCTTTTCCTCCTCCATTTAAAAAAATCATAACTTCTTTATTGATCCATTGACGTCGCTGCATGAAGGCTTGTTTTTTTGTGGAACGAGTCGTAGTTTTCAATGGTGCTGTGTAAAGTACCATATAATGGGCTGAAAAGCTTTTAAAAAATTCTAAGTGAAGTAAAATGAAAAAAAAAACGACATTCTGCCATCTTTTAGTGCGTCTTGTTTCTACGGCGCACAAACTGCAACAAAAACGACATGATAACTTTATTCTATGGGTCGGTACGATTACTACGATACCAAACTTGTATAGTTTTTTTTACTGTACTATTTTTTTTCAAAGACATTTATTTTTTTTAAAAATAATTTTCTGCGGTCGTCTTGTGCGCTCAATAACTTATTTTTCCGTCGACGTAGTTGAGCGAGGGCTCATTTTTTGCGGGATGTCCTGTAGTTTCCATTAGTACCAATTCAGAATACATACGATTTTTGATTGCTTTTTATTGTGTTTTTTCTGGGAGACAGGGTAACTGAAAAAGTGCATTTGTGGCGTTCATTTTTCCACTTTACTTTAAAGTCCCCCTGGGAGACTACAACCAGCGCGATGCTTTGATCGCTCCTGCAATATGACGTAATTCTATAGCATTACAACATACTGCCATTTGACAGGCATTCTGTCAAGCCACCCCACGGGGATGGCTTGATAGGCAGTCTGCTAAGGCAGCCCTGGGGACTTTCGAAAGGCCTCCAGCTGCCATGACACCTGCACAGCTTCCCCTATGACACCTGCACAGCTTCCCCGATCCCACCGCGGGGGGGCCATGCGGGACCCCCAAACATCGTTTGGGGGATTTAAATGCCGCTGTCAGCATTGACAGCGGCATTTAAAGGGTTAGTAGCTGCAATCGGCCAAACGGCCAATCGCGGCTATTGCCTGCGGGTATCAGCTGTAGTAAACAGCTGACGCCCGCACTGTATGAAGAGAGGTTGCCCTAAGACCTCTCTGCATACATACCCCAACGCTCCAGGACGTAAATGTACGTCCTGGAGCAGGAAGGGGTTAAAAGCCACTGACCGGCAGCAGTGGTCACTAACAGTATGCGGCCCAAACAGATGTAGCAAAGTTTAAATTGACTTATGGAGTTAAGAATGTGTTCTGTGCCAGTATATTTGCCCTTTCGAAGAGGTTGCGTTAAGAGAAGCATTTAAGCCAACTTGTTGCAGAAAGTTACTGCAATCAAGTAAAACTTTGCTACTTCTGCACATAAAGACCATCGGGGCATCAGTGGAGAACAAGAGGAAAAGGGAGGGTACTTTTTGTTTTACACAAATAGCAATTTATTCCTCCACAAAAGTTAGGCAATCCCAATAAATATATATTAACCCTTTAGTGACGAAGCCCGTTTGCACCTTAGTGACAAAGCAAAATTTAAGAAATCTGACGTGTCACTTTAACATAGAATAACTCCATAATGGCTCCAACCCAGTAGCGATAGGTTTTCTTGCGATGCGAGAGTGAGCAGCGTTAAGAAAGTTATTGGATATTGGCGATCACGTGACTGTAGACCGCTCACCACAATCCTCAGTCACTGCTCCAGGCTCTGCACTACTTTAAGTAGCCAGGAGCAAGGGGATTTTAAAACTTCCCGTGCCCTCCCCAGCTTCTGTGCTTGCGTCTGCCACTTTGCCGACGGGCTCATGCGCCGAAGTTGGGGATAGGTCCGCATGCGCCAAAGTTGGGGATAGGTCCGCGGATAAAGATCCCCCCTCAGGGGACATCGCCAGAGGCCTTGGCCAAGTAATTTCACCTTGAATCAGATCAGTGACGAAAAGTATAATTTTTTTTTACTTTTACGTGATCGCCTTTATCCATTGAAAAGTAGAGATCACGTGACCAGGAACCTTGTACCGCCCCCCTCTCCCCCGTTGGGATCTCCAGTCTCTCGGGGATGTTTGGTAGCCAGTAGCAGGAATCATTTAAATTACCCGGGCAATCCGCGGCTTTTGCGCATGTGTCCGCCATTTTGGCAACGGGCATAGTGAGTAGAAGCCGGGGTAAGGTCTGCAGATAAATCCAGGAGCCTTAAATACGCAATTTCATCCTCTCAGATTAAACTTTGTCTTTTTAAACTTTTTTTTTCTCCTTACACTTTTTTTATAAACTTTTATTTTACTTTACATGATCGCCGTTCTCCATTGGATAACAGTGATCATGTGACAGGGAATTGCATACAGTGGCTCCCGTCATGTGTAGCAGGAAGCAGGGGGATTTTAAATCTTTCAGGTCGCGCATGCGCAGAAGACGACGTAAGGTCCCAGAAGGACCAGATCACTGTGGTACATTGTGAAGGATAGGCGTGAGTATTTTCACCTCCCCTCAAGGATCCAATTCAATAACCAGGAGCCAGGAGATTTCAAATTTTCCGTGACGATCTGGTCTTCTGGACATGCGTCATTTTTCCTTTGGTGCGCATGCGCAGAAAACACTGAAGGTCCTTTTCTGACCATATCGACGCGGGACATCGCAGAGGACGTGGGTGAGTACTTTCACCTCTCCTCATGGATGCGATTCAGAAGGGGAGCTGAAACTAACTTTTTGTCCACTTTTTATTTACTTTCATGCGATTGGTGCCAAAGAATGGATAGCGCCGATTGCATGACTGGGGGTTGGATATCCCGGCCTCCCCATGACAGCTCCAGGTTGTCAGCTACCTCCAGCAGTCGTTAGCATAGAGCTGCCACGTCCACAGCCAACGTGGCTTTAATTCTCAGAGGAATCATGTTTTTACGTCCCTGAGGATAAAGCCCACTTAGCTGGGACGTAAAAAGGCAATGTGGCTGTCACTAAGGGGGTTAAAGCGATCTTCCGATGCCAGGATTAAAAGGTGTCCTGGGACTGGAGGGGACAGTTATTACCTTCTGTGCCAAAGCCCCTCCGAACCACCGCCAGTATCGGCTCCCTGTTTTCACTGTCAAAAATGGCCGACAATCTTCAGACTACCCAATCACCACGGTGCAATGGTACTGGCTAAACTACCAAAGTCCTAAACTCTGAGCGGCCGGCGCTGCTCATGTGATCAGTGCTGACCAACCAGAGAGCAGCGCAGTGTTCATTAGGTAGTTAGGACCTTGCATGGGCCACCCTGGACAGCCTAAAATACGGCCTGGAACTGGCGGCCCAAACAGACAATGGCAGGAGGCATCATACCCAACCCATTTTATAGAGGGTGGCTTTAATCCGGATGTTACCAGTTACTGCTGGAAATGTAGATATTATAATACATAAGCCATTATTATACCTGCATGGAACTGCTCTTCTACCAACAAGACACACGCAGTTTGTTTATCCACATAACCAGAACGTTCCCGATAACCATATTATAAACTAAACGGTCCGGATCAGACTTCGCCCGTTAGGTCAGATACTCTTATAGCAACTGGTTAAAGGCTTACAGCTGAATGGGAATGTGATCAATACTCTGCCCAGAAGACAATGCGGCCCCCACACGGCTGCTCCGGTCTGCACAGGTCCATTAGGCTGATTCAATTAAAATGCCTTCCTAAAGATAGAAACTGCTGTAATCGACTTGATGGAGTATGGCAGCGAGCAGACGGTCTGTGGCGCAGGCTTTATGATGCCCTCATGGCAGCTTCTCGCCAAGCGCAGGCCATTATCCCAGGATGTGGAATCACCCTACTAGACGGCAGCTTACATTTGCATAAAAAGAGAAAGTAAAAGCATAAGAGAATCTTCACCTCCGTCGGCTTCACTGTCATTCACTCACACACACACACACACACACACACAATATATATATATATTACATACACACATTTTTTTTCGTATCGTGGTTATTGTACCGATCAGCAGAAAAAATGCATTGTGTCATTTATGCTGCAGGATGGATGGTGTAAAAAAAATATATATATATAAACAAATAATTGCAGAATTCATGTGTTTTCTCTACTCAAAAGAAAAAAAGTTTTACAATACATTATATGCTTCTAAAAATGATACCAATAAAAACTAATCGTTCGCCACATAAAAACAAGCCCTTATACAGCCGCCGGAAGGGGAAAAAAATAAAAGTTATGGCTTTTGAAAAGTAGAGATTAAAATCCCCAAAAAATTGTTGCGTTTTTTGTGGCCAAAATAGGCCATGTTCTTAAGGAGTTAAATGGCATTACATTATACTGCGGGAGCGATCAAGTTCTTGTCCCCCATGGGGACTAGAAAAGAAAAAAAGTAGAGATGAGCGAGCGTACTCGGATAAGCACTACTCGCTCGAGTAATTTGCTTTATCCGAGTATCGCTGTGCTCGGGTCTGAAGATTCGGGTGCCGGCACGGAGCGGGGAGCTGCAGGGGAGAGCGGGGAGGAACGGAGGGGAGATCTTTCTCTCCCGCCCGCTCTCCCCTGCTCCCCCGCTGCGACTCACCTGTCAGCCGCAGCGGCACCCGAATCTTCAGACCCGAGCACAGCGATAGTCGGATAAAGCAAATTACTCGAGCGAGTAGTGCTTATCAGAGTTCGCTCGCTCATCTCTAAAAAAAAAGTTAAAATTTGCTTTAAAAGTTAATTGCTCAAAAGAATAAAACGTAACAAAAAAAAACAAAAAAACAAAACTTTCCCCCATACTTAAAAAAATAAATAAAACTAACCCTCCCCCAAAAAACTAAAAAAAAAAACACAAACCTATTTGTATTGCTATGTCCATAAGTTAGATCTATCAAAGTACCGCATTATTTACCTCGCACGATGATCAAAAAAAAAAAAAAAAAAAAAAGATTTCTTTTTTTTTTTGCTTAACCAGTCTATAACCCCTTAATGCCACGGGGCATAACTGTACATCCTGGCTGGGTGGTACTTAACACAACAGAATGTCCAGTTAAACCCTGTGGATAGCGCACTATCTGGCAGAGAGAGTCGGCTGTCACTGATAGCTAGCCTCCTCCTCTAACAGCGGGCGTACATCAGGACAGGACTCCCTCTAACAGCGGGCGTACATCAGGACAGGACTCCCTCTAACAGCGGGCGTACATCAGGACAGGACTCCCTCTAACAGCGGGCGTACATCAGGACAGGACTCCCTCTAACAGCGGGCGTACATCAGGACAGGACTCCCTCTAACAGCGGGCGTACATCAGGACAGGACTCCCTCTAACAGCGGGCGTACATCAGGACAGGACTCCCTCTAACAGCGGGCGTACATCAGGACAGGACTCCCTCTAACAGCGGGCGTACATCAGGACAGGACTCCCTCTAACAGCGGGCGTACATCAGGACAGGACTCCCTCTAACAGCGGGCGTACATCAGGACAGGACTCCCTCTAACAGCGGGCGTACATCAGGACAGGACTCCCTCTAACAGCGGGCGTACATCAGGACAGGACTCCCTCTAACAGCGGGCGTACATCAGGACAGGACTCCCTCTAACAGCGGGCGTACATCAGGACAGGACTCCCTCTAACAGCGGGCGTACATCAGGACAGGACTCCCTCTAACAGCGGGCGTACATCAGGACAGGACTCCCTCTAACAGCGGGCGTACATCAGGACAGGACTCCCTCTAACAGCGGGCGTACATCAGGACAGGACTCCCTCTAACAGCGGGCGTACATCAGGACAGGACTCCCTCTAACAGCGGGCGTACATCAGGACAGGACTCCCTCTAACAGCGGGCGTACATCAGGACAGGACTCCCTCTAACAGCGGGCGTACATCAGGACAGGACTCCCTCTAACAGCCTGCGTACATCAGGACAGGACTCCCTCTAACAGCGGGCGTACATCAGGACAGGACTCCCTCTAACAGCGGGCGTACATCAGGACAGGACTCCCTCTAACAGCGGGCGTACATCAGGACAGGACTCCCTCTAACAGCGGGCGTACATCAGGACAGGACTCCCTCTAACAGCCGGCGTACATCAGGACAGGACTCCCTCTAACAGCGGGCGTACATCAGGACAGGACTCCCTCTAACAGCGGGCGTACATCAGGACAGGACTCCCGACTCTCGCGATGTAATTGTGGAGAGCCCGTTGGGTTGCCATGGCATCAGGATATAGGCGTATCTGCATTGCCAGTGTCTATGATGACTATAACAAGTGATAAGGCATTGCAGGACAGAAGTCCTGCAATGCTTTATCATAGAGGTGCTATAGTGCACGTTCCCTACAGGGACACAGTGTAGAAAATGAGAAAAAAAAAATTCAATACAGTGTCAAAATAAAAACACTTGTGCTTTTTCCTCTTAGTATATAAAAAAAAAAAATTGTAAAAATTTACATCCCACATATTTGGTGTTGTCGTATCCATAACGACTCGCACAACAAATTGAACACACGTTTTAACCTGCACAGCAAAAGGCAGCGCTCCACCCATGTAAAAAAAATCATTATAGGACTTTGAATGCAGCAATTTAGGAAAACAAATTTCGAAAAAAGAAAAAAAAGGGGGGGGGGGCTTATTGCGGAAAAGTGGAGTTTTGTGCGCATGGAACGAGAATATCGTTCGTGTAAATAAGTCCCGACACGTGTCATTGATTAGGGATACTTTGGCCATTGAATTCCATTGTAAAAAGCATATTAGTTTTTTTGCACATTAATTTGTACAGGAAGGTGCAGCAGACGGCTTCCCTGCGCAGTAAAGCAACACAGCGGCCAAGTAAAAGGCGCACTTTTAGCGCCCACTGGGTGAACGGGACATCTAGATGCATCTGCAGGAGCCGCCGAACAGAGCCTTTGTTACAATGCCGTCCATTAAGAATCTTGGGTATTCTGATAATGATCTACTGCTCTAGAAGAGAAGTCTGTAGTCACACGGGGTATTTGGGGTGCAACAAATATCTGCATGCGGTTTTGGCTGCAGTTTTGATAATACCGGCAACGGCATCAAAAAACAAGGCAAAAACTGCACATCGTTTTGCCGGTGAGGGTTTGGTGTGATCTTCCCCACACCCGAATCGCCTTGTGTGAATGGCAGCTTTTGGCTCTGTTCTAGCGCATCCATAACTCTTCATGCAGATGCCATTTGCTCCTAGGGTTCATTCACATGGGGCGTAAATGGAGACCGTTTCATGCCCCCAATACGGAGAGAACAGAACTTAGTTTTTGTTCACTTATGTTTTGCACGTGATTTTCAGTCGAGTGTATTAAAAAAAAAAAATAAAATAAATAAAAAAAAAAAAGCTTTTCTGTTAGCATGAAAAATGCAATGTTCTCTTATATGTAAAGAAAAAAAAAATACACCCCGCATCGCATGTGAAATGCACAATCTTTTGACCCATGAATACAATGCACATTCACGGTCAGATATCAGTCTGTGTGCGCCCGTGTGATTCAGCCCTAAATCTCAGCATAGAATACAGGTAACTATTCTTCCTACTTCCAGCAATTAAAGAGGGAGCGCATTATCAAAAAATGATAGTGTGTATGGAGTTCCTAAGCTAAACATATTTCCCATGTCTTCTCCATTGCAGAAAGAAACCGGAAAATGATTTTTCCTCCACTTGGCCGCCGCCGAGTCCCGCAGTAGTGTGACACCTCCTGCTCTCAGTAGCCCTCCCGCCATCATCACAGGAAGGGTTATAATGAAAGGTAACCCCTCTATTATAAAGCTGGAGGCAGATGGCGCCATCCACCACCGACAGGTGCTGACCCTCCAGTCACAGAGTGCGCCCTACAACACTCCCCCATAGAAGTCCTTCGGACTACAGGCTCCTACGGTCCATGGAGCTGCTGTAAAGCATAACTCTGAATGCTATTAACAGCGGCTCACGCACAATACATCGCATGCAGAGGGGGAAAAAAATTACATTCAAAATAAAATCAGATTAGAAAACAAAATATTACGTATCAGTATCTGGTTTTGGGTTGTTAAAAAAATTTTAAAAAAATCGCCCCTTCCCATTTCCTAGCCTTTATGGCCGTATAGGGGACACCAGTCGGATCATTCCCCTCGACATTGAGCCACATAACGGCCACGTGAGGGTCACCTGTCCCCAGGGCCACAACAGCAGGGTGTCATCAATGTATGGAGTGCTGACACGACTACAGCAAGATAATGAGACCCGCAGCAGGACCATCAGTGAGACGTCCTCCGCTCATTGTCATGCAGCGAAGACCCAGGATATCCACTCCGACTGCCGCGAGCACAAACCTGCGAGGAATCTGCAATATACAGGGACTGCTGGGAATCTAGATCCTGCCCCGACAGTGACCGTGACTTCCCACCGCACGGGAGTGGGGTGGGGGGGTATGTATGCTGCAGGATCATTGACGTTGCCATCCATCTGCCTGATGGCTCTGTAAACGTGGGACAGACTTTGAAGGGAATTCGTCATTTTGTGGCCTTTTAAAGGAACACAACAAGGACTGGAAGAGGAATCACCGCAAAACAGACTGCCTTCCAACACCAAATCTACTGTTTCACAAAGATAAGTGGCATCTACTGAATAGTCAGAGCTTCGGGAGTAACAAGGACATTTCCTTAGCCATGGGGGGAGCTGTCTTTATAGGGGTCTCCCGTACAAGCATTGGCTGACAGATCTGCTGACACTGACAACGATTTCCACAATCGCTGCCTCTCCTGGGTAGGTGTGTACACACATCATATTGGGTTTAATCCCCATTAGGCCAGAATACCCGAGTCATCATGGAACAAGTGTTCAGTTACTGCTTCCTTGCTGATTGGACCGGAGACTGTGCAGTGCAGCATAGGAAGTCAGGGCAAGGAAGTGCAGGACAGTGAACTACTGGCAGAATGCTAGGCTTGCTACATGCCCCCTGCAAGAAAGTGAATTGCAAACAGCAGAAAAATGTGGAAGGCCACCTGGAATTCAGAGCTTACAGACATGAAACAGGATGTAAACAGCAGCAAATGAGCAGGTAAGGAGAACCAGGTGTATATTTTAGAAAGTGTTGAAAACTCAATACGCTTTAAGACATGGAGGTAGGGAACACTCCTCTGTCCACCGAGTATTTCAAAGCAGTTGATTACAGTTAGCAGGCACAATAGCAACTACCTGATCATATCAGACACGGCATTAATGAGATAACCAGACTGTTACAGAAGGATTTTTTTTTTGCCCACTGGCCATATAACTAATGTTTGCACAGCTACCACTGATACGGGGCAATTAATTATATGACATCAGTAAAAGGACAGGTGCTTTACAATGAATACAACCGCTACCAAAAATCCCAACATTCTCAGAACCGTCTTTCTGATTCCATTATCACAAAGTACATTTCGGTTTATCATCAGCCTTACACAACATACAAGCGAATACTATATTGCTGTGCATAAGATCGAAACAAGGAAGGAGGTTGACTGCCCGGCAGGAGAACAGGTAATTGAGGACACAAAGTCAAAGCTTAGGAAGTGAATGTTATCTTAAAATGCTCATTCTGATACCGTGTGAATGAGAACGCTCTCGAAACACAAACGGCCACAAATATTAACCAACCTGATAAAAATCCGACACTGCAAATCAAAACCAACAGCACATTTTAGGCCCGACATACATGAGGCGATATCCCCTCCACCGGGAGAAGATCTGGAAACCTTACGTAGGTCAGACAATCCGATTCAACCTCCACAACTGTTCACCCGGCACCAACATCTTGCAGAAGTGTCAGACGACAACAGTCACAACAAGGAGGTTCCCCCGACGGACAACCCAGCGACACAACCCGTTAAGCAGACGTTACCTGTATCCGAATCTTTTTGATCTCCATTTGTCCCTACTGAGAAAGGCAATTTTCTTTTTGTAGTTTTCTCTTTCCCTCCATCACCTCGATCCAACTTTGGAGTTTTATTCAGGGAAACTTTATCTTTATCCTGAAAGAAACAGAAACGCATCTTTTATAAACCAATGAGTATTGAGTTACTACAAGCTAAAACCAGGCCGCAGATAAAGCATTGTAGGGTGGCGTTCCACGGGGGGCGGCGGCCGCTGCTAGCGCTCCTAATTCAGTACGACATTGCTGGCCCGCCGTGTAGCTGCCGCCCGGCATGCACAGGAGGATGCAATCGTGGTGCGTAAAAAACAGACCATTTTCACTGCGTTCGTGCTTTTCTGCTGTGCATCTGCTGCGTCTTTTGTCACGGTTTAATCTGTATTCACTGCATTTTTCACGCATGCAAGTGGGTGATTTGGGTCCATTAAATGGACCATAAAGTAGGACATGCCGAGGTTGTTTTTTTCTAAATGCATAAAAAAAAACAAAAAAAACCACCCCCACCCCCACCCCCCAAAACAAAACCGCACTTCTGAATGGAACAATGCCATTTAATGGCGTTATATGCGGTCCGTAAAAATAAGGACAGAAAATGAGGAATCAATATCCTCATATTTACCAAAACCATAAAGTATATACAGTGTAAGACCGCCCATAGACAATGGATGAAAATCTGTTGAATCCTTCAATATCGGCTGACCATCTAATATGTATGGGGGTCTCCCAACTCTCTTGACAGCAGATATTAGGGGAATTAAGAACTGGATAATTTCAACATGCCTGCCCTCTTCATGGTGACGGACAGCCGTCTCCCTATACTGTGCAAAGGCCAAAATCTGCCTACAGTGTTTCCCTGAAAATAAGCCCTACCCTGATTTTCAGACCTCCGGCAGGCTTCCATGTAGTTCCCAATGCTGAAGCAGCATCTCTTGCTGGTAACGGGCCTTGAATACTTCCCTCTACAGCAAGCGATTGCTTTGATTGGCTGATGAAGCGCTCGTGAACCAATCAAAGCAATCGCTTGCTGGAAGCGGGGTATTGAAGGCCTGTTACCAGCAAGAAATGCTTCTTCAGCGTTGACTACACAGGAGCCTGCCGCAGCGCCAGAGACCCGTCCAAGGGACCCGGACATCACCTGCTAGGTGAGTATAAGGCAACCCTCCCCCAGAAAATAAAACTCTGCGCTTCTTTTGGGGCAAAAACTATTAGAAGACAGGGTCTTATTTTCAGGGAAACAGTGTTAGCTATAGTAATTATTTCTGTCTTCTGAGCAGTGTGATCACGCACTGTATGGTACATGAATGCTGCACCGGCTCTCACCCTCCGACGCTGAGGCCTGGGGTTGGCTGCAGCACATATTGCTACCCGAACTAGTGGAAGGAACAGAGCTGGGCAGCAGAGGAGGAGCATTTATTAATTTACTCAAATTTTCTTTTAAACCTACAAACGCAATTGTTAGACTGGGCTCACACTCCGACACGAGCGAAAATCAATGTATTTGGATTGCCGCAATTTACCAAGCTTATTGTGTATAATGCACACGTAGAAAAATGCAGCAGCTTCTATTTTACTGCTTACGCTGCATATACACAACTTTAATCAATGTTGTTGAGAAGCAATAGAAGTGAGAAAAAAAAAGACACACCCCATGAAGCCAGGAGGCAACAGCGTGCGTGAGATATGCCGTCATAAGCAGACCAAAAAAAAAAAAAAAAAACTACAGTAAAACTCTGCTTAGAAGATGTTAAAACCAAGTGACTCCGCTAAGTGGCTGAGAAATCGCTCAGAACCCCGCCAGTGGTCCCGTGTAAGAGGCACCTTAACGTGCGGCACCATCACCGCACCGGCAGAGAAGGCGGCACCATCACCGCACCGCGGGGGCAGAGAAGGCGGCACCATCACCACACCGCGAGGGCAGAGAAGCAGCACCATCACCACACCGCGGGGGCAGAGAAGGTGGCACCATCACCACACCGCGAGGGCAGAGAAGCAGCACCATCACCACACCGCGAGGGCAGAGAAGCAGCACCATCATCGTGTGCACTTTTCTAATGTAGGTTACAAAATTAAAGCAGTTCTGACTGATGTCCCAGCCACGGTAACGGCCTTTCTCTGCATCCGGTCGGGCTACCGTCACCTACAAGACTTAACACAACGATTCGCCACATTCCGTGACGCTTTACATTCTGTATAGAGTAACGAATCCTAAACTTATTTTGCATCCTATATTCTCCATTTATGCCCCAGATTCTCTATTTATAAGGGAAACCTTTGTTAGAAGTTTTAGCAATGTTTCCTTACACAAACAAGTTTTTAGCACTTCCATCTGTGTGTTGCTAATTAACATTGCTGCCAATGGAGTCGTCCTTCCTTCTGCAATACTGCGTACACAGCGACACAAGTCCTTGGCTGGGTGACACGATGTACCTGGCGACGGCGGTAACATTTACATTGGGTGAGCCACTGTCTGGGGAACGCGACTGCTCAGCCTCAACAACATCTCAGTATCAGATGAAGCCATTGTTAGCTCTAGAACTACAGCTGAGACCCATTTTAACAGTAACCACTGAAATAGTAACAAGCCAGACAATGGCCGTCTCTATTAATACACAAAACAGGAACCAATCTTCTCCTGCAAGTAGCCCAAACTGGCTGCAGCCAGGGAAACCGCCCAGAAGAAAAGCAGGAAGCTGGTAACGGTTTGTATTACACATCGGCTTTATAGTCTCGCTGGCATTAGACGGTTATAGATAAAAGCCAGATGGTAAACAGCAACGTGAACCTGGAGGGGAGTCTGCGCTGGAAATAGCTTACCACCAGCCAAAACTAGCGTGTGCCGACACCCCGACTCATGATGCAGGAGCGCTGGGGCGTCCGTCACCAAAGAGATCAACAGAGCCAGACAAGTGAATTAAAAGGGGTTGTTTATTACTGAATGACATCTCTTAACAGAACCCCTGTAGTGTTATATAAAAAAAAAAAAAAAAAAAATTTTTTTACCTACCCCTCCACCAGGGTCAGATACTGCAGCCAAGCAGTTTGCCGAGGCAGCTAACGTCAACAGAGGTCAGCTGACCACTGCATCACCATTTGTTCCCCTGGCATCAGCGCCATGATGCCAGGAGTCTGGGAACGTGCCGCTGGGACCACAGCCCTGGATCCCAGCAGAGGGGTCAGTAATACTTCGTTCCTTATTTTACTCCAGACAGCACTATTAAAGAAATATTGTTCTGTTACCAGACAACCCCTTTAAAACAATGAGACCCCCCCCCCCCCCCCCCCTTCATAAGATTGCTCTGTATGACTAGATCTCATTCACATCAGCATTGGAACACCATAGAACAAAACTCATCTTCAATGGGCTACATTCGGTTCTATCATAAGATGGATCTCTTTGGCGCGGGGGCTCCGTAATAGAACAGGAAATCCTGAAATCCTTAGCAGTCATGTGAACGGGCCTGAAGCGTCCCAAGGCTACTGACAAGGGTTACGACATCTCCATGCAGTGACCGTTACTTGTGGTAATGTTGCATAAGGAGATTGTTTCACTAGTTGTTGCAAGTCATCTAACTCCTGTACCATGATGGTAAAGCTACTGACACAGTACTAGGATTATACCACTTAGGCCCCCTGCAAAGGGGCAGGAATTCTGCGGCGGGATTTCCTGCAGAATTTCCGCCCGTGCCCGCATGCTAAGGATTACATTACAAAACGCAATCCTATGCAGACGTCCGCGATTTGTCCGCGTGAAACTACACGCGGAAAACAAATCGCAGCATGTTCTATTTCTGTGCGGGTCTCGCAGAAGCCCGCACCGAAAGGTCACTTTCGGCGCCCCGGCTTCGCTCTGCGCATGCGCCGGCTGGGCGGCAGCCGGCACATCACAGAGCCAGAGCCGCAGGAGCAGGTGAGACCCGCGCTGGTCACTTCAGGGGCACAGGTCGGATCCCACTGAGAATTCCCACAGGGGATCCGACCCGGCAGTCTGCAGGCGGCCAAAGAGAATTTTTGGTTATGGTCATACATTAAAGCGCAGCGACTTCTCCTTGCTTTAAGGAATAGTACATTAAAGGGGTTGTCCGGCTTTGAACTACTGATGACCTATCCTCAAGATAGCCTATCAACAGGACCTGCGCAGGTCAGCCGTTTGCTTCCAGCTCTGTACATTGTGACAGCGGCCTGGCAGACAGCTCAGTACACTATGCAGCATGTGGGTTGTTCTTGTAGAAGCTGATCCCTCCACAGCAGCCCAAACAGATCAGCGCAGGTCTCAGGATGCGCTAGCTGCACTACCAAATTTAAAAAAAGTTATACTCACCAATGCCGTCTGGTTCCTGGCGCTGCTTTCCAGGGCTCCAGGCACTTGTCAGAGCATCTTTTGCTAGTGATTGGGTTTAAAGACCCCGCCTCAAGCAAGAGACTGCTCTAATTGGCTGTGATTGGCGCTGGATTAGCCAATGCTGGATGCACCAATCACAGCCATTCAATGAATAAATGATTGAATGAATGACTCGCGGCTCAGCCAATCAGAGCAATCACTTGCTGGAGGTGTGATCTTGAAACTGTTACCAGTAGGAGATGCTCTGCAGGCACAGACAAGTCCCTGGAAGCCTGCAGGGATTGCGCCTACTAGGTCAGCATTTGATTTTTCAACTTCCTTGCTTGGGTTATCAGCTGTGCTGAAAACGCAGCCGAAGCGCTGGCATAACGCATACAGTGCCTGTGTGAGGGAGGCCTTGGGAGGAAGCCGTTAATCAGCAGCGGTGGGCAGGGGAGCTGGAAGCTCATGAATATCAAGGACTCCCATTGACCTCCGGCTGCAGATGATAAAACAATGATTTCATGAAAACAACTGAATGGGAAAAGAATTGGAATCAACTCCCTATTTCCTGTAGTCCACAGATAGGACAACATAAACCAGGTGACAGATCAAGTATATAGCCATCATCCCTCTGCTCAGGGCTTCCTCTATTAAGGTACCTTTACACAGCGGAGCGGTAGTCATTTAGATCTCTTCTGGCCGCCCGCTTCCACTGAACAGGCAGTCTTTCAGAGACTGAAGAACTCCTTTTCAATCTGAGCAAGAAGTCGCTAGCTTGTTGCAGAGAACTGAAACGAAGCAACTGCTGAGCGATCTCTCGTTCAGCGCCCGTCGGTGGCCGTGTGGACTCAGTGCGACTATTGCAGAAAATAGTTTTTTTTACATTTTTAGCAATTGTTCTGGCGATAAAGATGACTTAACACGGCCCAATTAGCTGGAGCGGTGCCGTATTCTGTCTAGGGCATTTCTGGGCAGAAGACGGACCTTCTGGACAATTATTAAAATCAAGCCTCACCGACTATAATGGGGTCCATGAAGTTTTTAGCTTCCCATCTGGCATTTTACTGGACGAAAAAATAAATAAAATACAGCAGACTCACACGACAGCTTTATAAATGTAGCCTGCAGGATAAACCATAGTTATTTGCTGCAGTGGCCACATCCAGGGACATCTATGCATCAAAGACCAAACTGAGGTCTAGAAGACTCGTCACATCTGAGGTGGAACCCAGGTTTTCCATGATTTCCCATGCTGGGATGTATAGGCACTCCGAGGCCGTCTACAGTCTGATGTCCGCTGTGGCACGGTTCCACTACATCTCCCGGCACGAACCTGTCCGAGCTCCAAAGAAAGGAGGCTCTACAGATCATGAGTAACCTCTGAAATGTTGTTTCTGAGCAGGTCCTCCATGATAGACAGATTCCTTCAGCATGGAAACCGATTACACGTTCCAATTTATACTAAACTGCAAGTTGGCCCCAAGATCTGTCTGTTCAGTCAAGGATTCATGGCGTCCATTACGGTCTCGGCACAACCAGGGTGCCCAACATATCTGCATGTCCGTTAAGGCCATACACGCTCAGGGAAATTGAAGGGGTTGTACCAAGGTAGATGTATCTATGGATAGGATAGGTGATACAAGTCTGATGAGTGGGGGATCTCACCTCCCAGATTCCCCCGTGTTGGTCTCTGTCACTGCGGGAATGCTTCTAGTGTCAAATCAAACGCAGCCAAGGACGAGCGGCCGTCACTCCATTTATTTCAACTGGGCTGAAAAATAGCCAAGTGCTTGTAATCTGCCATGTCCAGCAGCCTCAGCGAAGATGAAAGAAGCAGCACTGCAAATGTTAATTTATGTGCAGATGCCCATAGGGAAGCATGGGCGTCTGCACATAAATTAAAGCATGCGGATTTGTTTTGCGGACCTTTTTGTCCAGAAAACAAAATCGCAGCATGCTATATTTCAGTACCGTTCCTGCGTGGACAGCTTCCATAGAAGTCAATAGAAGCCTTGCGATCTGCGGCAAATAGTTTAACAAAACCAAACCATTCAATTGCGCATGTGCAGCGGCGCCGATGCTTCTGAGGTGAAGAAAATAGAAGACCCGGACGGGTATAAGCAGTGTCCTCGGCCAGGATCGGATTCCGCTGCGGGCTCAGATCCGCCCGTGGACATGTGACCTATGGCTGGGTGATCAGTCTTAAAGGGGTTGTACCAATATATAGACTTGAGTTTCATGCCAGTCTTAATATAAACTTGCTCAATCCCACTTTAGGTTTACGCTGCTCAGCGCTCTTCAAAAAGTCACATTTTTCACAAATGTATCAAAAACGTGCAACTTTTTTTTCGCGACCAGAATACTCGCACAAAGGCATTGAAGCATTCCCCTACGGTGCGTTACATGCTGGAGGGCAAAGTCCAGAATTAACTAGGGAAACACCTCATGTTTTACTGTTGATACATCGGAAGGCTTCACACAATACATGACTATTCCATGCTAAACCAGACTGAAAATCTGCGCCAAAACCCACCTATAAGGGTTCATGCCCACAACCGTATGTGTACAATGCACAACGGGCAGAGACCGCGTATGGCACTGCACATGCTGCCAATCACAAGCTAACGGACATACGCAGTGTGATTATTTATTAAATAGCCCGCTTTGTTCATAGTGGTGATATGTATAGAAACTCTGCATTGCGTATGGATAACATACCTTACGCAGCCCATACAAGTAATCCGAACTGGTGTAGAAGTAACCTGTGTAAAGACGGCCTTACACTCACTGCAATGAATGAGATCTGCAGCGACAATCCAGGTTGTGTCTACAATCTGCTGTAAACGGGGTTCCTTAAAGTTCCGCCGCCTTTTCACTTCCTTGGGATACGCTCACACATGATCTATTGGGGGAAATCCGCAGGGAAAAGTTTGCAAAAAGCAACGTGCAGAATCGGTGTAACTGGCAGGTTTGGGTCCAGATTCGTTGAAGATTTCACTCCATCATTTGAAGGTGTGAAACCCACAGTAAGAATCCGCAGCATAAATAGACGCGCCGACCATGTAAAACCCGCACTGCGGATTATTCTTCTGCAGCGTGTGGATGCGATTGCTTGAAATCTCATCCATTTGATTTTTACTTTTATATACCGCATCTTCTCTCTACACAAAATTGGTGCTGAAAGATATGCAGCGTATCCGCCGGGGTGAAAATACCCCCTTTGGTTCCGCTCTTGGACTCCAAAATATGTTCGGAAAACAAAGACGTGTGAATGGTTATTAGCTTCATTAAAGGGGTTGTCTCGTGCCGAAACTTTTTTTTTTTTTTTTCTCAATAGGCCCCCCGTTCGGCGCAGGACAACCCCAAAGGATGTGTTAAAAAAAAATAAAAAATTATTACTTACCCGAATCCCCGCTCTGCGACGTCTTCCTTCTTCCTTCACCAAGATGGCCTCCGGGATCTTCACCCACGATGCACCGCGGGTCTTCTCCCATGGTGCACCGTGGGCTCTGTGCGGTCCATTGCCGATTCCAGCCTCCTGATTGGCTGGAATCGGCACACGTGACGGGGCGGAGCTACGATGACGACGCGGGACCAGCTCTCCGGCACGAGCGGCCCCATTCACCAGGCAGAAGACCGGACTGCGCAAGCGCGTCTAAAAACGCCAGAAGACAGCGAATTTAGACGGATCCATGGCGACGGGGACACTAGCAACGGAGCAGGTAAGTGAATAACTTCTGTATGGCTCATAATTAATGCACGATGTATATTACAAAGTGCATTAATATGGCCATACAGAAGTGTATAACCCCACTTGCTTTCGCGGGACAACCCCTTTAAGGCTGCTCCACCATGAATGTAGAATCATCTTCCACATCAATGGCAGGGAAAGGGTTAACCGTTACATTACTACCCACTATGGAAATGGCAGAGTCTTCCTCATAGGAGACCAAAAGCAATATCCAATCCTAAAGAGATCCAGGCAGATGAAAGGGCGAAGAGGAGATCAAACGCTATCCGCTGACCTAGAACACACTGTAGGGAGAGCGGTAACTAATAGGAAGAAATGGCGCCGACATTAAATTGGGTGAGATACGGGCAATCATGGTAACGAATTGCTTTAATACGGGGTTTACATCTGCACCAATGCACTTCCATAATCTGAGACTGAAGCTTTAGAAAGGGCATCATAGGGGTTTATAGGGAGCGCCTCTGGTCCTTTAATCAGAGGGGGGTTTCGTTCATTTTCGTATTCAGTAAGCAAGTCTCGGTTCACACCGCCATCTTGGCTTCCATTCTGCCTGATCCGTTGTTTGACATTTGCTAATGAATCCTGACTTTGACCCTATTAGCAATCCGCTTTTCCCGATTTAAAAAAAAAAAAAAAAAAAAAACGAAACCTCAGCACACGGGGGGACCGGACGGACCGCTAAATGTAAACTGCGCTAACAATTTACTGAGCTCCCTCAGCCAACCAGATGTGTGATCGCACTTAAGATTCTCCTATGCCCACGAGCGAAAATCAACAGGACATGCTATGGACAGACATCGCTGCGGAATTTGCGGTGGGAGCCTGGCTGCGAATTCCGGAGCGAAAATCCGTCTGTGGGCATTGGGCCCTAAAGTGGTATTCTCAGACTTACGGCCCATTCACAAGACAAGCCATAAATGCCAGGTACCCATCTCCTGCTCTGACCCGGCCGGGCTGTATGAGGTGGCCAGGATTATGTAAACAGCGCTTGCTTTGCTACACCGCTCCCGTAGCGCCGGAGCTTCCGCCGCTACACTTTTTTTGCGCAGGTCCCATTAAATTTCCATGGGAGTTCCAAAAACAGCGCAGCCCAGCCGTACTCAGCGGTTTCACCTCATACAGAGTAATATTCCCATTACTAGCCATTTTTGGCTGAGATGGGAACACCCCTTTAAACTGCTGAAAAAAAACCCTTTTCAGAGAAAAAAGGGTTAAATAGAAAAATCAAATATAATCTAAAATGGATGAGAAAACCAGAGTGTAAAAGACGTCCCCGCTGGCCGGTAAGCGGGGTGGAACTCATTTTAATGCAGTTCACATAAAAACAGAGAACTTCAAGGTTTGTATCAGAATTACAAGTTATCCACAAGAGAGGATAACTTGCTGATCAGTTGGGGCTTCACTACCGACACCACCGCTGATCTCGAAAACAGGGGTCTGGTTTCCCCTGCAGGTTACTGCATCCCCCCGCTGTGAGGAGGCTGAATGGAGCGCTGGTGTGCAAGTTCATTTTCAATGTAAGTTGCTGGAGATAGAATGGCAATCGCTCTGGTATTTCCATCGGACCCATTAACTTCATTCTGATGCCGCTGCGGCAACCCCTCCGTGACAGGGAGAGGGGGACACGGGTTCCCCATTCCTGTGACTGGCAGGGGCCCCCCCATCAATAAGTTAGGCTTTATCCTGTGGGGGGACAACTTGTGAACCCGGTACAACCGCTTTAAGGTTTTTGATCTGAAAACAAAACCGCAGCGTAAACATCAGCGCGACCCATAAAATACAGCAACTCAGATGAAGTTCGGGGAACTCCAGAAACATTAAGTGTCCGGCGCGGACGGCTAACCTTGACGCTGATAAGACACCGGCACTTCGGCTTCTCCAGATATAAATAAAGGTTGCTTGCCATTTGTAAAGGACAGATTTGCAGAATGATCACAACCACATAATGTCATTATACTGATGACAGCGAATCCCTGAGCTGCAGAGAACATAAAAGGTTTCCTCTGAACAGCCGCCAAGCCGAAGCTGTGAGTCACCACCTCCGGGGCCGCTGCACCCGCGCCAAACACTGGGGCGCCGCTTCTCACAGCAACGAGACAGTCAGGAGAATTATTGTCCGCCAACAGGCTGCATTTTGCCCACTTAAGGTTATGTTCACATTTGCTGATTTGCTGCATATTCTGGTGCAGATTGTGAACACGGTTTTCTGCAGAATGCTGGCGGACAATAATTACCTGTCTTGTTGCTGGGAGAAGCGGCGCTTCCGTATTTGTGAACATAACCTTAAAGGGTTGTCCAGCTACTGAAACGGTCATAGATGAACATGATCAATAGTAAGAGTGCAAATCAGTTTACCCAAAACAACATTTTTTGTGCTGAAAACTCCCTCTGCATTGTCGGCTATGGGGGTCATCCATCCTTCTAGAGGCGCTTTAAGAGCAAGTGATAATTCAAAGATGTGTTCAAATGGGCGAAAGCGAGCAATTGTCTGGTCTAAAGGCGAACCATTGACCGAATGAGGATCATTAACATTTCGCTGGTTTATTTTCTGCAGGCATAACACCCATCGGCGGCTCGTTCACTTATCGTTCGGGCTAAACAGTGCAAGTTCAGGCCTCAGTAGCTTACACAGCGTATGTGAAAAACTGAACGACTTCTTGAACGAGCCAACGCCGTATCTGCCTGTATAAACCGGCTGCGCGAACGAACGAGCCAACGCCGTATCTGCCTGTATAAACCGGCTGCGCGAACGAACGAGCCAACGCCGTATCTGCCTGTATAAACCGGCTGCGCGAACGAACGAGCCAACGCCGTATCTGCCTGTATAAACCGGCTGCGCGAGTGCGCTAATTAGGATGCCATTGGTTTGTTTAAACTATTACACTCTGCAACAAATTTTTACGAAAGTAATTGATAGGCTTCTGTAAAACGATAACCTGCTGATCAAACTGGTAAACGTCTCTACTGCCATCTTCGGCGCGCAATAGCTTTGTTTTTCCATCCACAGTTGTGCGAGGGCTCATCTCTTACGGGACGTCCTGTAGTTTTGCCTTAGTACAGTTTTGGAAATCATACGACTTTTTGATCACTTTTCATTGCATTTTTTTTCTTAGAGACTGAATGACCCCCAAAAAAAGCGCATTTCTGGCTTGCTTTAACTTTTTTTCCGTAAGACTTCATCGTGCGGGGCGAATAAGGCGTTATCTTGATAGATTGGACTTTTACGGACGCAGCGATACCAAACATGTATTTTTGTTTTATAATTTTGATTCTTTTACTCAGTCTAACCAATCACCTGTAAAAACACAGTGAAATACAACTTAGGAAAAAACGCAAGTGTGGGGGAGCCCTAAGAGGTGGGTGACTCCCTAACACACGCGTTGGGGTAAGCGCCAAGATTTACATCGCGGTGCTTTGCAGCATTTTACCTCAGTTTCCAGTCGCAGCCTCGCCGGCTTCTAATAGTCATCATCGATGAGTAGCGCTAAATGCTTACAAATAGCACAGACTTCGTTGGAAAAGCGCCGCGGTCAAGCAGCTGTCTGAGGGGCTATATTGAAAACAACGGGAGACTGACCGTGTCTAGCGCTGCGATCAACGCTGAAAAAACATCTGCGTGAAGGAGGCCTTAAAGACGCAGGTCTCACCAGTCTCTCGCTCCCCCACAAAACCCATGAGTTTTCCACATCATTTAAAAAAAAAACAAACAAAAAACTATTATCCATCGACGTGACCAAGGAATTGTTTTTTGCGGGGTCAGTTGCATCTTTTATTTGTATTATTCACTGAGAAACGCAAGTTGAGTGAAATGGAAAAACAAACAAAAATCTGCCATTTGGGGAGGGGCGTCTAAAATCACAAAGCTTTACTCTGGGGGTCAGAACAATTACGGTACCAAATTTATATAGTTTTTCTTTTTTGTGCTATACTGCGTTTAGTAAATAACATATCTTTGGGAAAAAAATGCTCTGTTCTGCCACCATCTTCTGACAGCCATAACTTTATTTTTCAATTGCTTTACACCTGTAGTTTCTATTGGTACCATTTTGGACCGCATGTGACCTTTTGATCGCTTTTTATTACATTTTTTTTCTTTGAGACGGAGTGACCAAAAGAGGCGCTGTCCAGGGCTGAGGAATACCGACCGGGACATTTAAATGGTGCCGTCAGAACGAACAGCGACATTTAAAGAGGTTAACAGCCACGATCAGCGTTCACGCTAATTGACAGCTGACACCCGCCTGCAACAGCTGCTAAGAAAGGCAGCCCCAGCATTGCATGGAGTGAGATCGGCTCCCAATCTCACTTCCTCCAAACACTGAACCCCCTATGACGTAACTAAACATCCTATGGGGTTAAAGGATTAACCGCTTGAGCATAGTGACTTAGATGTAATCAGGGTAGGAGCTGGACAAGCAGCTGATGCCCATGTAAACATGACTTGTAGTGCCCCCTCTATATCTGGGCACAAGGACCACTTGCAGCGCAATCAGATTTACAGAAAAATGGTTGTGAAAGAGCCTCGTGTGTAAACTCTCGCCTACGACCTGAAGGTTGCGAGTTCAATCCCCGAATGATTCAGGTAGCCGGCTCAAGGTTGACTCAGCCTTCCATCCTGCTGAGGTCGGTAAAATGAGAACCCAGCTTGGTAGGGGGTAATGAGTATTACCTGAAAGCGCTGTGGAATAAGTTGGCGCTATACAAATACCAAGATTTATTTATTTTATTTGTGTTCTGCTAGCTATGCAATATGAGAGGTGCAAAAAAACCCGTTGTCTGCAGTCAGCAGTGAAGCCATATAGACAAAGCCTCAAACCAGTTCATCATCTACTATTACCAACCACAAGAACATGTCCCCCTCCATTCACATGGGTGGTATGCGTTTATACCCCATGCTGGCCACTGAAGTACAGCAAAACATCAGGAAACATTACATTACGGCACTAGTTTCAGGCTCTCAATGTAGTGTTGTATGGACTGCATAAAATCATGAAAAAAAACACAAAAAACAGGCTAATTCACAAGAAAGGATCAACCAAGATGACGGAGAAGAACAAATCCTAATTCCAGAGGCTAGTATCTTCCACAATGTAGCAGCAGCAGCTGACATCCAAGAACCCTTCTGCTGGTTTGTAGTTGTTGTGCCTCTTAAAGCCCTTTCTACAAGGGCCAGTGACCTGTACAAACGTTAGCTCACCCAATCATTGCCCCATATTAATAGGGCATTGATCACCAAAAGCTTATTTGTCAACAGATCGGATCTTTTACGCCATAACAAAAATTAGCAGCAAATATTCCTGTGTGACCGGGGTATGTGCGCGGACAAAGAAAGGTTTATGAGAAGTCCTTCGTCCTCCATACACTATGAATTGGGCCATTTGAAAGCCATTTAAGCCACCGCCAACTCCCTCATTCAGCTCATCCGGCTCATACTGAGCGATGTAAAAGCAGCCTTAGCCATAGGACAAAGTTACTGGAACTACAGCAATGAAAAACCCAAGTCGGCAACTAAGCGTCTACTGTTAATGAGGTCCATATATAGATTAACGAAAATAAATAAAAGTCAAGCCTTCCCCATGCTCTGGGTATACCGGGGTACAAGTAGTGCCAGCGCACGGCTCTTACCTTTTTCCCAGTTTGTTTCTCCACCATGTCGTAGCTGAGAGAGAATTCTTCTGGCTGTGGTGTTTTAGAACACCCACCCTTGGGCATCGTTTTGCCTTGCTTATTTGGCCTTCATTTATGCCTCTATCGCTTCGTCATCAACAGTCTGAAATGGAAAAATAGAATAAATCAGCGGTCATTGTTTTAAGAACTTTAAAATGATTTTGGATACTTCTCTATTGTGTGGTGGAAACAAAGGAGAACTCCAACTATTTAAGGACAAAACAATTACAGTGCAATCGATCCAAAGTGGCAATGTCAGTAACTGCAACCCAAGGAACTAACCGCATCAATCCTGCTAGATTTGTCTATTGGCATCCGTGCAATCAAAAATTGGAACTAAAGAGAACAGGAGTTGTGCTTGCAGTACCGCACATGGCCACCGCACAGTATATGAATCTGCTTCCTGCTCGACAGACTGACAGTAGCCCAGCGATCAGCCGAGGGACCGGGCAGCCGAGCCCCGCCAATCACATAGATAATCCATCCTGCTGGGATGTCAATTTCTAAGAGCTCCAAAACCTCTTTAAATTGGATCAGATGGATCTGCCTTTCTAAAGCAGCAATTCCCACTCTCAGCACGTTATGACACCCCGATAACGGAACACGAGTGCAGTCATTGGGACACACAGGGAGTCGTGGTTTTGTAACATCTGGAAAGTAACAGGGTTGGGGGTCACTTCCCTAAAATGTTAAATATTTTGTACATCTGTTTCAAGGCCTTATTTCAAGAATACAGAGATACAGAGAAGTGGGCACACAATACAGGTTCACTTTTTAGAACTCTATTAAAGGTCTTCTTTTGGAAGACCTGCTTTTTCTCAGTCGACGTAAGGCCCAAAGCCCACGACCATATTTACGCTGTGGGATCCGGAGGGACCGTTCACCTCAGGATCCAGCAGCACATACTGCTCATAGGACATGCAAGGAAAACGGTTTTCCATGCCCATGAGGGAAAATCGTAGCATGTCCTATTCTAGTGCGAGGCTTGCACGGACAGCTTCCATTCCGGTCAATGAAATCCGTCCGTCCTGCTGCAAGTCGCGGCGGATCCACGCCATCGCCAGCACAACACATCCGCAAAGAGAAGACAACTGACAGGTACGCGGGGGTCACTGCTGAAGCACAGGGTCCGATTCCGCTGCCGGACACCTGAATCAGAAAGTTTGAGCAACACTAAAAGGAATGTTCACATAATTTTATAGTTTATGGTATTTTCATTATTCAATTGGATCCAGAGCTAAAAAGCTGCAGATCATCTCCATTGAACTTCAGTGGAACCAAAGAGGGTGCAAATCCACCACGGAAGTCTCAGCGGATTCACTGGGGCACGGCAGCGTTCCTCGCTCGCCAAGTACAGGTGGAGAACCACCAATTGTAGCCGACGCCTGCACTCTTCGTGCCGTTTTAAGTGGGGTGCTCCGTTACATTACTACATCCAGCCCTGTTGAAGGGATGTAGTCTAGTAACCGGACAATCCCTTTAAAAAGTTCAGGCGCTATCCGGCAGTCAGTACTAAAAAGCAGCTGCTAGAGCGTGTGCAAGAGCATGACACGTGTTTTCACGAGATTATGCTGCGTTTTTTTACCGCGGAAGTCAATAGAACTGCGAGTTGCAAGTTTGCGCTTTGCGTTTAACATTAGAAAGTACTATTGACATTTGTGGCAAAAAATTTTTTTAAAAAGCAAGCATTATCGTGTGGGAAAAAAAATGGCGGTGAAAACAGCTAGTGTGCAGGGGCCCTAAAGGAAAATGTCCCAACAGCAAAACAGCTGCAGCTGAAACTCCACCCATGGCTGCCAATATTGCTGATGTTCGACAAGATTGTGTGGCCATTGGGTGCAGTTTGGGAACAGTCTAACATTAAGGGGTTGCCCCGAGTTGTAGGTTCTCTCGCTCCCCATGCAGTAACAAATAGTGATATATTTGCCTCTCCGCTCTGTGCCACTCTTCTGCCCCGGATAATAAAATACCCGAAAGCGCTGCAGAATAAAATGGCGCTATACAAATAAATAACAGAATCCAGTCACAAAAGTTTGGAGCGTTTCAAGTTTTTACATCAAAAGCCAAAGTTACACAAAAATATTAATACACACCTATAATTTACACTAACAGCCAAAACCCTAACCTAAAGATAAGTAGGTACACACATAGCTGCCGCTGTCCAGCCGAGACGCAGCTTGAAGAGCGCAGGGTTTCACAGTTTTTGCACGTAAACAGCAATTTTACCTGCATAATCACATGAATGCTCTCATTTGGAAAGGGTGTATTAAAAAAAAAACAAAAAAAACACACAATTGCAACTAAAGCCATTATTTCACTAGTCAAACTTCAACCTCTGCGATAGCACCGACCCAACAAGCAAATGCAAACACTCTGCAGTCATGCTGGTAACAGCTGCTGGCCACATGATGGGGCCAAGTGTGGTATGACATGTCTATAGACTATGAGCTACGTTCATATTAGTGTTAATGCTTTATGTTCTGTTCCACCCTTGGAACTGAACAAAAGAAAAACAAGAAGTTCCGGATGTGGCGTAACCTTGGATGGCGCGGAACGAACCCCACGGACTATAATAGAGTCCATACGACCTCCAGCATGCAGGCAGAAATTGTCCTGAAGGAAATAGTGCAGCGTGCCGTGCTACCATCTCCTCCAGAATGTCATGTTGGACCTGCGCTGGTCAGTGGGGGGGGGTGGGATGTCCATCTAGTTCAATCCGTTTCCACTCCCCCCCCCCCCCACCTTGTTGATCCAGAGGAAGGCAAAAAAAAAAAAATCCAACAAGGCAGAAGCCAATTTACCCCACTTGAAAGTTCCTACTTGTCTCCAAGACCCGGAACAATCCCCACCTCTGGTTATTTACGGTCTGTATCCTGTAATGTCATAGCCTACTAAAATGACGTCAAGTCCCCTCTTAAACTTCTTTATCAATTTTGCCATCACCACGTCCTCAGGCAGAGAGTTCCACAGTTTCACCACTCTTACAGTAAAGAACCCCCTTCTGTGTTGGTGATTAAACCTGCTTTCCGTCTGTATTTTAAGACTATCAACTGTACGGCAGAGAAAAGAGGAATATTCCCAAAACAGAGTAAGGAATGCTTCTCCTTTATTGCCGGGATCTGTTTGTGTGTTACATTACATAACCAAATATGAAAAAGAGAAGGAAGAGATGGGACTCTAGTGAAGGGCTAACATTTAGGTCCTGGATGATCTAGTTCAGAAGCACCAGCGGCGAAGAACTGATGAGAGCACTGATAAATAATTCAGCTTTGAATAGGTCTATATTTTCTTTAACATGTGCCTCCAATATATTCAGGTGACTTCCCAGAATCCATGGCGGTGTGTACGTGAGAAGCGGCACTACTTCTCATAGGTACATGACGGTATATGGTTTAAGCAGTTTTCCTCTCCGCCAGTTCTCTCTAAAAAGGTACATATACACCTTATAGTCAGCCACATTTCCTATTCCTGTCATACACCTAAATGTTTGGTTAACCTGAGTGTTCAGATGGTTTCAGTACATGGAGGGAAGTAAGCTAGCACCGGCTACCTCAGCAGGCTGCTTATCTCCAGGGAGGCCAAAAGGATCACATGTTGAAATTTATTGTGCCCAATATTCCTCCCCTATCTGTGGATGGAGGGTTGTCTTGTCACCCCCCCCCCCCCCCCTTATTGGTGGAGACTAGCTGCTCCCATATCCCCCAAACACAGGGAAGCAGATTCTCCTCTCACACACAGAGAAGCACTGAGAAGTGGGCTTCCAGCAGCTGGGAGACCGTAAACCACTACTAGCTGCAGGACTAATCTGTGATTCTCTGCTACCCGCTCGCTAGGCTCCTCCTACATAGACATCTATGGGCAGCATGTGATCTGATCTGTTAAATCTATGTGGTCTCTCAAGATGAACGACTATGATCAAGTGATGAGCCTCAGCCAATCAGCTGTTTGTACTGCTTCCTGCAGAAAATGGCTCGGTGCACAAGCCTGCTGGCCAGAAAAACAGTTGATCTTGGGAGATCCCGGGCAACAGACCCCCACCAATATACTACTGAGGACTTATTCCGTGGATAGATCATCAATAGTTTACAACCGGAAAATGCCATTATATGATCACAGTTTTCAACAAATGTTTGTCTACATCAGCAGTACGGGCAAATAGGAAAAGTCGTAATACATCAGAGCAAAAAAGGCACTTTCCCCTTCCAAGCAGTGTACTCAATGTACCCCAACCGATCCACTATTGATGACCTTGCGTGAGGATAAGCCATCAATAGTTTACAACCAGAATAGCCCTTTAAAGAAGGGCAAACTTTTCTAAAAGTGTACCTGTCATAAATTCTTATACATTTTCTCAGAGTTACAAAAAAAGAGAAAAAGAAAAACCGATGTTCAGTGTGACAGCCAATCAAGTGATGGAGAGAGAGAAGGGGGGGGGGGGGAGAGTTTCCACAGCAGTATCCTTTTAAGGCTGGGTTAACACTTTGCGTATTCCGTCGGAAATCTCGCGGTTTGGCTGCAGCAAAAAACGCGAGATTTCCACCGGGAGAACAGTCGCGGTTTAAGCCGCGGCGGCTTTGAAGCGGCCCGGCCGCTTGCTTTTCCATTGCGGCCGGCTCTCCCATAGAGAAGAGCGCGGCCGTGACAAACAAAAAAACGAAAGTAAATAGACATGCTGCTTCTTTTGAAACCGCGGCTGCGGCGGCCGCAGCCGCGGTTTCAACCGGACTTACCGCAGCAGATTAGCCGTCCCGTGTGGATGAGGTTTCTGAGAAACCTCGTCCACATGGCTGGCTAATCCCGAGATTAGCGGCCGCGGGCGAATCTGCTGCGGCAGAACCGCAGCAAATCCGCTCTGTGTGAACCTAGGCTAAAGGATGTAAAAGTTAAAAAGGGTTGTGCCAAGAAGCATTGCCAACTTATTTGAGAATGTGAGGTTTCGGCGATCAGATGATCGCCCTAAATCAGACTCTTGACAATGAACTGATCCTTTTGGGGGAAGCTGTAGCCAGCCTCACATTTTCCCTGCAGTGACAGTATTGCAGCACAGCCATTCACAAGAATGCACAAGGGTTTCCTACACAGTTGGGACTTGATCACATCAGGCTACATTCACATGGGTGAGCGATCGATCCTCGGGCCAACATGCGGATTATACAAGGGTGGGAGGAGGCGTTTTCCCTTCAAAACTGCCTCGCATCATTCCTGTCATCTTGCGATCCTCAGGTGCGCGTTTTATGTGCGCTAGAGGATCGCAAGCATTTCCCCAATTTCAATGGGAAACAGCACATCGCACGAGACGTGAATGCCATGCGGAGTCTTTACAGGATGAAGCGGCGCGGCTTACAGCACTAGATAGTCTTGTTTTCTAGTAAAGATCAGTGACCGAGGTTCCAAACCGAACCTCCCGATGTGAAGATGAATGAAGCCTTAGATATTAGGAGCCGTCACATGGAGCCTTGATACAATACCATATTACAGATTTATCTACCATTAAAAGCAATGTCACAAGAAAAAAAAAAGTGCCATACAATCTGGGATCCGCTCCCTGCAGCACACTGAAAAACTACTTTGCTAATTGCAATTTAAAAAGTGCAGGGGAAAAAAAGTGGACAACGGGTCAATCACCCATTTCTCTGGTTTACCAGGCTGGAGGTGTGCGTTTTAGGGCTCCTTCACACGATTTTCTCACAATGTGAGAGCGAGTGAAAACGCATGATCATGAAACCAATGTTCCCATGTAAAAACGCCTCCCATCCAAAAGTGTTCACAAGGATTGTGAGGGCGATCTCAGGTGAAATCACAGCCTGATATTGCTCTCACAAGTTAGCGGGAGCCCTTAAAGGGGTTGTCTCGCGATAGCAAGTGGGGTTAAGTACTTCTGTATGGCCATATTAATGCACTTTGTAATGTACATCGTGCATTAAATATGAGCCATACAGAAGTTATTCACTTACCTGCTCCGTTGCTGGCGCCCCCGTCTCCATGGCTCCGTCTAGTTTCGGTGTCTTCTTGCTTTTTTAGACGCGCTTGCGCAGATGGGTCTTCTCCCTTCGGCTCCGCTCGGCAGCAGTGGCGTTTTGGCTCCGCCCCCTTGTACGCGTCATTGCGTAGCCCCGCCCCGTCACATGTGCCGATTACAGCCTCCTGATTGGCTGGAATCGGCAGGTGTGACGGGGGCGGAGCTACGCGATGACACGTACAAGGGGGTGGAGCCAAAACGCCACTGCTGCCGAGCGGCAGACACCGAAATTAGACGGAGCCATGGAGACGGGGGCGCCAGCAACGGAGCAGGTAAGTGAATAACTTCTGTATGGCTCATATTTAATGCACGATGTATATTACAAAGTGCATTAATATGGCCATACAGAAGTACTTAACCCCACTTGCTTTCGCGAGACAACCCCTTTAAGGCCTCATGTCCACGGGGGAAATCAGGCCTGCCGCGGATTCTTCATGCAGAATCCCGCAGCGGGTCCCTCCTTTCCCGCGGACATGAGGCCTAAAAAGAAGATTTACTTATCTGTCCGGATGCTGCGGATCTTCCCTCCGTCGCGGCCGGATATTCTTTCTCCGGCCCGGCGGATGTGCACTCTTTCTTTAACCCCTGCTCTCCCGCGCTGGAGAGCAGGAATTCAGCTGTGGGTGTGCCGCGGATCCGGACGGCTTCCATAAGCTTCAATAGAAGCCTGCAGGAAACCCACCCTAAAATAGAGCATGCTGCGAGTGTTTTCCCGCAATGCAATCCGCGACTCAAGGGAAAAGGACATCCACAGGTAATTACTTGCAGGTGTCCGATGCATCCCTATGGGGCGCGGATCACCCGCTGTGGATCTGTCCCCGTGGACGAGGCCTTAGGCCTCCCTCACACAGATGGTTTTTTAAGAGCCTTTAACGCTGCCTTTTAAGCGCAGCGCTGAACACTCATTCAATTCAATGGAGCTGTTCATACAAGAGTCAAAATGCAGCGTTTCCAAAACTGTGCTTTGGCGGCGATGTACGTTCTATCCTTGACAGTTTTCAGCCCTGTGTCACCCATTGAAGTGAAAGAGTTTAGCGCTGCCCAAGCTACACTACCTGAGGAAAATATCCATACAGCCCGCTCAGCCAATCACAGCCAGCATTGGATGCTCCAACCAATAGCTGTGATTGGAGCATCCAGTGATGGCTGTTATTATCTGAGTGGGACGTCACTCAGCATTGCTCAGCCAATCAGAGCAATCTCTTGCTGGAAACGGGGGATTTCTAATCTTTGCCGCTAGCAAAAGATCCTCTGCCAGCTTGACCAGAGCTAGCACGGAGGTCTGGAGAGGCCACAACGGCAACTGCCAGGTGAGTAGTTTTTTTTTGCAGAATTGTTGGTTGCGTTTGCAGCTGTGCTGCCATAACTCATACCAGCGCTGCTGAAACCGGGCTGAATCTGCAGTAAACGCCTGTGTAAGGGAGGCCGGAAGGGTTTCAATCACAGGAATGATTTTCAAGGACAATTTCTGTCCAACTGCAAGGACGACAAGTCGCATGTGAAAAAACAGAACATGAATGTCAATGGGTTGACACACGACTAATCTCTCGCACTGAGAGTCCAAGATTGAAAATTCACAGCATGAACTATTTTTGGGCAATTCTTGTTCAAAAAAAAAAAAAAAATCACCCATTTCTTCCTATGGAAGTGTGAGAGGAAAGTAAAGCGTATCGCACTCGCATGCGATTTACATGGAGGGGATGCTTTTTTTTTTTTCCATTTAAACTACTATACAGGGATAAGTTAACGCCAAAAGGCATCCTATAAAAAATGGAGAGCGATGCCGGTCAGATCTTCACAGATCTACATTGCACTCGTCTATGCGAATGCTCCCTTAAGGCCCTTTTACACGGGCTGGCAGTCTGTTAAGCAACTACATGAGCGCAGATGTCACCGCTAAAGGTAGTCGGCGCTCGTGCAGAGCATTTATACTGAAGACTTGCCGCTGGATTGCTGGCTTCTCACTCCGTTTTTAAGATGACTGGAAAGTTCACTTAAACAAGTGAGCGTATTTTTTTCGCATTTACACCAACTGATTATCGCTCAAAAGTTGAACTATAACCGTTACGTGTAAATGAACCTTTGAGCTGCCCGTACGCATACAACAGCCAAGAGCTGTCCCATACACACATATATTCGGCTTGGGAGTTAATTGGCTGTCAGGCAGCTCTGGCATCGGCTTATCTCCTGGAGAACAAAAGAATCGGGTGCCGAAATTCAACGACTCCGATCCTTTTTCCACTTGACATCATCTGTTTGGTGAAAGTGGAGCCGGACAGCTTCCAATGAAAGCAGTCCACCCCACGGCCCTTCACAGTATCGCGGGACACACGTCACACCCCAACGCCTACTGTGTGCACAAACCTACTGTGTGGACAAGTGAGCTGGGGTAACCGGCCAGCCACCAGGTCAAACTCTGCTGCGGGAATCCTGGGTGCGGAGTCTGACCGCCCGTGTGCAGGAGGGCTTAGGAGGAAGGAGGTTACATGTAAATGCCGAACAAAGCTCTGCGGAATCCGTTGGCGCTATACAAATAAAATTATTTAATAGTATTAAAAGGACTAAGGCCGCTTTTACACATGTGCTTTTGAAGGCCACGGTATGAAGCTCCCATTGTTTTCAACGTGGCTTCGCAAACGTGCGCTTGAACGTGGAGTCCTCAACTCCGCTGCACGTAAAGCAACTCATCGCCCATCACAATGATGGGGTGCGTTAAAATCCGTGGAAAAAACGCGGTGAAATTGTGTCAAAGAGCTGCGATCAAAAGCGTGTCGTTTTGCCGCCGCTGTGTGCGAGAGTGGCCTTACCCACGAATGAAGCACAATGTGACCCTCAGACCAGAGGAACGGCGCAGCTCGCCGCCCCTGGTCTGTATACGTATTCAGCAGCGGCAGAGAAGACTCTGCATTCAGAGCGAGTTCGCAGCATCTTCACGGAGCCTTTAATCTTGACACCGCTATTATTTCTCTCCTAGGTAAGTGCTGCACGCCAACACAGAATGACAAAAGACGGTACGGGCCGGGCAGTGTTGCCAGGAAACAAGGTCAGGAATAAAAACATGGTTCTCAAACAACACTCAGGTACATGTTGTAACGAGACCTGAAGTGCTGCCGGGAACACGGGAAAATTACAACCAGTTTTTATTTTTAATAGGGGCCTCCCAAAACAGGAAGAGAAAAAAGGAAGGTTTAAAGAGAGACAAAGTTCAACCAGGGCTGCGGGGGAGGGGGAGCGGTGCGCCGAATGTCCGACTTCATAAATATAATCTGCCACAGTAATTAGTAACCGGTCAGGCTTATCCTACCAGATACTTTTATTGTGAAGCCAAAGTCAAAATTTCATAGTATTTTAGCCTCATCATCCCTGTTCTTGTATTGAAGACCTGAGAGCGGCTTTAGGCCTTCAGACGGCTTTTTACAGCATTCAGCACAGAATTTCATAGATTTCAATGGTGGCTTCTCAGACGAGCGTCTAACCCCATGGTTTGAGGGCCGTCTGTCCTATTATGGCCATTTAATCGTTTTATTTGCATTGCATCACCAACTGAAATCAATGGGGAGCGTTTTCAACAGTGTGATAGACGCGGTAGAACACGGTACACAAAGGTTCACATTTTTTAACAAAACGTTTTACGTCACCGAGAGGCGATGGGAGAGTGGTGACGTCAGCGGCTGAAGGTGCAGTAACAACGCAGGCGAACGCTGACACTAAGCGCCGCACAGAACAGCTAGGCCATCGTAAACAAGCAGCGTGATTGCCGTAGGCTGCGCTCAAATCCCTGAAAATGCACTAAAATAGTGTTCAAAAATTGCGTTTGAACGCTCATCTTAGAAGCCAAATATTGAGGCGTTCTGCAGCGTTTAGTGCGGCGTTTGAAATTTCAACAAAATGCCGCAATTTTGCAAGAAATTTTTCTTTTATCCTTTGGTTATGCGGTGATTGCGGCAAAAACTGCGGCTTGACCACTATCTCTGAACCGGGGCTGTGGAACAGGTAAGCCAAACCTCCGACTCAGTGATCCCCAGACTTGGGCTCTCGGCTCCTTCACATAGGGCTCCTGTGATACATTCACTGTATTACAATAGCATTAGGCTTTTTGTCACCATTAGGATAAAATAAGCCATTTAGATATATATTTTAAGTCCTACAATTTCAGAACAAAAAAAGATTTTTTTTCCTAAATTCCTATGAAAAGGAAGCATGCAGAAAACTCTGCATTGGGTTATACCACTAATATATATATATATCCATCCATATATCTAGAGCCAGCACATCTCTACTGCCTCCACCAAGATGGTACAGACTCAGACTCCACCGGCCTGCTCTGAACACTAGGGGGCCTTTCACACGGGCCGGCGAATCGTTCAGTGTAAATGCATGCAAAGACTGAATGACGAACGAGAATTTGTTTGCCTTTTATTCAGTTTTCTGCCTGCAGGAACTGAACTCCGCATCGGGCCGTGTAAACAGGCAGTTGACTTATAAAGGGCTGCCTGCGTCCTGTGAATAGAGGTGGTCAGGCTGGAACGATCCCCAGCCCAATATGCTGCCACCCAATATAGATGACCGTTCCTGCGTAAAAGCACAGGGATGAATATTGCTGGGATGACCCATCTGACAAGTCATTCTGCGTTAAGGGGCCCTAAATGTAGCAATCAAATGGGTATGCATCCACACACTGCCAAACCGGGGTGGGAGGGCGTGGATTAATGTTTCAACATTCCACTGATGTTAACATGTTTGATTCCTCTCTCTCAAAAGACAAGCCACAAAAGAGGGTTTGCCAGGGAAATACTATCGATAACCTATCCCCAGGATGTGTCATCAATAGTAGATCAGCTGGGACCGCCGCTCAGGACCCAGGGTGATTAGCGCCACAATGTAGCAGAATCTACTGCTCCGACACGTGTGGTGGCCGATGCTTGTAACTGCAGGTGCAGCTGGCAATAAATTTTAATGACAGCTGCGCCTACAATTACAAGCATTAGCCAGTTCCGTACCCCTGTGGGCTGTGACCCCGACAGCAGGCACCCAATCAGCCGATCGTCTGGGGAGAAGCTCCTCCCACTAATGACTGCTGGCTCATTTGAGACCGCAGCAAATAAGATTGCAGTGCAAGTAATAAAAGCAATAAATCCCCATCTTTATTCTGAACAGCAAATATCGGCGACCCATCACAGACTTTCTCCAATCATCTACACATCAAGAAGCCAAACACAAGCAAGCAAAAAAAAAAAACAAACATTTTTTAGTGGATCCCTTTCAATCTAGTACTGAGTGGTCCGCCGTTTGGGAAGCGCTCCCTGCTATTACGTTGCACATCACACATGCAATGACATCTGGCTGCAGCCCAGCGATCATTCCTGCGACATTCAGCAGAATAGTTCAGTTTCTCTACACCAAGACACAAAAACATCCAAAGTATTAAATCAGAGGCCATTAGTCTATAACCGTTATTTACAGAACAGCAAAAAACTGCAAGAATCAGAGACGACGGGCAATGATGAGGTTTACATATCAGCATTCATTAATACACATCCAGAAGAGAAGACCACCAGTCATAGCGCCTATATCGGGGGGGAGGGCTGGGTGGACTGATAAATCAAGCAACCATTTAAATCCTATAACGGGCCCCCTATATACTGATAGGACAGACGGACTACAGCAGCGTGCGGCTGAGCACAAGCTCCTGCATACTATAACCAGTTGCCCGGCAACTGCAGCGTACTGATCATTCCACCATTGGGACGGGCGCAAGCATTTCCTGCCGGAGCTGCGGGTTGTCTCCACTGATGTAGATGCTCTGCTGCAACCAGTAAGCTATCTTACATCCAGGACTTCCACAATATCGCCGCAGCCTAAAGTTCAACCATAACCGATGCCTCAGCTAAACACTGAAATGCATCGGGTTTTCATGCGGTTTTGTCCTACTGCTCAGAGGTTATTAGTACATTCCACTTCTGGGGTTTTGCTTCTATAAGAACAGATAAGGCCGCTTTCACACGGCTGTGAAAATCAAGCGAGACTTGCAATGCAAGACGCACAAATACGAACCCCATTCTTTTGAATGGGATTATATACATGAGCAAGCAGGTCCTATGTTTCGGCATTCTCTTGGAACGCATTACCCATTGTTTTCAATAGAGCCAGAAAACACATCACACGGCGTGAGACGTGAACGCGAGTGCGATGCTCCCCATCGAAAGCAATGGGAAACACTTGCCGATCACAAGTGTACTGGAGTGATGTGGGAGTTTTACACAAGTGTCTCACATTCGCGGGGGACATCGCACATGCGTGAGGTCGGCCCAAGTTTCACGGCCCAGTATCGCGCTCGGCCATGTGTAGGAAACCTAACGGTACCTTTACACAGGACGATCAGCAGAATGATGGCTTCCTTCAGTGTTAACATGGCCACCAACAGGGTGACTGGTGATAAGTCACTAGTTTTGTTTCAAGATTACCAAAAGTCAGTTGCTGTCGGACCAGAAGCAGTTTGCAAGTCATTCAGTTCATCCTTTACACCAAACGAATTTCCATGGAGATCTTGTCTGGGAACAATATCCCAAACTCCTGTCAACACTTCCACTTCAACCACTTTTCTGAACCACCTGAACGAGAGCAGCTTCTTGTAAAGGGTAAGTTTTTGCCCAGATCATTAGCTTGAACCCGCACCAAGGCCCCACCAGCTGGGATGCCAATTACTATGCATCGGTGTACACAGGCTGCAGGCCTCAGGGTGGTAGCACCATAACTCTTCACCCCAACCTCCATCACCAGATGTATGTAGGGCGGCAGCACAAGCCTTATTGGTGGTTCATTAGTTGTAGTACAAGGTATTTTGTTTACCCATCTAGCTTAAACAAAAGCCGCCCCTTACCCATTCAGACGGATGTATCAGAGCAACATGAGGATTTCAGGTGTAATTCCAGACACAACCCGGACACCTATCAGAAGAGAACATGCAACACTTTTTTCCCCTCCACACAAACCAGCAGTTAGTGTAAAACATGGCTCATGTGAATAAAAGCCCTTTTAGACAACGATAGTCACAAAAAAAAAAAAAGTTTTATATATATCGCTCAAAGCCATCTTTTGAGCGATAATCGTTGTCTAACTGCACTGACATCGTGCAGTTTTCGTTAAAGGCCCATTTACACAAAGATCGCTCAAATGACAGTCTGAACGACAGCTTTTAGCGATCATTTTGCATAAAAATTAATTGGTATTTAAGTAGCTTTTCAGCTACTTAAATACCAATTATTTATGCAAATGAAGCCTCCCCTGAATGCAGCTAATAGCCCGAGGCTATTATCTGCGCTCAGATCCTTTGTTCTCCACGGGGAAACAATGGAGAACTACTGATAAAAATGAGTGACGATTTTTATGCTCAACTGATTTTAACGATCAGCTGAAAAGCTGACGATGGGTGCACATTTACGAGCACCGATTATCGCTAAAACGATCGCTGATTAGCTTTTTTTTAGCGATAATCGTCCAGTGTAAATGGGCCTTAAGCAGTCACTGATCTCAGCATGCTGAAAGATCAGCGATTCGTTATCAGGAGTTCAACGCGGGATACAGCTGATACTATTGTTTCAGCTGTATCCCGCTCCCTGAAGACAGGCGGGGAATGAAGAACAGAGCTCCATCTGTGTTCTTCATACCCCGCTTGGAACGCTCAGCTGTATAACAGCTGGGCACTCCGAGCAGAAAACAGATGGATGTAGAAGACAAGCGGGGCCATCTGGAGCGGGGAACAGCTGGATGCAGGAGACAAGCGGCCCCGCTGGTCTTCTCCATCCTCCACTCTGAGCGCTTGGCTGTTCAGCAGCTGGGCGCTCCAAGCGGGGAACAGCTGAATGCAGAAGACAAGCGGCCCCGCTTGTCTTCTCCATCCACTGCTCAGCTGTACAACAGCTGGGCGCTCTGAGCGGGGAACATCGCCTTGTGCTGTAAGCATACAACGATTAGCGCTCAAAAGATTTGAGCGATAATCGTTGTGTATAAACCAGGCTTAACCTGTGTTGTTTACAATGAGTTCCTATGTCTGAAATACACGAACAGCGCGAAGACGGATAATAAAGGCCGTATAAATAAAGAGTTGGTTTACACCACAACTTTCTAGCAGTACCTACAGCAAAAGGTTCTGGGGTTTTTTTTTCCCGATGCACTGTTGGTGCCATTTTTGCCACAACCAAACTGCCCGGTGCGAATCCACCCGTATACCCGCGATGTGTCATTCTATAAGCGGCAGGCGTGAAGTTCATGACAAGGCTTAAACCAAGGCAGTCTGTCACAATAAGTTACATACGGAAAGCGCACAGAAAATAATCACAGCAATATGTTGAACACACGGTATCATTTTAATCTCTTCATGGGGGACAAGGACATGAACAATACACATGACCTGCCAGCAATATAGCAGGGAGATAATCTTATTAAGGTCAGACTCCACCCTTGGGAAAATTGCATGGAGGTATTTCAATCCCAACCCCCTCGGCAGCCATGGCCACAGACATCTGCAGTGCATAGAACGAGGCTCTATGTTCGGCAGACCTGTTTGACGGGGTGGAGAGGATGACTAGCGAGTATGATGAAATCCTCTCTGCTGGGTCACAAGACTCTGCATGAGACATAACTACGTCCTCACTCCAGGCTGGAAAACATTGCTGGAGAAGCTCGAAATGATGGACGGCCCTGTGAGCAGACACATCCCTTCCCTTCAAATGGACTGAAGATATAAATGGATGCCCTGTGTTAGAAAATATATCAATAATGTGGCTCCCAATACTTCAGCAAAAGGTAACAATCAGACATTGCACATTGGTGAAACACAAAGCCGGAACGCAACCACGCGGCAGATCCGTAACCCGGACACAACGGCGATGGAGCGTCAGCTACAAGAGAACCACAACATCCATGGTTCCTTAAAAGGGGGCTCAAAACGCATAAAACCTGGTTAGACCCCCGACAAGCAGCACTTCCTGTACGTCTCCCTGGTACGCGCAGCACAAGGGCTATAGATATCCGTTCTGGAAAAATGCAGAGAAGATCCTCCAAGTAGTATGTGGTTTGATGTCCAACGAGACAATCCTTAAAAGGGGGCTCAAAACGCATAAAACCTGGTTAGACCCCCGACAAGCAGCACTTCCTGTACGTCTCCCTGGTACGCGCAGCACAAGGGCTATAGATATCCGTTCTGGAAAAATGCAGAGAAGATCCTCCAAGTAGTATGTGGTTTGATGTCCAACGAGACAATCGATGCATTATAGACCTCTACCGCATGGGGGGAATCCTACCAGCTATGTGACTGAAGCCCACCCAGAGATTAGAAAATACAGCACCCTATCAGAAGTAATTGGACATCTAAGCAAGAATCAAATGTAGTATTTATTTACATGTTACTTAGTGGGGCTCCTTTGCACCAAATGACATCGGATACTCTCCTTTGCATACCTTCTACTAAGATTTGATACATTCCCTCCATTGATCCTGTAAACATCTAACGAGTTGCATCGGCCCGTCTACAATGGGCCAAAGAGCGTCATTGGATAGTGAAGCAATGCAAAGCTCTATGGAGTAACCAATCACGCTACTCCATCTTTGAATCAGACAGACGTACCTGGGTGTGGAGGAGCCTGAGGAAGGTCATCTGCCCGAGTGTGTTGTGCCAACAGTTAAGTACGGCAGACGCTCGGTTATAATCTATGGATGCTTTACGTAGCGTGTATTCAGTATATTCATTGTGACCAGAAACATGAACACGGAGGGGTACTATGGCAATCTAAACAAGAATGTGCTGCCAATACTGTGACAATACTCTGGGAATGGTCGGCCACACTTCCAACAAGACACCTTGCCACACATCCAATGCAATGCTGTCTTATTCTGGTTTGAGCATATCGATGTTCCATGACTGAATTGACCGGGACAGAGTCCTGACCTTAACCCTACTGAACATTTTTGGGACAAACTGGGACATTGCAGGATGAACCCTTACATATCTTCTGACTCAAACACCTGGCGTTCTCTCAGAAAATGAACAGAGGGAAATACCAACTGAAGCGTAGCAGACAGTAGGAAGTATGCCACAGAGTATCCATTGATATTAGGCCCATAGGAGCCCCACTAAAGACCCATTTACACGGAGCAATGACCGCTCAAAAGCGATAGTTTGAGTGATGATCGTTGTCTAAACGCGTGGCCCTCGTGCACTGCTAGCGGATCGTTAAATTCTGGTCAACCTAAAAATCGTCTTTCAGCCTCATCAGCAGTTCTCCGCAGACAGTGCTGATAGCATTGTTTCCCGTCAGAGAACAAGGGAACTGAAAGCAGATAAGAGCCCTTTGGCTATTAACTGCTTTCAGCTAAAGGCTTCATTTGCACACTAAATAGCTATAAAGTAGCTACTTAATAGTTTATGCAAAATAATCGCTCAAAGCTGTCACTCAAACTGTCGTTTGAGCGATCATCGCTCCGTGTAAATGGGCCTTTAGTCTTAACATATGAAAATAACCACTTTACATTTCACCCAAACAGATTTCAGATGGGCAACTTTCCCATGTTTATGGAGGGGCATCTCAACTTTCCCCAAAAGTTGGGGGAAAGAATCAGACGCGCTGAATCCAAACACACAATCCAGAGCTGTCTGGGAGCGGCTTTCCTCCCCCTCCCCATGTAAAACACAGACAATTGGCCAAAAGAGGAGTTCATATGTTTGGGCGAGTTTGGTTAAACCGCTACCTGCCGAATAAACATTTGGCCAACGGCCATCAGAAGTGTATGAAAACCTTAAGTGTGAATCGAGTCTACATTATCCATTTTTTCCAGGCAAAACATGGAGCAGCAGATAAAGGTGTCTTACACGAGACGATGGCTGTTCGAACGATCGCCGGGCAGTGGAAACGTGTGCAATGAGCAAACCACAGAAAGTCACTGGTTTGTACCTGGTTGCACCTTTTATGCCAACCTAAAAATCAGTTGGGTAGTACCTCCACCGGCGTCTGCCTCATTTGTAATGGAAACAGTACAAGTGATTGCAATTAGGAACAAAAGCATAAAGTTGTATTGCATTAATGCAAGCGCCAATTATAACCAAATGTGTTAACCGTTTGCTGCCTGTGCAACACAGACTTAATTCGTGTTGAGGACTCCGGTGAGGTTACCAGCTTTCCTGGAGACCGTACTAAATACATACACGGGCTATAGATGTGCTCCTTACGTCCTACAAGGGGTTACATATTAGAGCAGGCTATCATTTACACACTGCATGCAGATTACAGCCGGGTCGCATCCACTACGGCGCGCCAAAGCCTCATTCAGGGATCATTCATTGGTTTGTAAAGAGTCGGACCGTTGCTAAGCAACCGTTAATAGGAGGAAAGGTACGACGTTTCCGCAGGCGCTGCTGCAGGAGCTCGCGTGCAAGTCATCTTCGGCTGACAAACTGTATGACACCCAAAACGCTCAATATACTGACCGTACAGGGGGTAAAGAGCTGGTGCATGCAATACTTACAGGATGACTTTATAGTGGTCATTCAGGGGACAACCTCTAATGCCCCATTTTTAGGGACGTACAAGGCGGCTGCCATGCTATACCCTGTCCAATCGCAACGCCCAGTTTGCTGCCAACAGTCTCTGGCATCAGTATAGAGACTGCAGCAATTTAGGCTCCTGACAGAAGGTTCCGTCTGAGTCCGTGGGCACCCAGAGATGCTGCAGTCAGAACGATGGAGTGCCGCTTTGCGAGAAACATGCCATAGCCCGATAGTAACCTAATGGTTTGGAATAGTATGTACTCCAACGCATTACGTGATCGCTGCTTCAAGTCTCCTAAAAGGGACGAGGTGCGTTTAAAGATGATGTTTAACAACATTTTGTAAAGTGTCCCCAAAAAAGAGACACATCTGAGATCCACAATCATAACGACCCATAGAATAAAGGTGTGTACACCACAAGAAAAATAAAGTGGATTGTCGATTTGCTTTTTTTCATCTCCCTTTAAAAAATAAAAAAAAAATTAAATGCCCCAATGGTACATATAATGGTACTGATAGACATTTAGCAAAAACAAGAAACAAGCCCTGATGAGCCTACTTCAACCAAAAAAATATTCTGACTACATGCAGACACTAAAAGGACTTCTTTAGGCCTAACCCACTACACATATTTGGCACTGCCATATTTATACCAACTAGTAGAGTCCAATGCCCCGGCAATCCAACATGAGATCTGTGCCCCGCCTGCATGCTTGCATCTACTCGTTACAGAAGGTGTAGGCGATGTCTGGTGAAGTGGGTGCATACTGAACAACTCCTCAGACGTGTCTGTAAGTCTGTCCATGCTTACATGTTTACAGAGTGAAAAGCAAAAACATCCAAACACTTGCATAAGGTTACTGAAACTGCTGAATAGAAGGCTCCGTGTGAGAACCACGCGAGGCGCAAAAAGCATTTTCAATCATTCTGTTACCACAGAGACACACATTATCCTCACAATCTCTTGCTACTCGCCAAAGTATCAAGTTCTATAACCATCAAAAACAATCCAGGTGAACAGCACCTCCGGAGCCCACCACCACCACATGACTGGCGCTGCCGAGTCACACTGCTGCAACACCATTCTCTAGATTTACCATGAAGCAATCATGGAGTGTGCCTTTTACGGGAGCCTATATTATAAGGTTGTATTATTGATCCCTTTAATGCTCTTGAAAGCCAGTTGTGAACAGCAACTTCTCATTTTCCGGTCTACCACCTCACTACTACTACACTGGTCAGCAAGATATTTAATGGCGATTCTACTAGTATTTCACCTCCGGAATTCAAAGATATTAGTTGTTTTTTTGATAAACCAACACCGTGCAGCGAACAGTGATTGTTCATAGACTCCTTAGTTTGAAGGCCGTGCTTTTTGTATAATGGTAACCAATTCCCGTCAATATCTGTAGCGCCCGCCGCTGATATGAAAGACAAATGAAAATATGAAGCGGTTAGGGGGAGAAAAAACTGTATGAAACATAGAATGTTCGTATCTGTGGAGATTTGATAACTGATAGAAATTCTGTAGCATTTATGTATAATAAATCTAAATTTCCCAGCGTTAGTGATACGAAACTGAAAGGAGGAATCTTCATAGGGCCACAAATAATCTCAGCGATGGATGATGAAGCTTCAGGATCTGTTAAATCCATTGCACAAAGCAGCCTGGTTGGCATTCAGAGAGGTCTCCTCATAAACCAGGAACCTATTGTGATGTAGTGGGGGATACCAAGCTATGGGATGCAGTATGTCCATAACACTTCACTTCTTGGACTCCCATCTAGACTTCTCCGTAGGAAATCCTGCGGCTGTCAGTGACCGGCATGGCGAGCGTTTCCAGCAGATCTCTATGATGGAACCGCAGTACCGAGGCCGAGTATGCCGGCCGACTATTGCTGGACCATGAAGAGACATCCCAGAAGAAAAAAACATTCCCGTCAATCAAAAACTTAAATGCTAATTCTATAAAACGTGAATACTAATATATTTGAATTCAGAAGGTGAAATACTATAAAAAAAATCACCATTAAATATTGTGAAAGAAAAAAAATAAAAGGTTTCGTAGTCTAGTGTTATATCAAAGAACTGGGGGTGGCATAACCGCATTGATGCCAGCCTTGGCTATATGGAGTACCGGCTGCACGTGACGTTCATCATCAAGCAATGGATGTTCTATTTTCCCCTGAAAAAGGAGCTTTAAAAAAAATTAAGAAAAAAAGATGTTTTTCTATTACATTATTAAAGCTCCAACATATTCTACCGCACTGTACAGAGATTCCCATCACTCAATCCGATGGGAGTCTAATTAACCTATAACTAGGATATTAGAGTGCAAGAAGAAACCCATACAAACATGGGGAGAACATACATTACATATGGCAAAGCTGCGTTATAAAGCAATATCAAGCGATTTAAAGGGTTTTTCCAGGGATGAAAACAAGCCCAAAGAGTGATGGAATAACTTAGATATTTTAGTTCCAGAAAACCCCTCTATGACCTATCTTCAGGTTAGTGTACCAATATCAGATAAGCAGTGCCCCCCCCCCCCCCCCCCCCCACTGTTCAGCTGAATTAAGATGGCCTCAGTGTTCAGGCGAGTGTCGTGGCCTCTTCTCCACCAGTGACATTATGTCCGTTGGTCACATGTCCTAAGAGCAGCTCAGCTCGCTTCAAGTGAATGGGACAGAACTGCAATACGCGGCACATATGCTATACCGTTTACAGCGCTGTGGCGGGCATACAGTAAACTTGTTGCGACTCACTAAAGCAGCGGTTTGCCGGGTCCGCAGTTATTAGGGTTCTTGAGCAGCGGACCCCCACTGAATTGATGGCCCACCCTGATAAGTCATCAATGTCCTGGTAACTGCTTTAAAAGCAGCCGTACTCTTCTGTTGCTTCTAACTTGTTTTCTCCTTTCTTCTATAAGCCACCACTTTGCGGACATGTGATTGCCTGCAGCCAATCAGCAGACAGATTGGCTGCAGAGTCAGATCCTTGCATCGGGATGCCATTACTCTGCAGCCGTGAGTGGGACCCGTGGGGACCTGATTCCATCAGAGTGGAGGCAACGGCGAGTTCGGCTTCTGCTATGTTATTGCAGCACTCCGGGTACATTTCTGGCCCGCCAGATCCATATGTAGTGTCGGCTGCACGAGCGCATGCATATTGGGCGCTTGAGCGTAGCATTTTTTGCAGAATTAATGCTTTTTTTTGCACGGACATCAACATTTTATTGTACTTTTTTTTCACCCGGCAAACAGAGTTTCAGGTGTGTCTTTTTCCTACGCAGTGGCAGTGATGCCCGCACTTGCGCATCCCTTATTTTCTTTTATGGGGAGATCTAGTGTGCAAATACGTGAGTAAATAGAAGTTTGGGTTTTATTCGCTGCGTATTGCTTGTGCAAATTCTACACACGCAAATGTGTTTGAATGTAGCCGGCCTTGGGGGACACACGGGCCAGCTATCAGCAAGAGAAAAAATATATAGATTTATAAAGATCATTTAAACAAAGCAATTTTACACAAAACTATTGGTTAAAAGTGGGACGCAACACGATGCTGAGCAAGAAATCCCTCTGTAGTAATGCCACTTCTCATTCAGTGTAAACCATCATTCATCTGTGAATGGCGGTGGGCAGCTAGAAGAGATCTCCATGCGAACTCTGCCTCCATTCACTAAAACCTCTGTTCATTTTTGGACATTCGTTTAATAGATGCATTTTTTTTAGCTGATCTACTGGATCTATTAAAACAAACTATGTTAAAAAACAACATGTTCAAAGTGGAAGTGAAAACACTGATGTGACCGAGCCCTTAACCAGTTACATTTTAGGATAGGCCAAATGCCCATGGCCGGGTCAGATGCCGCCTGGCAGCAGAATCAGACCCAGCACCCCCCAGAGACCCTATAGCCACCTCTCCGGATCTACGGCAAGAGTCTCTGCAGGCGATGACGCAGATTCCTGCGATATCTCTGCTGTGCTCACAGTGGAAGTATTGCGGGACAGACAGCTTCCATTGACTGCAATGGAAGCCATCCGAGCATTTTTCCGCACAAATTATAACATGCTGCGATTACCACCAGAATAGATGACCACAGCGTGTCCATGGACTGTTACTGCTGCGGAAGCCGTGGCAGGTGTCTGGCCGCGAATTGTGCACCAATAATCCGTCCGTGGGCATTAGCCCAAAGGAGAGAGTCATACGGATGGGGGAGGGGAAAAAAGCAAACAAAAAGACAGGCAAATATATAAAAGTTCATGCAACAAAATCGTTAAATCAGAGCTAAAACTTTCATAAGCGGGCAGTAAAGTACATTCTAACAGATCAGAGATGCTTTAGGGCAATCATTCCACCCCAGCCAAAATCAAAGAACCCCCCCCCCCCCCCCCTCCGAAACACGCGATCTGCAGTTACGTAAGCCGAGTACCCGGAAGCCACAGCGCGTTCATTCACCTTCTGCCTGGTTTCATGCGAGAATGCAGGGGGGCCAGATTCACAGAAACTACCCAGAAAAACCAACACGAAAATCTCTTGTATCACTTTCATTAGAGGATACGGCTTCACATTTCCTCTGAACCTCCCAGAGCGACCTTAGAATTCAAAAGAGGCAATTGTGTGCGATCCCCGATACAATCCATCTTTGTTTGTAACCCCCCACCAAGAACTGCACTATTTTTTATTTTCGTGTCGAGATACCCGTACGAGGGAATGGTTTTCTGTGACAAGTTACACTTTGCTTTATAATCCCATTTAATGTACTGAAAAGGTTTTACATTCTAAATTTGGTGAAATGGAATCTATGAAGTTGTGCCGCTCTTTCGGTTTAGTTTTCACGATGTTTAAGGTACAATAGAAAGGCCTTAAATATTATCAGCGATTTGGTACGATTACCACCGTAAATTGATCGTTTTTCAGCTTCAAAAGAAAACATTTTTAAATTCTCATTCAAAAACAAAACAGCTTTTTGTCTCCATATTCTGGGCCCTCGTAACTTTATGTTCCATCGGAGGGGCTGAAGGCTTGTTCTCTGTGGGTCAACTGCTCCGAATGGCGAGAGGGAAGTAATTCCCTCTCAGATCCCTCCGGCGGCCGCTCACATCACCTGAGACCTAAAGAATTGAAATCCCACAGCCGATCCTTCTTTCTGAAAGCCATGACATCCCGATGCACATTAGAAGATCAGCCAGCCATAGTGAAATGGACTTGCTCAGCAGACATTATGGCTGTAGTCAGATGGTAGTACGCGAGCTGCGCCAATGAAACTCGGGCACAACTTACGCCAGACGTCAATCATCACATACGCCATTCTCTTTGTAAACTGATGAGAACAGGACATACAGCATTATTTTTTTTTCTCACATGGATCATGGGATTTGGGGCCTTATAGGTTGTTCTGGAGCCACGGTCCATAATATACAGGCCTCTAACATGTACGCGTTTTGTGTGCGAACACCCCCTTCGCAGCATATTAGCGAGCGGTGAACGCCTCGCACGCAGGCAGAGCTGCAGAGGTCCTGCTTATTCTGCTTCAGTATCCTGGCAACTAGAAGGCTATCAGCCTTGTGATCTGGGAAAATTAATTTCATTATCTTCCTTTTTTTGCACATCATGAGTGTAAAGCCCAATAACCCAGGAGTGCATAGCGATAATTAACCTTGCAAAATGTCACTAAAAAGCCCCTGGCCTACAACCGGGAAATGTACCTAGGAAGCGCAAGAAACACGTTTAGTTGTTCCTACGGACAAGATACATTGTGACATGTGCAATGCAGACGGCAGGAAGGACACTTATGGTTTCAGCTTTTAATTATAAAAAAAAAAAACGGGAAGGGGGGGGGGCATATATTTATTTTCAGCCCCCACTTCAGCACTATTCACCAATCAGGTTGCTGGAATTGTGAATTAGAACCAATCAGGTTGCTGGAATTGCTGAATAGTGCTGAAGTGGGGCTGAAAGTAAATATATAATATATATAATAGTTTAATATTAGTTCACTTTTCGTTGGAAAAAAAAAACATAGCTGATAGCGGGATTCTTGCTGAATGTAAGCGCTCCCCGCTCAGAGCTCCACATAGAAGATGAAGCGCTGAGTGAGAAACTCGCAATCCAGCAGAGAAGTCTGTAAATGCGCTGCACAAGACAGAAGTCAAGTTCTACATCTTATTTTACATTAGGTTATCAGATAACCCAACTGGGCGAAGCCAACAGCACCCGAGGGGCCAATGCCCACGGACGGATTTCCACAGTGTTAAAAACGCGTCGGAAATCCGCGGCGTTTCACAGCAGCTATTAGGATCTATTGAACCCAATAGCTGAATGGCATGTTTTATTTGCTGCGGGAATACGCACGGCCGGCTTCCATTGTAGTCAATGGAAGCCGTCCGTCATGTTATACTTCAGCTGTAGCATAGCGGAAATATGCGTCCCGCCCACCGCGTCATAGGACACTGCCAGCGCGTCATGCGGGAGCTGCACAGCGGATCCGGTGGGGTCCGGGGAGGCATGAGCCCCGAAACAAGACAAACTGGGGCTAGAGCTGTTAAAGGGAATGCGCCACTAATATCTTTACCAATTCAAACATTTTCCATTTTTCTGAGATTAGGAGCCATCTACAAACTAGACGATCAACGCATCACAGGAGAGACCCCCTTCTCCCAAGTAATCATAATTTGGCCTCCAGAAGTGAAGCCTAACGAATAAAACTGTTTACACTACATGCAAATGTAACCTAAAAGCTCATTAACGGACTGGAATTGCATATGCCAGTGTGAGAGGAAAAGGAAAAAAACGCACCGTCGTCCCTGTGTTTGTGCGTTCGGCCACTTTTTTTTTTTACTGCGATTACCACAGTGTTTTGAAGGCTGCAGTAATCGCAGCATAACGCTCCCATTGATTTCAATGGTGCCTCGCAGACATATTGCTCCAACATGAGTTTTATAACACTGCGATTTTTGAGCCTTTTCTGCTCTATTTTGCCGCTTTTTAATGCGCCTCATAACCCATCACAAGGATGGGGTGCGTTAAAAACAGCTGTTGATGCAGTAACCTGCATCTGAAGGTGGCAGCAAAATCACAGCATTTTGCCGTCACGGTGTGCGAGTGGCCTTACATGCATTTTTTAATAGGAGTCTTCCATTTTTCATGCACTCCAAAAATACGAGGCGGCCCAAGTGATGCTATATCACCACACAGAGAACAGGTTTAACCAAAAACCACGCAGCAGTGAAAAAGATGCCAATTTGTGTTGCTGCATTTTTCTTAGGCTGGGGTCACACAGGGCGGATTTGCCGCAGTTTTGCCACAGATTGCCGTTGCATATCCGCACTGCGGCAAAACTGCAGCGTTTGCAGTGCAATGCAGCACAAATGACATTTGCCAAAAAGCTGTTCTCACAGGACAGATTTTTTCCGCACAGCCGCAGGGCGGAAATGCAACTGCGGCGCGGTTTTAAAAGATGCAGCATGTTCATTCTTTGGGCTTTTCCGCAGCGCTTTTTTTGTCCATAGACCTCTATGGACGCAGCCAAAACCGCACCAAATACGCGGCAAACACGCAGCAAAAAGTAAAAAAAAGCACTGCGGGAAAAACCGCTGCAAAATCTGCAAGCCAAAATTAACATTTGAAGCGGTTTTGCCGCAGAAGCAGTTCTTCTGCAGCAAAACCGCAACAGAAAAACCGTGGCAAATCCGCCCTGTGTGAACCCAGCCATAGACTTTAATGGGCGATATGTAAATACTGACTGACAATATTGCTCACACAAGCGTCGAGTGTAGCAAACAAAGTGAACGAGATTTTGCAAAACTCTCGTTCACGCGCTGCGGCCAAGCCGCACAAAAGCAGGCATGTGGCACGGAATTCAATTCTGCAGCATTTCCATTCTTTTCTCCTTTCTGCAGTGGCCTCTCTCCTCTCTATGGGGAGAGAAAGCCGCAGCGGAACACATGCGGCGAAACAGCTATCAAACCGGAGGCTAAAGCCGTGGGTTTTGAAGCTGTGCTTTTCCAGCTGAATTCTCGCAGTTTTTTGGTGTGGCTATTCCGCAGCACAAGTTACGCTAAATTCTGCACCAAAATCCCAAGACCATCTGCGAATTTTGATTTGGAATTCCGTAGCCCTGTCTTGCGGCAGAATTCTTCACAGGCTCAATCTGCAAAAATTCATTTTTGACATTTTGCCGCAGGGAAAAAAATGCTGCACCCAGATGTCTGCTGCTTGTCAACAGTACCCAAAAAAAAAAAAAAAAGGGCACAAGCCCTACAAACATTACATTTAGAGTTTTTTTTCTCGCTTTCAACGTTTTTTAGGTCTGTCTTTTAATGCAAATTGCAGCACGCTCCGAGTAGGACAGCTATCACGCTAGTAAAAAATACCAAACAAAAAACTGACTGCGCCGCAGCCGAATCTCTGACGGTCAGCCTAATCTGATAGGCTGACTGCGGAGAAGAGGGGCAATTCGCAGCATGCTGCGAATTGCCCGCCGTGAGCAAGGAATCGCAATGATTCTCCACTCGTGGACACAGGGCCGGCATTATAACTGCTGTGGACAGGGGCCCTGACTTACGTACAGTTTTTAGTTGGGGAAAGCGTTTTGTGGCAGGTTTTTTTTGTTTTTTGTTTTTTTTTTTAAAGCCAAAGAATTGTATCCAGCAGGAAGGAGAAGTAACAACCCTCCGTTATGTTTCCATATACTTTGAAGTCACGCCTGGTTTTAACTTAAATGCAGGGGGGGAAAATGCAGTTTAAAAAACACAAAACCTGAGGATCCCTAAAGGAGAAAATATGTTTTTGCTTCAACTTAGCCCACAGAACTTCAAGAACTCCGAGGCATGCAAAGGCCTGACTGGAGTCAATTACTGAAAAATGTGGGGAATTGCTGCTCAGCGCCTTTCCATAGAGGCTTCTGAAAATAGACCAGAAAAACAAATAGTGAATGTATATTCTGCCGTGTAAAAACCTACTTCCATATCACACTGAACACACATGATCCGGAGGAGCAGAGAACGGTGTGGCAACCTGCAATCCGCGGCCTGCAAGTTCATTCACACCCGACAGGTTGGTTGTGGTAAACAGAAAAACAAAACTAAGAACAAAACACCAAAACCATATGGAGATGAGGATGGAAGGGGTGGGGTGGGAGGAGAAGAGAGAAGTGCATTTTTACATCCAACAGCTTAGACTAAATGAGAACCCCTTCCAGAAGATGCAAAATTGAAAAAATGTCGATTTCCCAAGTGCCTTTCTCAATAAGTGCACACAAAGCCTGGTTACTGACAAGGTGTTCTTAAGACAAACTGGTTAGTGTGGATCATGCCTCAAATGTAACTTTCAGAAAACCTCAAGACATGTTAAATCACATGAATCTGGCAAAGGCTAGAAAATAGCTAAAGACCAGGGTGTACCATTAATCCACTCTTATGCTCTTTTTGCGCTGGACGATTCCAATTGAGAACCATTCGCACAGCACTGTTCATCATAGAGAATTGTTCACCGCTTCACATTCCTACGTGAAACACTGAACAAGAAATGTTTAAAAAGCACCAAGTGCACGAGCCAACAATGATTGTTTATGTAGTCTAAAAATGAACGAACGAGATGCAAAACCATTCTCGTTTGTCGTATTCTTAGGGCTCCTGTCCATGTTTAATTGTGCACTGTGTTACGCGCAGCGATAATCCGGCCGCCAGTAATGCAGTGCACGCTTTTGATAGCGTTGCTATGGAAAGAGCAGACCCCTGTCCACTAGTGGAGAATCATAACGATTCTCCGCTTACGCAACTCAAATTGCGGCATGCCGAGATTCTCCGCGGTGAGCCTATCTGTCAGATAGGCTCACTGCTGAGACCCGTCAACTCTACCCCGCGGTGGATTATCGCGGGTGATATTCTGCCTCGCCTGTGGACAGGGGGACTAATACTGTCCCACTTCAATGTTTCAGCAGTGTCCACTGGGGTAGTGCGCACCCAGTTGAATGACCTGACTTCTCTTCAGACCGCTGTGCGAGCACATACCCATAAACTTCCATACGAGTACACTCAGATAGTCTGAAAAGAGTCAGAGTTCAGACTTCCCATCACCTCCACAAACAGCACCATAACTTAGCTAATGGTGCTATTTGGTGGTCACCAGTCCCCTTTAAGAGCACAGCCAGACACACTCCTAGTAATCAATGCAGAAATCTAGGTTGACCCAAATAACGCACTTCTGACCCATCAGAAGCAAAAACGACACTCATGGCCTTGCTGTATAGCTTGGGACCCATGTAGGAGTCTGATAGATATGCTAAAAGCTTTCCCAGTACATACGTAAAAACGTGCAGTAAAGAAGGTTCCTTTTTGCTTACCTCACTACTGGACTTTAAATATGCACATAGATCTTTAAGGTGGTGGCTTGGCAGACTACAGATAGCCAGACTCCTGCTCTAACCACCAGTAGTAGATGAACCTCAGATCCTGGCGGTTTAAGGCCTCCTTCCCACGAGCGTGACGGGGTCCGCCGCGTAATATTACGCAGTGAAGCCCGTCACGGCGCCCCCCAGAGCCCCTATACTTACCTGCGGGAGATAGCGTGAAATCGCTTCCCCGCCCACCGCCGCCGCGTCACCGCCCACCGCCGCCGCGTCACCGGCCGTGTCACGTGCCGCGGCCGGCCGTGTCACGTGCCGCGGCCGGCCGTGTCACGTGCCGCGGCCGGCCGTGTCACGTGCCGCGGCCGGCCGTGTCACGTGCCGCGGCCGGCCGTGTCACGTGCCGCGGCCGGCCGTGTCACGTGCCGCGGCCGGCCGTGTCACGTGACGCGGCCGGCCGCGTCACGTGACGCGGCCGGCCGCGTCATATGGCGTCATATGACGCGCGGCGGTGGGCGGGAAAGCGTTTTTTCACGCTATCTCCCGCTGGTTACAGCGGGAGATAGCGTGAACGGACAGCTTCCATTGACTGCAATGGAAGCCGTCAGTGCGTACAGCCCGTCCTCACCCGCAGAAAATAGAGCATGCTGCGGGTGAGGACGGGAGAAATCGCGGTGCGTAATTCCGCGGTGGAATTACGCATTGTGAGCATTGTGCTATTAGGTTCAATAGAACCTAATAGCTGCGGGCAACGCAGCGGATTTTCGCCGCGAATTACGCGGCGGAAATCCGTTCGTGGGAAGGAGGCCTAACCCCTTACATGCCACAATCAAGAGCAACCGTAGCATGTAAGCAAATGACAGGGCGAAGGGGCTCCTTCTGTGCGATTGCAAGGTACCAATGAGTTCCCATGGCATACGGAAGCCCGACCAGGGCCTCCATGTCTGCCATGTAACTGCACCTATTAGGCTCTGCCTCTCAGTCTAATAGGCTGCTGTTATGTAGTGCATTCTACTAATCCTATAAGTATTGCAGTATATAATTCTAGCGATTGAACGAGCACATCTGCAAGTCCAGTTGAGGAATTTAAAAAAAAAAAGTTAATGAAAAAAAGTTCAGTATAGTACATTTGTAACAACCCAAACTGACAATATTGTTATTTAAAAAAAAAAAAAAAGAAAAGAAAAACACGCATTGTTAATGCCGTAAATTTAAAAAGTAATACCGGATTTTTTTTGCAATAAAAGAGCAATTCCAAGAAGGTCACATGTACCGCAAACCGCTACCAATCCAAACTGCAACTCTTCCCGCAAAAAAATGAATTTAATAAGTTCTCATATAGTAACTTCGCTAGAAAAAAACCCAATTGTTACAGATCTCAGAATGCAGCCGTGCAGGTTCATTAAAAACATGTTTTTATTGTGAAAGAGTAAAAAAGATAAAATAAAGAAAGAATCCTAGATAAAGTTGGTACCGCAGTAACATTGCTGATCCAGATAAAAACTAAAGCCCAAAAACAATGGAGGAACTTTTGGGAGGAGGGGGTGGTTCTACAACACATATACTCCAGTGTGATGCCGTTAAAAAATAATTGCCACAAAACCAAGAATAAAAGCCCTCATATTATTGCTCTTGCAATGCAACAATGAAAAATTGCATGAAAGAACTAAGATCGTCACTGAAGGTGCTTTTAGACGCAACAATTAACATTCAATAAAGTCCTTCTAACAAGTGCCCGATAATCGTTCAGTCTAAACACGAGCCGACGAACAAGAACTGTTCGCTTGTCGTTCATCTTAGGCAAGCATTGAAATGATCGCTGGCTCGTTCAGTCTTTGGCCGGTCTCGCACAACTAGATTTGAATTGCAGATTCGGCGGGCGCTGTCCCCATGTGATATGCGGCAGCTCACAGGCAATCCACTGCATCGCTTTAGACACTTTCGATCACATTAGCATGTGGGAATTGTGCAATCCGCGAACAGAAAAAAACGCAGCACGTTCTATTGTACTGCGGAAATACGAGATTGGGCGCATTGTTCTCTATGGTCGCATATATATACCCACAGCCCCCCACATAATTAAATTGCGTATGGGCTGTGGGTAGCCGCGTCATCAGTAACGGCATGGTAAACAGGAGGGGGAAAAAACCCAAAACACTGTACTGCGCACGAACACCCGCTTGACTGCGCAGAACAATTTTGTGGCTGTACGCAGAGTCACAGCTGTAAGCCGCTGTGGGAACAGCGGATCCCACTTATGGCCGCGTGAGCCCGGGCTTGTAATACGCTTAACGAGGCTCCATTGAACGAGCAAACGAGGTACCTGCCTGTCTAAACGGGCTGCAAGAGCGAACAAGCTAGCGGTGACGTCACTGGCTCGTTCCGACGGATTCAGAGAATCGGATTGTCTAGGGAGGGGGGGGGGGGGGGGGGAGAACCTGTTAAACTATACCACTATAAAACTAACAATACTAAGAAGGTCTTAAGAAATTGACTTGAATGACAGGAGCGGGCCATTCTTCTGAGCCCAAAGTCAAATATTAACAGTACACCTCCAGCTGAGCGCGACTATCCAATAGGGACGGTTCATAGAATAAACAGGGCTTTCATTGAAGACGTTTATTTGCTTCTCCTGTACGCTGTGAATACAGCGCAGATTAAAAGGAAGCCTGTAACCGGTGGGTGCTGCGACCCAGGTGGTGACATAATGCCGCTTTCTTCCTGCGACCATTCTTTAATCTTCCCATCCCCCACAGTCTGAGGCTTCTGTACTCCAAGCAGCCCGCTCTGAAGCACAAGGCTGATCGTGTTGCTCTTCACATCAAGGCTTGGATCCTATTACCTCACTCAATGCAGCTTTTGAATAAAGCAGAACAGCTTATTCATGGTGGGGAAGAGATGCGGCAATGGGCCGCTACAATGCAAACTGACAGGCTGGCTTCAGGAACACATTGTGGAAGGCATGAAACAATGTCCTGCCACCAAGGCCTCCGGTTACACAAGGAGTTTACATTCGCTTTTTTTTTTGTAAAGGTCTCAAGATAAAGATGTAATCGTACACTGTACAGAACAATGGCCATCAATATGCTACAGAGAAACATACAGATACTGAGTTACCAGTTCTACCTGCTGAGAAGCACCTACTGAACACCTAATGCGGCCCTGCTGCACGGGGAGGAGGTCTCATCCAGCCGCTTCTCCCTGCTAGTAGCCCTATTTTACAGTATAGGCCGACTATGGCCGGTGTGAGGTTCTCTCTAATATACTTTTTATCCATGTGTTGGTCTTTACTTTGGAGGGGAAACAGAGGCGTCATAGTATGACAGGGCAGTGGGTCTGGTAACAATATACAGTCTGCAGGCGGGCTTATAAGACATACAAGCCAATATACATCATTCTTTAGGCAGATTATTGTGTTTAGAAGTCAAGCTGTATTGTATCCGTAAGAGGAGTTTTTATTGCTTCGCTTAGTTCCGGTTGTGATTTCATATAGTTAGCTTGTGTTCACATCAGGGTCCATTCGGAGGCCGGCAGGGATCTGAGACAAGATAGCGTGCTGCGCTATTTTGTCCCGGAAAATCTCATGCGGCACAATAGACGAGATGGACCGCATGCTTGTCAAGGGGGTCTGCTGGTCAGCAATAGTGCCTGAAGTGTTGGATCTGGGACTTCAGTCATTTTCATTGTTCGGCTCCTAGAACAAGTAATGAACAAAGGAAATCTTAAATCCTGAATGAAGCCCAACGCTGCGCCCAAAAAAACGCAATAAATACCCAGCCTCTCAAGTAGTTCAGGTCTAGAAGAACTACTACTGCTCCTGTGGAGTTGCTAGGTCCTACAAGGGTTTTTGCATCTCCCAACGATCACCCAATATCAGGCTTTGGAACACCTATACTAGGTTGAAATAGCAAAAATACATGTTTGCAAGTTGGAGGGCTTTCCCCCCTTTTGGAAAGCTAAAGTCACCTATAAGTCAGTCAATGTCCAACTCAATACAGAGCCTTGAACCACAACAACATTTTAACAAAATGAGTATTTTCCAAAAGGCAGCACCACCCATCTGTAGACGGCTTTTCTTGCCCCCTTGTCAGTACAGATGAGGGGCAAGCTGGCTGGGAGAGAAGCCTCTGACGATGTCCTCATGGCTGCGGTACTGTGCAGCATTCACTATTGCTGTGGTGTTGTGCCTGATAGTGGTGGTGGGGGGGGGGGGGGGGGGGAGGTTGCCTAGAGCCAAAGGGGGCGAGTATGATGCTGTCCTACAAGAGTAGGAGAACAAAAAAAGGCTGTCAAATCAGAGTTGGCAGACAAGTACCAAAATCAACTTCGGCTACAAAATAAAACCTATGGACTCTTCTACATGAGCCATTTGTGAAGGAGTAGTAATGTGGCTTGCTGGCACCATCAGGCTGACCGGCACCCACAAGACAGATTGCCACGGAGTGTTTAATAAAGCTATGAACTAAGACACTAATTCTTAAAATCATTGCTTGGCAGTAACCGATCGCTGTACAAATCGGAGGCAATCATCTTCCAGAACATGACGACAATATCTGACCATCAGCGGCACCTACGGCTTCCCAAGGCCAATCTAGGCCCCCATACTACAGTATAGAAGAACAGCTCCCCAAAGCAGGCGGTATTTCAGCCTTGTACATTGCCTTGACCTGCTGGAAATAATAAAGCAGAACAGAGGATACTAAACATTTCTCAGCCTCTCACTAGAATTGCGTAGGTGTTGAATTCTCAACAAATCACCTTAGCAACTGCTCTAAACATATGTGCAGCGAGATCAGCTGAGAGATCTGTAAATAGAGAGAAAGGAGAAAATAAAACCAGGGGGGAAAAGCCAGCTTAAAACACAAAACCCCCGATCAGTACAAGAAAGCAACACGACAACATGAGGCCGTATGAGGATGGAGCTCATCGCTGATCAGCAGGGTGCTAACCTCTGGTCCAGAAACAAAGATGGCCATACCAGCTTCTGACCGCCTGATGCACACCGAGCATTAGGCCGGCTTCTCGCCAGCGTATTTGCTCGCACAATACGCAGTGAATAGAACCTAGTGATTTTAATGGGTTCATTTACAGGCTTTTATTTTGCTTATAAATTTTTGTCCGTGCAAGAAACAAATTTTTTTCTTCACCTTTCCGCGCATTTAAAAGGTCTCCAGGAAAACCAATGGGGTGTGCAAATGCACAAAATACACAAGGAGATACATGAAACACTGCCGGACTAATTAGCCATTTCAAATTGGTGCGTTTGTTTGCTGCGTGCAAATGAACATGCCCTGCGGGCAGAAAAAGCACAGTATGATACGCCAATATGCATGCAAAAAGGCCTCGCTCATAGTGCAGAGAAACTGCTGCGCTCATGCCCATGTGAAGCTCAAAGAACCAGAAACTCATTGCATATATTGCTCTTCATTGACCCCCCCTCACCCTAGTGTATTTTTATTGCATATAATATACATTTAAAAAAAACACAGAAAGGAAAAAAAAAAAACCGCAGCATGTACTATTTCACCATGTATTACATAGGATAGAGCCCTATTGTTGTCTATGGCCGCATAAGATATAATAAATAGAGCATTTACACGGCGATGTCACTCAGCAACAGAGCAGAAAATTAAAAAGGGGGGTGGGGGCGGACGGACTCCAAAAACAAACAAAAATTGCCACCAAACGATGTAGCTAGTAAGGTCTGCACTTACTCTGCAGGTTTTTGCGTGTTAGATTTCCACCCAACAAGAACATGATTTTCGCCACTAAAATCCCCTACAGAATCCGTGTCTTGGCGGGTTTATATCACGGATCCGCACGCAGAATTCAATTTCAAGAGACAAAATCTGCATTTGGTAATCTGATGTAAGAAATCCCCTTTATACGCGTTTCCACATTAAGGAGGGACGTCACTTCTAGATGCAGAAATGCACAAAAACAACTTTCTGCTTTTTTATTCCGTCTGCAAATTTTTGCCCATTATGACCAGCTCCACACGGGTGAGAAAACCGCATGAGATGTGGGTGTTGCGAGACACATCTTTTGAATGGGGTCATACACCTGAGCAATGTTTTTCCACATGGCACCACAATGCAGGACACAAATCTCGCAAGGTTTTATCTTGTGCGCGCTGCCGTATCCTACTGCCCATTGTTTTCAATGGGGCCGGTGGCAGCATCGCAGCATGTGCAAAGCGCATGTGATGGGATAGGCGGTCGCTCATTGAAAACAAGGTAGAAGCTCCGCAAACGACCGCAGCGCAGGTTCCCAGCATTCCCAGAGCGATGCAAGGCCGTATTTACATGAAAATGCCTTGCATCCTCTGGGAATTCACATGGATGGCGAGCAATATGGGGGCACAATTCACAAACCCCATATCACGCTCGCCCATGTGAAGTTAGCCTAACCGGGTAAATTCCACATGCAGATCTGCGTAAAAATCTGCATTAAAAAGAAACACGACCAATTTTGTTTATGTTCGTATATCTGTATATGTTTTTGTTTATGTTGATGTTTGAATTCCAATTTTGCTATGAATACCGTTCACCTATTTAAGGTGTCTTTCCAAAACGGTAAAATGTTGTTTATGTTTATTATAAAAAATTCTAATAAAAACTCAATTCTTAAAAAAAATTTAAAAAAAATAAATAAAAAAAAAAGAAACACGACCTGGATTTTAGAGGCAGAGTTCATAGTTTTTTCCATAGTGAATTCTGCCATGTGAATAAACCCCAAAGGGGTCTCCACACGGATGTTTAACCCTCATAGGGCATAACTTCTCTGATTGGAGGGAGCCCAATGCAGAGACGCTCAGTGATCAAGAGAATAGGGGTCATATGTGCGCACTGCCGCGCCATTCACTTCAGTGGGAGTGTCAGCCTGCTACAAGGGCTTGGCCATGGCAGTCCTACAGCAATGAAGGGAGCGGTAGCGTGCCTGCATAACCACTCCATTCATGGGTACTCTGGACTCCATGATCAGTGAGGGTGCCAGGGGTCACCCCTTATCCTGTGGGTAGGTAATAAGTTCTACTACTTGACAATTTTGGCTGAGATGGCTGCTGTGTAGCCCAGCATCATCACACGGCTATTGAACTCAGCGGAGTCCCAGGTTACAGAAACACCCAAGTCACAAAGATTGCACCCGCAGCATCACGGTCGCCGCAACCTGCGCCTCACACTGCAACTCTATAGCACTTCTGGTCGGCCAGCCACAATCACTACTAGCCCAAGCGGGTCACAACGACGATAGATTTGTGCAAAACCCAGAGTTCTAACCAGATCTCTGTAAACTGTGTTCCGATATCTGATTTGTGTAACGCTCGGTTCAGCCGCATCGGAGGACGTTTACCCGCTATTCTTCCCACCGCAACCTGATAAAATTTAAGAAGTCAATGGGGTCCACCGAATAGATACGGCGCTGTGTAGTGGCTTCTACAGTAACACCGATGTTAACGAGCCCGAGGCTGCCGACACAGGATGCCTGCTACACGGCTAAAGAGTCCCAGACCTTCGTCTCTATGTAGATTACAGTACAGATATTCATGCTGTATGCTTGTTACACCCAATCAGCAGGTAGAGAGAGTGCAGATACATTACTGGAAGTGGGAGAAGCAAGGTTTAGTATACAGGAAATAAATTCTGCAGAAATTCATAGAAAAAAAAAATCCAAGAATATCCCAGCAGAATATTTCCAAGCACATTTAGGGCACATTTACACGAAATATATTCTGGAACGAGTTTGTGCGATGCAGAAAAAACACTTGCAATTCTTTTATTGGTGTGATGATGGCAATTTCACAGAAGGGATACAAGGAAATTCTTAAATCAAAAACGCTTGTTGCTATGGCAAGCACGATACCGGACCTAGGTCCGTGGCCTGATCTTGCGCTCACCTGTGTGAATAGAGCCTTACTGTGACTCCTGGGACCCATACAGCACAATAGGCACCACCGGCGACTTGTGGCCTGTTCACATTGGCATTGTAAGTTGGTTTTCCTGTTCAGTTATGGGAGCAGAAAATGGGATTCACTGGGTGAATGGATTAGTTTCATGATGTAATTGAATGGCACCCAATGGTCCCTGTTGGCTATAATGGGGTCTGTTCGTTTCCATTCAAATTTTCCCCACTTTTTTCAGGACACAACTGAGTTATTTGATTAGCCATCAGTGAGGAAGACCGAACAGAACCTGATGATGAGGGGAACAAGCCCTTAACTACTGTTAGCCAACAGGCTAAATAAGTAGCCAAAACAACAACTAGTTTGTGAGTGCACTGGCCCATAGCAGCAACTACTAACTACCACTATAGTAACCCATGGTAACCGGCTGCTGTGTCACAGGAGCGACACCACAACAAGCAGGATCAACCTCTACTAATAAGGTTATGTCGTCATTAAGGTTATTAACCACTTAGGTCCATCCTGACATCACCTATGTTTACCATACAAGATCTGACATTGGCATCAATACAGAAGGACCGCTGGATGAAGGCTCTGCAAGCCACAAATTCAGAACGGTCCCTTCTACAGCGTCACTTGTAGATCCGGCACAAGTCTGTTGTGCAGCCCTGGACCCAAAACAAAATGCGGGCCGAGTATAAAGTGTGTATACAAGTATCTGAACCATTTGTGTCTAGAAATACATTCATCTAAGACTCAGGAACTCGGGGAATGTCCCGCTGCACCGACGTATACACAGAAGCCAAGTGCCAGTCAAGAAAATGTTCAATGTGATTTCTTCAAAGGATTATAAAATCACAGACCGACACGCAGGAGAGGTTCGGCAGCGTTCCCGCGGCCAGCGTAGCCAGAGGAGGTTCGGCAGCGTTCCCGCGGCCAGCGTAGCCAGAGGAGGTTCGGCAGCGTTCCCGCGGCCAGCGTAGCCAGAGGAGGTTCGGCAGCGTTCCCGCGGCCAGCGTAGCCAGAGGAGGTTCGGCAGCGTTCCCGCGGCCAGCGTAGCCAGAGGAGGTTCGGCAGCGTTCCCGCGGCCAGCGTAGCCAGAGGAGGTTCGGCAGCGTTCCCGCGGCCAGCGTAGCCAGAGGAGGTTCGGCAGCGTTCCCGCGGCCAGCGTAGCCAGAGGAGGTTCGGCAGCGTTCCCGCGGCCAGCGTAGCCAGAGGAGGTTCGGCAGCGTTCCCGCGGCCAGCGTAGCCAGAGGAGGTTCGGCAGCGTTCCCGCGGCCAGCGTAGCCAGAGGAGGTTCGGCAGCGTTCCCGCGGCCAGCGTAGCCAGAGGAGGTTCGGCAGCGTTCCCGCGGCCAGCGTAGCCAGAGGAGGTTCGGCAGCGTTCCCGCGGCCAGCGTAGCCAGAGGAGGTTCGGCAGCGTTCCCGCGGCCAGCGTAGCCAGAGGAGGTTCGGCAGCGTTCCCGCGGCCAGCGTAGCCAGAGGAGGTTCGGCAGCGTTCCCGCGGCCAGCGTAGCCAGAGGAGGTTCGGCAGCGTTCCCGCGGCCAGCGTAGCCAGAGGAGGTTCGGCAGCGTTCCCGCGGCCAGCGTAGCCAGAGGAGGTTCGGCAGCGTTCCCGCGGCCAGCGTAGCCAGAGGAGGTTCGGCAGCGTTCCCGCGGCCAGCGTAGCCAGAGGAGGTTCGGCAGCGTTCCCGCGGCCAGCGTAGCCAGAGGAGGTTCGGCAGCGTTCCCGCGGCCAGCGTAGCCAGAGGAGGTTCGGCAGCGTTCCCGCGGCCAGCGTAGCCAGAGGAGGTTCGGCAGCGTTCCCGCGGCCAGCGTAGCCAGAGGAGGTTCGGCAGCGTTCCCGCGGCCAGCGTAGCCAGAGGAGGTTCGGCAGCGTTCCCGCGGCCAGCGTAGCCAGAGGAGGTTCGGCAGCGTTCCCGCGGCCAGCGTAGCCAGAGGAGGTTCGGCAGCGTTCCCGCGGCCAGCGTAGCCAGAGGAGGTTCGGCAGCGTTCCCGCGGCCAGCGTAGCCAGAGGAGGTTCGGCAGCGTTCCCGCGGCCAGCGTAGCCAGAGGAGGTTCGGCAGCGTTCCCGCGGCCAGCGTAGCCAGAGGAGGTTCGGCAGCGTTCCCGCGGCCAGCGTAGCCAGAGGAGGTTCGGCAGCGTTCCCGCGGCCAGCGTAGCCAGAGGAGGTTCGGCAGCGTTCCCGCGGCCAGCGTAGCCAGAGGAGGTTCGGCAGCGTTCCCGCGGCCAGCGTAGCCAGAGGAGGTTCGGCAGCGTTCCCGCGGCCAGCGTAGCCAGAGGAGGTTCGGCAGCGTTCCCGCGGCCAGCGTAGCCAGAGGAGGTTCGGCAGCGTTCCCGCGGCCAGCGTAGCCAGAGGAGGTTCGGCAGCGTTCCCGCGGCCAGCGTAGCCAGAGGAGGTTCGGCAGCGTTCCCGCGGCCACCGTAGCCAGAGGAGATTCGGCAGCATTCCCGCAGCCACCGTAGCCAGAGGAGATTCGGCAGCGTTCCCGCGGCCACCGTAGCCAGAGGAGATTCGGCAGCGTTCCCGCGGCCACCGTAGCCAGAGGAGATTCGGCAGCGTTCCCGCGGCCACCGTAGCCAGAGGCGATTCGGCAGCGTTCCCGCGGCCACCGTAGCCAGAGGCGATTCGGCAGCGTTCCCGCGGCCACCGTAGCCAGAGGCGATTCGGCAGCGTTCCCGCGGCCACCGTAGCCAGAGGCGATTCGGCAGCGTTCCCGCGGCCACCGTAGCCAGAGGAGATTCGGCAGCGTTCCCGCGGCCACCGTAGCCAGAGGAGATTCGGCAGCGTTCCCGCGGCCACCGTAGCCAGAGGAGATTCGGCAGCGTTCCCGCGGCCACCGTAGCCAGAGGAGATTCGGCCTCTAATGTCCCATCTAGAAGGGGCGACAGTCGGGTAAACTACTGCATGAGCGGGTGTCATCACCGCCAAGGTCGTTGGCACTCATGCAGAGCATTTACACAGGCAGCACTCCCTCCTGGATCTTGGGCTTCACATTCTAAGGGGGGAGGGGGGGGGGTTTACACGCAGCTAGAAGCTCGCCATCCATCGATGATTTTTATACTGAGTCAGCGATAACCAAATGTGAACAAATAGTAAAAAATGTTTGCCATTTATGCGAGACGATTATCGCTCATTTTCGTTTGCTTACACGAATTTTGAGTGACAACAGTCCTGTGTAAATGGCAATTAGGACTGCATTCACACGGCGATTGCAGTTCGCCTAGCATATGCAATGGGAAAGCTCTCTGCACATATGTTAAGTTTATCCATAGGCACTCTATTACCCAACAGAGGCCAAAGATGAGTCCTTTTGGGTGGGAATAGCATGAAATCTATCCAGTCTATACCATACTTAGTAACATGCGTTGCCTATAGGCTCTTTTGTGTATAGATACTATGTGGCTCCTGACATACGAGAGGGAACCCAAAACAGGACCCATCTTCTGCTTGTCGGCGCGTTACTAGTACAGGCTTTTGTTAGGTGAAGGTCTGTGGGACCCCTCTGAGGCGGTACGCCAGCCGACGGTAAGTTGCATTCAGCTCCAGTGAACAAGTTGTTCAGGTTTTACTTTGTGATGGCCGATTCATACTACACGCGGCTGTAATTTTTCTTGGTTTCCTTTTCCATCGCTCAAAACACTTGTAAAAAGTGTGAGATCGAGTGAATATGGAGGGCGAGGCAAGTGTGTCCTGCCGTTTTTCATCCAAAATTGTTTAATACTCAACGCTGTGTGAACGAACAGGTGACTGGTTCTTCAACCACGACAACACACCTGGCTACAGTGTTGAGTTAAGGTCCATTTACACAGATATCTTTCAAAAGATTGAAAGGTCAGTGATTGTTTTGCATAAAGTACTAATAGGCACTAATTGCTATTAGTACTTTATCAGCTTCATTTGCATGCAAATGAGCTTCTAGGAGCTGTTGCAGAACTCAGCAGGAAGTCTGAGCTCTGTAATTAGCTCCACTGTTCAGCCATGTGCAGGTAAGAAGGGAAAAAAAAATCTCTAGCTCCCCATGGAGAATTCAGCACCATGGATAGCATACAGCGTGTGGTTTTGCTGGCGGGGATTAGAACTGAGAACAGCTGTAACTGTGTTATCAGCTGTATTGGCAGAACACAGCATGCGGTCCTGCTTATCAGCTGTTTTGCTGAATGGCGGTTTTCAAGTAGAACTTTAGACAAGAATTATCGCTCAAAAAAAACAGCTTTTGAGCGAATTTTGAGAAATCATCGTTGTGCCTAAATGAGCCTTTAAGGAGTTTTTGAGGAGAAGAAAAAAAAAAAAAAAACGAGCAGCACAATGCCCTCGCCTCACCCTCCATATTTACCAGATATCGCACAACTGTTCGGGGGGGGGGGGGGGAAGATATGTATCATTGGAGCCAAAACCGTTTCCTCCTCTTTGGGCAGGGGGTGCATAAGCCCTACAGTAAGGATGACCAGGGACAGGGCACCCCTTTTGAGATCAGCAGGGGTCTCCGTAGCAAGACCCCCACGATCAACAGGTTATCCCCTATCCTATTGATGGGGGAGATCTCGAAATTCTAGTAAACCCCTTTAATGATCATAAATGTGTTTTTTTCCTCTCAAAATATACTGTTCAGACCTAAATCAGAAGATAATTTAGGGCAGGCTCACACAAGGGTAATTCCATGGTCTATTACGCTCATGTAATAAGCGATAAGTTAAGTTAAAGTACATTGATTTTCACGGGCCCACTCGTACTAGCGGGCTTTTATTGTGTCTAACCCATGTGTAATAAAGAATACTCCATGTTCTATCTTACCACATTATACGCACGATAGAGCCCTATTCTACATAGGCGCATAATAAACGCTGTACATACGCAGTTACATTGTGTATGTGAAGCGTTTAAAACACAAACGGCCACTATTTTTATAAAATTTCCGGCTGTCGCTTAAAGTCAGACTGCACATGACCGCATGCGTGGAATAAAGCAGTCATGCATGGTGCAAGATCGTTGCCCTACGCAGCGATAGGCCTGCATACTGCGTTATACATGCAGCATATTACGCATATGCCTATGTGAGACTGCCCGTACCTGTACAGGACCCAAGCGATAACCCACAAGGTAGAACAAAGCTAGGTTTTTTTAGGAAATCCACCTTCCTGTGCATGCAGTTTTAGTAGAATTATGTCCCATTTAAATGGTGTGACAGTAGTCCAAACGACTAAACGAGCGCCAATGTCACCGCTGCGGAAGTGAGCGCTCGCCCGGAGTGTTTAAACAGGCAGAGATCGCCACTGGATCGCGGGCTCCTCGCTCAGCGCTTCGCATTCTATGATATACACTCAGTGAGAATCCCGCGATCCAGCGATTTTTAATCTGACCGAGTCAACGATAACTAATGGTAAAAGACTTTTTTGCATTTAAGCCGCTACCCATGGGCATATTTGTATTGCGGAACCCGAAGCGGGCCTCATCCTCCGGGCTCTGCAGCAAATCTAGCATGCTATGGAAAAGCGCATTTTCCTGCAAAGAGTATGCAAACACAAGCAATTGTTCTTGTTAACTCTTCAACCCATTTACTAAAGAGTCAAAAAATACCATTTCCGGGGACACTTGTCTCATGCTTATAAGGCACCGCAATTCCAAATCCTCCAAACTACTGATGGGACACATAGCGAATGTGGAAAACCTTGGCTGTTTAGGTAATGCGATCTGTGCATGTCGCACTATAGAAGGGAGCGAGGTTTGGAATAAGCCTGCAATCTTCGTGAAGCATCATTACAAGCCGCAATACTTCCAGGGATTGCACTGGGTAATGTCAGACAGCATGCATCTGGTGCAGGGGAAGGAGGATACACAGCACATATATTCAGGTTGCCATGGTGTATTTCAAAGTTGTCATAACAACCAGCATTATATATGATACTTCGTCCCAATCCCAGCCCCCATCCTTTATCTCCCTCACAATGAACTTGTACGTCCATTCAAAGCCTTCGCTCCGACTCCTGCGAACAGCAGAACGGGCCTAGATAGGGAAAGCCGCAAGTACTCAGAAGCCAGAATGCATAAACAACCCCAGAAACAGGTCTGAAATAGATTAGGATGAAGGGGAGACAGGATATGCCCCCAATAGGATAACCCCCAATAGGAGTTACAGCAAATCGTATTCACTCAGATGAAATACTTCTCCGTCACAACAATGTAACATTTCTACATTTACTGTGCAGGTAAAACAAAGAAGCCTTGTGGAGCAGGAACCCCCTCACATCAAAGCCAAATATGAGAACAATACCCAAGAGGGTCCTTCTAAATAAACAGACCCCCTCCGAATGGTCACAAGGTTCGGATTTACATGAAGTTTTTCTAAGATATCAGTAAATATAAATATACATAATTGAAACTCCTCTTTTAAAGGGTGAATGCCCAAGTTCAGATTTGCACCGCATTTCCTGCGGCAGAGATCGGGACGTGAATCCCGCAGTGGCAAGGTTCTATTGAAGCTAGCAGCTTTCTGCTCCCCAATGCACACGAGGATTTCTGTGATTGCGAAAAGAAAAAATCCCGGGATGTTCTATTTTACCACAGATTTACGATACAGAAGGGCTCCATTGATCTCAAGGAATGAAGACTGCAGAAATCCGTGCGGAAAAACACGATCACTCGCACTTTGTTTTGAATCGCAGTACTCCCACGGCGTAAATTCGCGGGCGTATTCCGCATCGCTCGTCGGCATGAGCCCTAAGAATGGGACATGAATACATCACAAGGGGTCCATCAAGTGGGACCCCCACCCACCGGGTGTTCTCTAATGCAATTGCGCAAGGAACAGATTTCTGCAGGAAGCAGACAGCTCCGTTTTGCCTGCAGTGGCCTGGTTTGGTTTTACAGGCCAAGTTTCCCCTTCATTTAAACTGAAACTTGGGCTGCAGTGCCGAGCAAGGCCACAGCAGGGAAAATGGAGCTGTCTGCTTCCTGCAAAATTGCATCAGTCAAAAACAGCTGATTGACAGGGGTGTCTGTTCCCAGGGCGCCCCAACAGGATCTTCTATTAATGACCTATCCTGAGAATGTGCAATCACTAGTTTACAACTGGACCACCCTTTTAAAAGGAAATGTATATCAATAAAGTGCCACAATCCCACATACTAAGATTCTGGTCTTACCAGTTAGTGTGCTTCTGTGCCAGAACACGTCAAAGTACACGCAAGGGAAAAAAAACGCTGTTGTAATTGCCATTTAGAACTGAGCATGGACTTACCATTGGATAAACACTGGCGAGATATCTGAAAAAGTCTTCATGGGGACTAAGATAGCACATGCTCAAAAGCTGCTCTTATGAATTGCGCGCCCATCTCTTATTTGAGGAAGGAAATCCTGTTCCAAAAATTTTCGTTTGACACCTAACAGTAGAAATTACATTTAATTGAAAGGGTGAGAAAACTGATGCGGATCCGTGTCCGAATATGCTATGTGTGGTTCCACACCAAAATCCCTTATGTTATGGACGTACCAGTCGGTGACTTCAGAGCCCTGGATTTGTTCAGGAGAGTCATTCTTGTGAACGCAGAAGTCACAGATTTCTTATATAACTTGACCGTGCATGCTCCCTTCATAATTAAAGACATTCCCATACATTGGTGAAACAACCCATGACCCCCTGCCAACATGAGCCAAGTGGATGTGCAAACCACAAAGGGGGAAGAACCACGTAGAAAGAAACTAACAATATTTGCAAAGAGTCCAGAGTGGGTTAAAGTTCTACAGACGAGCTTGACAGCTTTCAGGGAGGTCACTAGGAACTTGTTAAGCAAGTACAAGCTCGCCTCTTGCACGGAAGTCTACGATCAAGTCTAAAAAGTCGTAAAAATGAGCAGTTTTGCCAAAAATTAAGACGCAGCCTGAAAAGCATTACATCATCTTCAGCCCCATCCTCCGCCGGGTTGTAGCACACAAGGACAAAAATCAGATTTCGAGATCAGTCTGATGGAAATGACAGCACTAGCAGGAAGAGAGGGATATTAATGGAACTGTGGAGCTTCCTTTAAAGAGCAATGAACAAATCTACATTATTCACACTATGGAGGAGCAAGCCCACCTCTGAGGTAGGGAGTCTGGCCATCTATACGGCATGTAGGCATCCCAGTATAACCCCTTCAGGGATAGAAGTCTGTCCCGTATGAACTACTGCGGTTTCAGCCAGTTGGCTTCTACAGGTGAAGTACAGGATTTCAGTCTGCTTCAAAACGTAAGAAAGGATCAGCTGAAAACCACATTGCAAAGCCGCAGCGTTTCTGCAGTAAGAAGCAGAGTTTTCAGCAACACTTTGATTTAACCTTTAATTGCACACACAATTACAAGTGATCCCCTATCCATAGGCTAGAGGATAACTTGCTGAACGGTGGGGGTCTCACCACTGAGACCCCTACTGATCCAGAGTACGAGACCCCCAGTCACTGGGGGTGGGTCGCTTTTAGCCCTTATGAATGGAGTGCTGGCCGAGCATGTGCCGTCAGCGCTCCAATCCTTTCAATAGGGCTAATTGAATTAGCCGAGTGGCACAGGTATCTCCAGTCCTATTGAAAGTGAATGAAGCGTTACTGTGACCAGCAGTCTATTCCCTCTCCTTACTATGGGGGACACTGGACCCCCGATCCTGAGATTGGCCGGTGTCTCAGTGTTGAGACCACAAAGATTAGAAAGTTATCACCATCCTTAGAGAATAACTTGTAATTGTGGCACAAGCCCTTGAACATGCACATAGAAAAACACTATAAGAGCACTTTGCGGTAAGACAGCTTTAGATATTGATTCCCAATCACTCATGAACCTGCTTCACTGCAAATGAAAGGGATAACAGGTGGGACACAATAGTAAAACAACTCCCAAAAAAGGGAATGGAGACGACTCCTCTCCTTACCAATCCTTATTCCTCTACCTGCAGCCCAGCCAGGTTGTACAAAGTAGTCCTACTCCTACAGGATGGCTCATCCATACGTGCCAAGGTGTTCTGCAGCGTCTCCCAGCAGAGCCTCAAGAGCATGAAGCAGATACCATTACACAAGGCGAGCCGGAAAGGGCAATAGAAGGGCATCTAGCCAGCATCAGGACCAAAGAAAGAAGGACCGATGCCAAAGTCCTATAAAATGACCTCCAGTGGGTTACTAGTCCGCATGTTCCTGAGCAAACTGCCACCAACAGACTCCACGAGGGAGGCATGAGAGCGCAAGTCCTGTAAGTGGGACCTGCACTCCTAGCCCAGCACCGTGCAGCTAGACTGGCACTGAGAGCTTCACAATAAACACACAGGGCTGATGGAAATGCAATGTGCGATTTTTTTGAGCAGTGTATATTACAAGTGTTCACTGGGTAGCGTACAATGGCACAAAAAAAAAATAAAAAAATACTTTATGCCAATCATTTGCCCCCTCTTCAGCAGACAATGAAATTCATGCGGCATCACCAGAAAAATCACTCATACAAGTAGTGTCAGAGGGGCAGGGGACTAAGCCTGGGCTTTATATGGCGGTATTAGATTTGTAAGGGAAACGGCAGCTGGGCAGGAGGTGGAGAACAATAAGGACAGTCAGCTTTCTGTGATGTGACCTTACTAAGGCAAGGAGCCAGAAGACTATACATAATTGATAGCAGCAGCTATCCTAGCCAAGAAACTAATGTACAGGGCTTCCATACAGCCGCGTACTATTACCCATTACATCATTGGCGCTCTGCTCAGAAACAAAGCATTTTTATAGCTTTAAATTATACATTGCAGAGGGACTCAACCTGCTTGGTCCATTCAGACCAAGTGTGGTGTGCAGAAATCACAAATTAGCTTTATGCATGGGTCATAAATATTACATGAGGGCCCAGAGATGGAGCGACATGTTAAATATAAAAAAACACAAGTGCCGGGCCTTTTAAAATTTTTACAAGAAAGCACTTGGTTCTCCTCGGTCTTGTGCGCTGGTGAGAGGTTTCCTGTAGACGGACGCTCAGGAATGCCTTTTGTCCAGAGTCTTCCTGTGACTGGAATGCAGTAACGTGCCAAGGCTTAGGGGGCTGGACACTGCTGCTCAACGTCAGTTTAATCTTGGAAAGGTTCTGGTTGACAAGTGAAAATACATTAAGACAAGGAAAGATTAAAAGGCCCTTTTATACAGTACGACTATAGTTAGTGGGTTAAGACCCCCCCCCCTCCCCCTCCCCCTGGAGCGTGGGCTCTTGGACGATAGTGGTCCCGTGTAAAAGCATGCAGAGGCTGAGCGAGAGCCGTGGGGTTTTCAAGAATGATCAGACTCAACGACTAGCTGTTCAGTACTGAACGACCGCTGCTTACAGTGAATGGAGGCGGGCGGGGGGAGAACACTCATCAGCCGCGCTCTGAGCGATCCGACACTCGTCCCCGTGTATACTCGCTCCCATGCCGTTACGCAGGAGCGAGTATCGCTCACATGAGCTGGGGAGGTGATCATTCATGTATTTGGCCAAATGATAGTTTTAAAAGGAAGTCACAAAATTCAGCTGTTCTAGCAACTCTCAAACTACAATGCGGAGAGCTGCATGCGGGGGTCTTTCTTTCTAGAAGTAGCAACGAAGGGGGAGTGGAGCCCTGTCTACTTCGGGGACTTGCACCCGGTAGTCATGTATGGAACACAAATGTGACAGGCCATACATTTTTCAATGGTAATACCTGTGAACCCCTTAAGGTTCAACAAAAATGACCTGATAACTTTTCTATGGGTCAGGAGGAATACTACGATGCCAAATTTATATACTACAAAATAGTTGTTTTTTTGGGTTTTTTTTTTTTGCTGTACTACTTGTAATTTTTTTTTCAAAGATTTAATTTTGGGGGGGATTTTTTCTGCTGCCATCTTCTGACAGCTGTAACTTATTTTTTCGTTGACATGTCCGGTAGTTTCCGTTGTTCCCATTGTGGAGAACATACGACTTTTTTGATTGCTTTTTCTTACATTTTTTTTCTTGGAGACTGGGTGATTAAATTTTTTTTTTTAAGAAATAGCGCAGTTATGGCCTTTTTTTTCTCCTGACAGCGTTCACCATGCAGGGTAAATGATGCATTACTTTGATAAATTGGTCTTTTACGGACACATAGTTATCAGATATATATTTAGATTTTATTATAAAATATGTCAAAGGGGTTTTTTTTTCCTTCTTCTAATATTAACATTTTTACATTTTTTTTTAGTCCCAAGAGGGAACAAGAACTTGCGATGTCTTGATCGCTCCTGCAGTATGATATAGTTCCACTGCATTACATTATACTACGACCGGACAGGCATTCTATCAAGCCACCCCATGGACATTCTGCCAAGACAGCCCTGGGGCCTTTCAGACACCCGCACGGCTCCCTGCGATCTCATCGCAGGGGGCCATATGGGACCCTGGAACATCAGTTCAGGCATTTAAATGCCAGAATTAACGGCGACAGTTAAAGGGCTAACCGCTCCGATGGGCCGCACGGCTTATCAGCACTGTTGCCGCTGGGTGTCTGCTGTAAAACAGCCAGCATTGTATGGGGGTCATCGCCCCACGGTCTCCTTCCATACACACTCTGAACGTGCAGGACATAACCTTTTCAATACCCTTCAATACCCAAGTCTCATTACACAGCCTTTGGAATAGACTGACAATATGTCTCTCCGACAAGAAAAGGTTGTCTATATTCCTGCGATATGTAGAACCCATCTTTATCACTTAACCTCAGACATCAGATAGCGGTTATTAGCTTCCTGAACGCAGAAAGTCAGCTTTCAACTGTCCACCACCTCAGGCCAGGCACCCGGATCAGTTGATTGCTGGGCTGCTGTGCTAGTGTACACAGCCGATGTGTTGTCAGAAACATGCAGCTCTGTCCACACTGCAGTGGCTTGCAATGGTACTGCAGGTACAGTTACCATTCACTTGAAACCTACACCTGCAGTACCATTCCAGGCCACTACAGTGTGGACAGAGCTGTGTTTCTAGCAACACACTGTCTTCGTACAGCTGACTGGCAGAGAACCTGGGCTGCGGACCTGTGCCGATCAGCTATTCTGAAGATAGCTTGTTCTTAATTCTAAAATGGGGGAAGGGAGAAAAAAAAACATTGCATACCAACGAATTTCCAGCATTTTACAGGACAAAATAGCTTTTTAATGGAATTTAGCACCTTCAGTGCTGATGTGAATGAGCCCCCATCAAGGATTTTGTACCGAGTTGCAGGCACTATATTTCTACTTCAGCAATCCTAGGAAGAATATTTCCGTGTTACAGCAGCTCATGAAGCCGAATAGGACCCCATAATATGTCTATGCATGAGGCCTTTATCTGCATACAGAAGGGAAAAGGAATAACATCCACCATGAGATTCTAAGCAGCGGATACAAGTTTAACCTGTAACAAATCCAAAGTACGAGGAAATGCTCCGTTATAATGTCTCTCCAAATCAGATAACGGCTGAACACAAGGGACCGAGCAGCACATTGTACCACGGATTACAGGGCGGCCCGTGGGTCCCTCGGTAATAGCAGGGGTCATAAAGATACAGGCATCAAATACCTTTTAATTTATACAAAAAGCACTGGCAGCCGCATGCAGGATTACAATATGTAAGGTGATCACCAGAGAATAGATTGTTTTATCCCATGTGATTTATGCACTGATAATCCCTCTAAATGCAGTGTATTAAAGCCTTTTCATGAAAGACATGCAGGGAAATGGGGTCGGAGACGGAGGCCACCGGTCTGCCTTCACAGCTACCACACATGCCATGAACCTGGATGCAATGACCATGACCAGGGGCATCCCAGACGCCGCAGTATGTGGCCAAGTGACAGGTTCAGTTACCACACGGGTACGGGCAAAACTAGTAATGCAACAGGAACCAACAACTTCCATTGTGCAACTTTGTCTAAATGTACTTTCATTTAGGAAAGTACTTGTGGGACCACCTGGAAAAATACAAAATCACAACAAAATTACTAGAACTGCACCGTAATATACGGCTATAAATGTGTGGGATAGAAAGAGCAGTACGGTTTTTTTTTAGGGTAACAAAAAAGTTTTGCAAACTTTTTTCTAGGACAGCCAATTACACAATATATATTTTTTTATACAGCGCCAACATATTCCGCAGCACTTTACAAAGCAGAGCGGATATGAACAGATATTACATACAGTACTAAGTGGGTTGGCCGGGCCCTCAGGATCGTTCATTAGTAGTTGATCGGCAGGGTCCACTGCTCCGGACCTTCACCGGGCCGCTGACCGTGTACAGAGCCAGAAGCAGACAGCTCTGTACACATTTGCAGCAGCCCGGGTTGGTAGTCTCGGCCTTGTTTTATTTAACCCCTTAGGGACCGAGTGCGCTAAATATACAGCGCTTGGTCCTGGGCTTTAATCCCGGGTGATACGGTAGTAAAAAAAAAATTAAAATAAATAAAAATACGGCACAGGATTAAAACCCCTGATCCTGCATTCAAGCATAAGCAGGCCGGGTTCTCGGCTGTTAGTCACAGCTGAACTCCTGAATGAGAAGGGAGAAGCGGTTTTTAGCCACTTCTGCCTTCTCTTTTCCCTGGTACATAGCGCTCAAGAAGCCAGCGGTCATGGATGCCCCAGCTACAGTGGAAAAGTGCGCAATTTAAAAAAATTTAAAAAAACCACCACAATATGTGAATGACCCCCAGAAGTCTTATATGACGTCATGGGGGACGTAGATGGTAAAAAAAACCATAATTATACCAGTAAACAAAATTACAGAATAAAATAAAAATATATACATAAGAAAATATAACCCAAAGCAGACGCCAACCAAAATAGTCGCCATATGTCCCTGTAATCCAAAACCACATATCAAAACGTCTGAAACAAAATGGAGGAACCACTTCCCACACTTTAGCATAAATATACAAATTTAAAAACTTAATAAAAGAAATAAAATCAATCATTTTTTCTAGCTTTTTACTCCCCAACAAACCTAATACATTTTTTTTTAATTCAACAGAGGGACATGCTCACAAGAGCTTACAATCTATGAGAAAATGGGGTGGCCAAAGCAATAAACATGGTGGTTTTGTACGACGGGCAGCCATTATATAAAGAACGGTCTGTTTACCATTTCTGGTTTGAACGATCCAATGATGTCAGCGTTCGCTCATTCACGCCGTTTATACGGGCAGATACAGTTTGCTCGTTCAAACGTTCTCATTCGCTGAATAAGTACGACTGAATGATCGGTATTTACCTCCGACGATACGTAAACGAGCCGAGGATTGGTTTCTGCAGGCATAAAAAGTAACGAACGAAAAGCAAACTATCATCCGATCGTTGGCTGCGTTTACACGGAACGATTATCGCTCACCTTCGCTCATTTGAATATTAGGTCTGTGTAAAAAGGCCTCCAGGTAGTATAAAAGGCGAATGGTCATCAGCTGCCATCTGTAATGCACAGAACCGACGTGCCTTAGGGCTCACGCCCCGGCGTCTTCACCACGTATCACGCTTGCGTTGCACGGATGTCTGATACGTGGTGAATGGAGTCAATGGACGTTCATTGATCGATACACACCGGTGTGTGGACACTGCTTATCAATACGCTGGAGAAATAAACCACAGCAAGCTCTATTTCTCTGTGTTTGTGCGCAGCGCCAGCCCTGTACACTTGAATGGGCAGCATATGATAGGCTGTCCATACGCAATACATTGCATAAGGGCAGCGTTTCCGTACGCATCCCTGCTCTAAAAACAGAGAGGAATTTAAAAAAAAAAAAAGTCATACTGTGCCTGTCCATGAGCATGTGATTCGCGGGCACACACTGCCATATGCAGCCATAAACAGTCTGCCAGCAGGGCGCATGGCTGCCAAATGTGTAAGATTGTAAAGTTGTACCTTAGTGGCACCAGTCGGGGCTACATATAACGTATTGCACAACTTACTGCACTCCGCCAAGGTTTGCCTTTACTGCCCACAGTCACCCATTCATCTCTGTGGGAGCGAACATGCACAGAACAGGCAGAAGAGTCACTATTGGTCTACACTCCAACTTCCAACAGGAATGGGGGGACCCAGAGAGTACGAAACACAGCAAACCGGACTCTTTACTTTGAGCCTACAACATAGGTTTAAAGGCTCAAAGTTGATAATGGTGGCCTATTTATACAAGAAAGAAAAAAGGGGGGGGGGGCATCCGTCCGCTCCGACATGTCTGTTTTAGGGAATACAGTATTTGTACTATACATAAATAATTGTGGCGCATCTTCAGGCCTCTTTCATAGTGGCGTTTACTGCGGTTTCAGCAGCGCTGGTATGCGTTATGCCAGCGTTTTGGCTTTGTTTTCAGCGCAGCTAATAACGCAGCCAAGGAAGCTGAGAAAAAATAAAATAAAAATAAAATCCTCACCTAGTAGGCACCGTCTGCCGCCTCGGCAGGCTTCCAGGCAATTACCTGTGTTTTAAGACCACACCTCCAGTAAGAGATTGCTGATTGAATGGCTCACCGCTCAGCCACTCATTGAATGCCTGTGATTGTGGCATCCAGTGCTGTGATTGGTGCTGGATTAGCCAGTCAGAGCACTCTCTTGCTGGAGGCGGGGTTTTCAAACCCCATCACTAGCAAAGAATCCTCTGACAAGTGCCTGAAGCCCCAGAAAGCAGCGCCAGGGACCCCGACGGTGGCAGCTAGGCAAGTGTAATTTTAATATTTTTTTTTGGGTAGTGCAGCTAGCGCTGCATTTAGCACTACCGAAAACGTGGCACCAAGTTGTGCCACGTTTTCAGTAGCACTACCAACGCTGCCCATTTATTTCCATCGGTGATGCAGGGCTGAAAACTGCCAAAGACAAGACATGCTGCGTTTTGACGCTTGTGTGAGCAACCCCATTGAAATGAATGGGAGTCTTGCACAGCATTTAGCGCAGCGCTGAAAAGGCAGCGCTAAATGCTATTTAAAAAAAACAAACACATCTGTGTGACGGAGGCCTTAAACTGGGTCCTTTCCGTTATCCCTCCTCAAGTTTTGCTGACACACCAGTTGTCAATTTATTCATAGTTTCAGGGTGTGTACAGAGATATCATCCAATCACTACCACTGTAGACTCACACCCCTCTAACAGGAGGAATGGTAGCACCCAGCATTCATACCTACTAGTAGGAACAGCAGGGGGCAGAGATCCCAGAAGAGGTGCCCCAGGAGTGTTACTTCACAGGGGAATACATGCATTATTAAATTAGACACGCAGATATGTCCTCTTTAAATGTATAGCACAAATCAGAAAACGCACCACCATTGCTCTGAGGATGCCAGGTCAGGAGAAGCTGACCCCAAATACATCAGACATCAGTTTAAAAAAGTCAGTGTTACTAATGTGCCTTTTACACAGGCCCACGGTCTGTTCAACGACTGCACAAGCCCCAATGTCACCGCTAAAGTAGTCAACGCTTGTGCAAAGCGTTTATGCAGAAAGACCATATACATACACAAATATATATATATATATATATATATATATATATATATATATATATATATATATATATATATATCCTCACAGAACTATGGATGGCACCAACTAATGTGAAGGTATGTCACCTCAAGGGACTCAACTGCACCTCTTATGGGAAGCGCTGAGTGTTTACACCGGACGAGAAGCCAGCCTTCCAACGAGGTTTAATTTGACTTATTAGCATTCGCATAAAACAATTGCTCAGATTCATTTGTTTGAGTGATAAGTTACGTGTAAATCAGCCATAACCCTGCAAACACACTTTTTAGTCCCACGTAAACTCATACTTTGACATGAGTTGCTGAAGCTACCCAACATACTATGGCATTGCATACTGGCTCTTTCTACAAGTCTGGCAGTATGAGATTGGTTCTGTCCTCAAAATATCTTGTTACCTAAATTATTAAAATTAGTGCTCATAAAACTTCAATCGGTTGTAAATCTTCATCATCATAGACTTCCAGGGATTTTCAGTCAAAATGGGAAAAAAATTATATATATTTAATTACACATGGTTTTAATTTGACACTTCAGATTCTATTGAGTCTCCATTGCAGCCAATCAGTAGCTACAGCAGTCATGTGACCGTCAACAAAACCCAAAAGCAGTAGAGATCGGTGGAGGACCAGGATGCATTGCAACTGTTGTAGAATTGAGGACATGCAGGACAGGCACGCAGCGCTAGTTCAAATCCTGTAAAATGCCAGATGGGACGGAAACTAAAGCGGACCCCATTACTGAGGTCACTGTCGCCAGTTACATCATATCAGGATCCATTTGGCCACTGGGTACAGTTTTCTGGCTTTCATAACTGGGCAGAAAAATGGAATCCTAAAAGCCATGATGTGAAGGAGCCCCAACTTCGTTTACTTCAACACATTCAGAAAAATTAACGGGCCGATCTGCTTTAATTAGTACAAAACCAGATGCCACTATTACAGCCATCACATTAAGTGATCTGCTCATGAATGGCCCATCTAATTACATATTGACACAGGTCAGAACAAATTTTTTGCCCTTAATTACAGAGAATCAATTTGCATAGATGATAAACTATACTGTTATCTTGGCAACTCGCACTTCAGATGTGAGGAACCTTATGAAACTAAACGCCCAATTTAGAAAAGGATTATCGCTCAAAAGACATCCTTTGAGCAATAATCGTTGAGTGCATTTACACGGCGAGATGATCGCTCAAACGGCAGTTTAAGTGACAGTTTTGAGCGTTCACTTTGCATAAGTGTGGAAATATAGGCTCACGCTGTATGCAGAAGACAAGCAGGACCGCTATCTCCTGCGTATAGCTGTTTTCTCAGAGAGGGGTATACGGAAGACAAGCAGCCCAGCAGCGGTTGTCTTCTTGGAGTACTCAGCTGGTATCCAGCTGAGCGCTCCAAATGGGGTATACAGAAGACAGAGCGCTGTCTTCTGCATACTCCTGCTGTGTTCAGAGTGCACAGCTGGTATACAGCTGAGCGCTCCGAGTGGGGTATGCAGAACACAGCTGGAGCGCTGTCTTCATACTCCGGCTGTGTTCTCCCAGTGGGATACCAGCTGAAACAATAGCATCAGCAGTATCCCGCTGAGAACTCAGCGCTGGCACTGATAAGGCTCATCGTTCTCCTTCAGCTTGCTGAAAGATAAACGATGAACGACTCGTTAACGAAAACGACATGATGTCCGTGCAGTTAGACCCAACGATACTCGCTCAAGACCGCTTTGAGCGAGAAATGTTGGGACTAAATTGGCCTTTACTATATGATTCATATGCATCGACTGCTTAAACTCAATGGTTCACTTTGTTAGTCATTCACTTTATGCAGGCATAAAGATAATTGTTGGCTCGTTCACGGATCATAGCAATCCTTCAGTCATTCTCAATCACTACACATTGAATGATCGACTGAACGAGCCAACGATGTATAAACAGGCTGCGCGAGCGAACGAGCAAACTCTGATGTAATTCGCTCGTTCCAACAAGAAATTAGCTTGTCTAATCTGACCCTTAAGACTCAATGGTTGTCCCAAGGATAAACTGTCAGAGAATGGAGGCGAAGGGGGCCGGGGATCACTTCCAGCCGCCAGCCCCCACTCACAGAAAACAGTAGTCATGTGTAGATGAATGATTGCCCAATTACACAGACCAATCGGCATTAGATTTTGGTTTTTTTTTGTCTTGCTAAACTGAATGACAAATTAATTTATCATTTAGTCACTGACTGTTTTGTACTGATCAAATCATCCTTCAGCTTTGCACGAGCTAGCGGGGAATGGAACAATAATCGTTTCATGTAAAAGGGCCCTAAAAGCTCAGGCACTTTACAGATAAGAGGGTCCAGCAGACAAAAGTTTAGTTATATGACCACAGAGTTTTTCCTCCAATTTTATTTTTGGGCCCTCACATGTTTTATACAGCGCACCACAGGCTTATCTCCCAAGCAATTCTTTGTATACTTGCTGCGTGCCGACAATCCCCATACACTATCTTGGCATGTATGTGCGTGTAATACCCGCGAAGATCGTAATATGTGGCATGCACTCAGAAAACTGCTCGTGTGCGCCATTTCACAGCACTTTTAACGGGGGGAAAAAAAAGTAATGGGAAACTTTTGGCTGGTATGAAAGATGTATCAGATTGAAATTTCTAAGCAAAATGTATGCAACGTGTATGGAGAGATGGGCCGACTGCTCCACGCTCGTCGTGCCACCCAAATCACAACGATCCCATGTCTCTCCCAATCCCCGCTCGCTCTTATTTACACAAGATAGTCACATGTGGGATTCTGTTTACAGGACATTTTGCTATATATTTCAGAACTACAGTGAAGTACAAGGAAGAGGAGTGATGGAGGTAGAAACATACAGAAAGCAAGACTGCAGTTGGGCTCTTCATTACTTGCGGTGATTGGGGGGGGAGGGGGGATAGACTGAACTGGATGGACATATATGTCTTATCTTCAAGAAAGAGTGGCAGCATAAATGGCACAAAATTATAAAAGTCCTCTGTATTCCTCCACAGTCAGGGTGACGTCTCGACCTATGCGGTCTTTGCTGTCACTCTTTCTTAAAAGGATTGCATTGGAGGCATCGGCTTCTTGGTGGCGTATTACACATCCACGTTTGGCTATAATTGATGGTGCGCTGCAAACTGCATTCTTTTTGGGATGATACGTCTTATCGGCCTTACATGCTATGTTACTATACCGTTAGGCCGTAGTTGTACAATATGTTTTTGGATGTGTGTTACTTCTGCAAGCCATCCGACTCATCATTACCAGACATTAAAAGTTATTTCTTTCTCCGTAGGTTACTCTTGCCTTTGTAAACCGCTGCCTTAATGAAATGTCAAACTGACCCATATGGATGGGATTCTAGCAACACTAAAGCAAAATTTAAACAAGTAAAGAAAGCGGGTGATCTTGTGAGTTCTGGTGCCGGGAGCCCTGTAGGTATATACGCACAGCCTGTATATAAACACTTTACATTCTGTATACACGCCATACAGTTGCAGGCGAGGCTTATTGCTCAATCGCAGGATGTGTTTTTCTGCTCCACAGACAGCTTTTCTAAAGATATACTGCTGATATACTCGGGCTGCTGTTAGGAGCGGGCTCGTCCTGCCCAGCCCCCTCTTTTTCCATCACCCCCCCCCCCCCTCCCTTCTCTTCCCAGTCTTCCCCCTCCCCCACTGCGGCAACGCAGATGGCAGCAGTGTGACCTCGCTGTTCCTGCCTCCTTGTTTTGATCCTGCAGTCTTGATTGTTCAGGCTAATCCCACACTCTGAGCCTTGGCTGCCGGCCAGATCTGTTATTAATGGTACAAAAGCTTCTCGTTCCTCCTACCGCTCGCTCCACCAATGCCAGCGCTGTTTATGTTCTTCTCGGAGCCGCTGTGACCCGGCACATTACAACTCTACTCACAAAACACATCTAGCTGTGCGAGCGTGTCTCTGCGAGGACGGGCAACTTTTCATCTGGATTCGGGGGCCTCTATGTAAGCCTGGTCTGATTCTCCGTGACGCAAACCGCTTATGTACTATGTAACCGCACTAGGACTCGTGATTAAAGGCCACAATGACGCCTTGTTTACCAAACGTCAGACGGCGCTTTATTCTCTCCCGCCAAACTGTCTTCTACCCCCTCGGATGTAAAATGGGTCAGGTTAGACAAGAAAATCTGCTGCACTGGTAACAGAGGCGAGAGCGACGGTACAACAAGTATGCCGTGTGCCGGTAGCGTATATATACACGGACACGCAGATTATAATTGGCAGGGCTATTTCGGTGTTAAAGGGGCGGCTAACTTTAAAGGCAGTGAATGGTAAGATGGTATTCAATTGTTGCGTCGCCCATTGGAGATTCGGGGGAACCGGAGCAGTCACTTGTGGGCACGGCTAATTGGGCAACGGCTCAGCCAATCGTTGGCATAAGCTCCGATGCCATGGATCAACAGAAGTCACACGCTTAGACGGCACATGACAACACCGCTTCCAGGTAGCGAGAGGAGCCGTGGGGGTGGGGTATTAAGCACCAAAAACCATAAGGTGTTGGCAGCACATCTGTGTAAATAGAGATGTGCTGCCAATAATGGAACTGTATGTGCCCGAATGCTGTATCATTTGGCTATAGACAAGACGGGCGACTGCTCCATGTGAACAGAACTGAACACGCGCCGATCACTTTGCTGGGTGCTGGTTACTGGCAGTAAAGGCCCCTTACACTGGGAGATCTTCTAATACTCCATTAAATTCCATAATCACATCGTTTTGCTCAGTTCAATGTCCCACAAATGAAGCGGCCACCAAGAAGAGCTCCACCATCCAACTGATCAGCAGGGAACTTCAGAGACAGAAGAAACTGGTCTCTACGGGATTCGAACCCGCGACCCTGGTGTTATTGGCACTATGCTCTAGCCAAACTGAGTTAACCGGTCATGGTGCTAATGACACAAGCTTTCGTACCGGTTTGATCTTCATCCCAAATACCACAGCCAATGTTCTATATGCCTCCTTGTGTATCATTGAGGGTGCATTCACATGTGTAAACATACTGAAGTCAATGTTAGCAATCTGGACGGAGGTCGCTGTTGTGTATACACACCCTAAAGGGGAGCAGTCACCAACTGTACGCTAACTAAGCATAAGTTATGGTGCTTGTGGTTTAGGTGGTGCGGAGTCCAGCAAGCCTTTTTTCATTCTCCTCCGGCCCCCCAGCGATGTCCGCATGGGCACACCGGCTTGACTCTCTCCAGAAGGCGGTGTGCATGCACTCCCATGGAGATGAATGGCAATGCATGTGTATTCCCTTTTGAAGTCATACTGGATATATCCGTGCCAACTTCCCCAGGGAACGCCGCAGGAAGGTGGCAACAGGTAAGTATGACGAGAGGCTCCCCAGACTCCGTCACCTAAGCTAGAAGCACCATAACTTAGTTTATAGTTGATGACCGGTTCCTTCACAGATCATAAAGAAATGGTAATACAACAAAAGCAACCGTACCAATACTTCCAACGACCAAGATGACCTCTACTGATCCAGCCAAGATGCACCTGTACCATCAACCTTGCCAAAATGGGTCAATACTGGTCGTCCACAGATATCACTATCTTTCCAGTACAGCTTTAGTAATGGATATGGCTCATCTACTGCAGCTGCCAGACACCTCCAGCGATGCTTATCTACAGGTGAGAAGTCAAAATCCAACCAGTTTTATACTAGTTTCCTCAGACAGCAAATCTATAAACCTTCACAAATGATAGTCTTGCCCTATAGATGAAGAAACTGGGGCACAAAAAAAGGTCACATTTATTGCATCATACAGAGGACAATTATTCAAATCAGAGCCGTTCAGGTAATTGGATGAACACCAAGCTGGACTGAAACCTCAAGGTGGTGTCCGTGTGCTCGGGTACATCCTTCACCTTCCTGCCACAGGTACCTTTGCACGGATGACCGTCCTTCATATAGCCGCTTGGCTTTCAGTTCTAATAAAGCCCAAGTGACCCCGACAAGCGAGCGTTTCTTGATCAGTGCCCCGCCGGCGGCTGCGTGTATACGGGACGATCGTCTGAATTCACAGTTTCCAGCGATAATTGTCCCATGTGAAAGATATCTTTCGGGTCCTTTAACACTGCCTGAAGCCTGCCCACTAACGACTACAAATAGTATATCAATCTGTGTAAGAGATTAGAGATGAGCGAGCGTACTCGCTAAGGCAAATTACTCGAGCGAGTATTGCCTTTTGCGAGTACCTGCCCGCTCGTCTCAAGAGTCGGGTGACGGGGGGGGGGGTGGAGGAGAGCGGTGAGATGCGGAGTGAGCGAGAGAGATACCTCCCCCCCCCCCCCCCCCCCCCATTCCTCCCCGACGGCACCTAAATCTTTTGAGACAAGTGGGCAGGTACTCGCAAAAGGCGATACTCGCTCAAGTAATTTGCCTTCGAGTACACGCTCGCTTATCTCGAATGTTAGTTAAAGGGGCATCTGAACATTTTTGACCAAACTCTTCCACTTCTTGTCAATATTCTAAACGTCCAGCTAAATCAACTATCAAACTTAGACACATTGTTAGTTTAACCCCTTAATGACGCGGCCCTTTTTCTTTTTCCATTTTCATTTTTTCCTCCCCCCTTTAAAAAAATCGTAACGCCTTTATTTATACAGCGACGTCGCTGTATGAGGGCTTGTTTTTTGCGGGATGAGTTGTATTTTTCAATGGTGCTATTTAAAGTACCATATAATGTACTGAAAAACTTTTAAAAAATTCTAAGTGGAGTAAAATGAAAAAAAAACCAAACAACATTTCGCCATCTTTTAGTGCGTCTTGTTTCTACGGCGCACAAACAGCAACAAAACCGACATGATAAATTTATTCTATGGGTCGGTACGATTACTACGATACCAAACTTGTATAGTTTATTTTTTACTATACTCTTTGGTTCAAAGACATTAAATTTTTTCCAATTATTTTCTGCCGTCATTTTGTGTGCGCGATAATTTTTATTTTTCCGTCGACGTAGCTGAGCAAGGTCTCATTTTTTGCGGGATGTCCTATAGTTTCTTATAGTACCAATTTGGAGTACATACGACTTCTTGATCACTTTTTATTGCGTTTTTCCTGGGAGACAGGGTAACTAAAAAAGTGCATTTCTGGCATTCTTTATTTTTTTTTTGGACAACGTTCACCGTGCGGGAAAAACAATGCACTATTTTGATAGTTCGGACTTTTACGGACACTGCGATACCAAATACATATTTTTAATTTATTTAGATTTTTTATTAATAGATATGGCAAAAGGGGGGTGATTTAAACTTTTACACCTTTTTTTTTTTTTTTCAATTTTTTACATTACTTTGAAGTCCCCCTAGGGGACTTTAAGGTGCGATGCTTTGATCGCTCCTGCAGTATGACGTAATGCTATAGCATTACGTCATACTGCTTTTTGACAGGCAGTCTATCAAGCCACCCCACGGGGATGGCTTCATGGGCAGTCTGTTAAGGCAGCCCTGGGGCCTTTCATTAGGCCCCCAGCTGCCATGACACACCTGCACGGCTCCCCTGATCTCACCGCGGGGAGGCCGTGCGGGACCCCCGAACATGGTTTGGGGCATTTAAATAGTTAATAGCCGCGATTGGCCGTGTGGCCGCTCGTGGCTATTGCCCGCGGCTGTCAGCTGTTATAAACAGCTGACGCCTGCACTGTACGAAGAGAGGTTGCATCGCAACCTTTCTTAATACATACCCCGCGGCTCCATGACGTACCGGTATGTCATTGGTCGTGAAGGGGTTAAATGGCCGCCCGGGAGTGCAAAGACTACATCTCCCACAATCCCCCACTGCAGGAACTGAGGAGTGTACAGTGTTGCCATTACAGAGGCACCAAAAAATAGCTGAAATGAGTTAAAAAAAAATAAAATAAAATAAATACAGCGGAGTGTACAGGTCAGCTAACGAGCAAGTAAGCGCTAGGCGGCACAAGCGCTGTCCTCGCAATGCAGTTGTCCGAACGGCTGTCGGTTCGTGTAAAAGGGCCTTAAGTGGAAAGAGTTAATTCCTCAGTTAGATGGTGAGCTGTGGGGTGAGGCAAGAGGATCTCACTTACTGGTATTGCCATGATAAATAATACAATTATTTCATCGTGTTATCTCACTCCGATTAGGTTGCAACATATTGGGAAGTCCAACTTCTCGATGTCAGATGACCATTTGGTAATACTGATTGTAATCATTTAATGTGGCACTGCACCTATAATTTACTCATTTTGGATGGAGGAAACTGAATTGCTCTCCGATTATGGCCAGGCTCGCACTAGCGTGTGGTCAGTGCCGGTTTGGTCATGTAATACGCTGTAGCAATCTTCCTTTAGCAGCCATATTGCTGCTCTCAAGAGCTGCGTGAAATACGCACAAAGGAGAGAGAAAATAAATAGAAAATTGCAGCATGTTCTACCTTGATGCGTACATGCCAAGCTAGTGGATGGTGATTGGCAGCGCGCATCAAGCACGCAGTTTTTTTAAATTGCTTGCTGCACGCACGAGTTGCATGCGGTGTGCCAGCTCACAGCAATGTGTAATCTGGTCTATGGGCAGATACTTCACGACCCAGCTCCGTCTCCTGGGTATTCTTCACATGGACGCCTAGTCACATTATAGCCTCCTGCAGACGGGCGGAAATTCCGCGGCGGGATTCCCCGCAGAATTTCCACCCGTAGACGCCTGCATAGGATTGCATTACAATATGCAATTCTATGCCGACGGCCGCAGTTTGTCCGTGTGAAATCACGCGCAGAAAACAAATCGCGGCATGCTCGCAGAGCCCCGCACAGAAACGTCACTCCCCGGCTGCCAGCTGGCACATGAGAGCTGGAGCGGGCGGGTTTTGCGCTGCTCTCTGCAGGCGCTCGGGTCGGGTCCCGCTGCGAGAATTCTCGCAGCCGGATCAGACCCGGCCGTCTGCAGACGGCCTAAGTGGGTTGGGTGGGGGGAATCCCTTAGTCTTTTCATGGGGATGCTCTGCTACTGTTTAGGCTGCCTGTCCATGGGTCTTGCAGTATCCTGCGGCGGTATCCCCTGAGAGCAGGAGCCGGCAGACGGATCTTTGCTGGTCAGCCCATCTGACAGATAGGCTGACTGTGAAGAATTGCGGCAAATCACAGCATGCTGCAATTTTCCGGCCGCAAGCGGAGAACTGCAATGATTCTCCGCTTGTGGATGGGGGAAGCGCTATGCTTTCACTGCGTTTTCCGCAGCCGTATTATCGCCGCAGGGAACGCAATGAAAACTCGCCCGTGGCCAGGCGGGCCTTAATGTACGTGGTTTTCATAGCATTGTTGCTGCAGACATGAAATTGTATTCTTTATTTAAAAAAAATATATATATATGCTAGTATTTGAAAAATTGCAGGTCTATTTAACAACTAGTTCGGATGCCTGGAGAATGAACTGTGGAATCTGCACGTTACAAAAGCAAAGATACTAAAGCTTTTACTGTTCGCCCGCTCACACATGCATTAAGAAAACTCTGCTCAAAATCGCAGCATTTTACCGTGATTTCGAGCGGCGTTTTTGAACATGTTGTACAATGCTTTGACAGCACTTTTTAACGCACCCCATCGTTGTGACGGGTGATGGAGTGCGTTAAGAAGAAAATCGAAAAATACAGCCTTCTGTGCTTGAAAATCGTGATGTTACAAACGCCATGTTCAAAGCTGGTCTGAGAAGCCTCATTTAGTGGGAAGATTCACCGCAGCGCTCAGGACACCGCGCTAATCACTGTAAAACCGTGTGTGTGAGAGCGGCCTTATAAGCCAACAAATGCTTTAGATCAAACCCAATTCAGCTGGGTACGAGCCATGAAGGCTATATGTATGCGAATGAGTGCAAATTGCACCCAAGATTCTTGGTGCAACCCACATCGGACACCTCCTCGGTCCGAGTGATACATTGCTCATTAACCACCTCAAGTGAACGGGGTCATTTCCTGTGCAGGTTGTGTGGATATTGCAATCGGACGGAACTTGTCCGGAAATATCCCGCATGCGAGAGCCCTTAAGGCTGGGTCCGCACGGGGCTGCAGGTCAGCCATTGAATGCCTGCCTTTAAACTCACAACATCTGGTTTTATCGCAAATTTCTGTGCGGAATTCGCCCCTTATTGAGAGGGGGTGAGCTCCGCAATAGGGACTGATAAAACTGACACGCTGCGGAATTGAAGTCCGCACTGCAAGTCAGTCAATTTCCGCACTGGTTTTGTGCGGATTATTTCTGTGGGCGAGATTGTCAAAATCTCATCCACTTTGCTGCTACTGTAAATGCCGCGGAATTTCCGTGCGGTGGCTCCACATGGAAATTCTGTGGCAAATCCACCCCGAGATTATTATTTTTCTCCACACTGTTTCCCCTTGCAAGAACATGAACAACCATATAGTCCCCTCTCTCCCAGTCCCCCGCTGTGTCCTGAACGCAAGCCGAATACAGCCTGTAAACAAAACGGATAGGGAGGAGAGGAGAATACGGCTGTCACGTTCTTGGGAACAGTTTTGAGAAAGGAGAAGGGAAAAAAAATAAATCACTCAATCTCAGTCAGCCCTTTTATACGAGAGATCTAAGTAAGCAAGTGTAACAGAGGGCCGACGAGAAGGATGGTTGGGAGACATCCACTGTGATGCACTGCTATAACCAGGGCTGGACCGAGCCCAGAAAACACGTAGTTAATGTTATTAAAGAGGAAGGGGGAGGAAACACCTACGCTGCAACAAGATGACAAAGCACATTTCTGCTCAGAACCTGCCTGTTTCCACATACACATTATTGTAGCGTACGCTTGCAAGCGATTACAATAGGCTACAATAGGGGGAATTTGATAATGACAAAAGCCAAAGCTAGGAACAGACTGCAGCGCTCTGATGTGCTGCAATCCCCGAACACCCCTGCTCGCAGCGCACACCCACGGATCCTGCAGCCGGGGAGCTGGCAGGCTCGGCCTCCGAGTTTTTCCAGTCTAAACCAATCTGTGTTTGGTAACTGTGTCGTAAGAAGGAGTAAAGAAAAGTAGGCCAAAGTACACGTAGTGAACAGCCAGCTTTACACGTATTAGAACGCTGGCGGCCCTGCTCAACAGAGGAAAGAACAAACATGTTACATACTTGCATCTTAGAGCCAACATTCTCAGTAATTAGGACCCACTAAGTATCTTGTATCGTAATCTACAAACACTGTAAAGATCGACCGGGTGCAACATCGGCAAATAGCTGTGCTGTGAATCCACGATGTATACCGCGGCGGCACATGGCCGTACATACGGCGACATTTACTGATAAAATACTTGCCTTCATAATTATTGTAAGTAAACTCCATAAGTAGTCATTACAGAAAAGCAGCTCTGTTCTGGCGAACTCAAGCCACCCCTGTATTACATGGACGAATATGAATCGGAATGGCTGCTGTGTAATATTACACGCACCGCGTGGCGGAATACCCGACTCGCCACAACAGCCGATTCTGCCAGCGGTATAGGAGGCAGGTCAGGGCGCGATCAGCTGATTGCTCCAGCGGCTACATTCTGAGACGTGTTGTCTCATTAGACAACCTTTAAACCTAAAGTTCTTCTCGGTCATCCCTTCGATCTGCCAGTTCCAGTTTTCAGACTACCTAAACCCACAAGGCGCTGGTAGTGTTCAAATATCAATGCCGTATACCTGCTCTGACTGCTAATAATGTGAGCGGCTCTGACCAAAATGTCCAATCAGAGCAATAAAAAAAACCGCATGTGGTAGTTACAAAAATCGCTGCAGCCATCTTGCATGGCCAAAAACAAGGCAAAAAAAAACCTGGTGTATTAGAGGGGAGGCAGAGAAGACCAACTGAAGGCAATATCCCCCCTCCCCTTGTGCTGGGCAAGGCTGTGGAGTTTGGCCTAAAACAAGAGTCATTCTGGGAAAATTGAGTCTTAGGCCGCTTGTCCACGGCCACGACGGAATATCGCTAGTGATATTTTGCCGAAGAGTCAAGGTCTCCGCAATGAGCCTATTTAATTGATAGGCTCACTGCAGCATGCTGCGATTTTATTCACGCGAGCAGAGAATCGCTATGATTCTCCACTCATGGACGTCAGGCTGTGCTTTCCATAGATCTATGGAAAGCGTGCCATGCCAGCATTCTTGCTTACAACCAGAGCCAATGCTGAGAGATTGCAATAATATTTAAGTTGGAGAACTGGTTTTTGGCTGTACAGCGCAGAGTAGTCAGCTACACTATCTATCCAAAGACAACCTAAAAAAGGCAAAAAAAATAAAAATTAGAAGAGGTTACAACTATACTGCAGAAGACAATGTGGACCGCACAGCCACATATTATACACTTCTCTGCTGCTCCTCAGTGGTATTTAAGAACAGGAGCGGCCTTTTTAATAGGTCCCCATACTACGGGGGGGGGGGGGGGGCGACACCATCCCAACACACGATTGTGAGGCATGTGTAGTGGATGCTGCAGCCTGCATGTACGGTAGTCAGTTGTATACATCAGGGAATCCTCCTTACTGCACCTTCTCCCTCCATTGAGCTTCTGCACAGCTTTGATGAATGCTCATATTAGATGCTACTTCTAAGACAATGCATAACTCGAGATGCGCAGAACCTCCTAAGCACTATTCTCATGCCTGTACTGCGCTGCCACCGTGCATTTGCTGGGTAGTCGGATACACACTGCACCGATAAGCAATGGCACCAATGTGCCCTACATGAGGTGTACTGAAGCAGCCCTATGACTGACTCTGTAGGAGGGTGGAATGTAGCTTACATTTACAGGGTAGGTGGGCTTCCAGACAGCCTGCAGGAAAATGAGAAAAAAGGTAAAAATAGCATATATGACAAGGTGGCTGGCCCTTATTGGTGATGCACCAGAGGGTAAATTGACTATCATAAACCGGGGCCTTATAACTAGCAAACAGAGCAAAATGGTTGGCAAAATTAGGGCAATTTGGCTTATAACTAGAGCAATTTCTTGCTCGGTGCCTTGTTGGCTGCCGTATTTACATGGGGTTATTATTCCCCGAATTCCAGCCTGATGCACACGGATTCTGCATGCAGATTTCTGCTGCAGATGGCCTGAGTCACTGCACAAATGAATTTTAAATGCTTGCGGGAGATCGTGGATTCAGTGTTGTTTCCATGCGTATGCACAGCGGATCATCCATGCGGAAGTGGGGTGGGGAAGACAAAATAAAACAAAACTGCAAGCCCAATGGTGCCTTCCCCCACCTCCCCGCCTGGTCTTTAAGACATTCGAGAAGTATGTGCCATGCATCCGCAACGCAATTGCATATCGAACACTTCCATAGAGAGCAATGGAGCCCGTTCCTTGTGGCATCCACACTAAAATGCAGCATGTCATGATTTTTCAGTTCGCGGAATCCAGAAATCAAACCCGCATGTGTGCACAGAGTTAAGAATGCTCCATGCTTTCCTACGGGCGTCCTGAACAGCAGATCTCCCGCACGGGTGCAGATTGTGAATTCCACAATTCAAATACACAAGTGTGCATGAGGCCTTCCTGTTCCAGCGATGATCGCCCTATGTAAAGGTGCCTTCAGTTCAGCAACAGGCGGTATTGCTGTAAGATTTTTTGATAGGTTAATGTTGCTGAGAGATTAGAAAAGAAAAAAAAAAAAACGTGTGTATATATATATATATATATATATATATATATATATATATATATATATATATATATATATATATTTCACTGAAATCCAGCCCAATCTGTGCTTCTCCAGTCCCCCACCCCACCAAATATTGATGGCACCCAATATATATGGTTGCTCCTAACAAGAATCGTCTGCTTTGGACAACAGTCTTTTAATGTGTATGGGCACATCAATGGCCCTGTTCACACAGGGGAATCCTGCTGCACATTGGCATAGAGATTAGGTCTATAGAAGTTCAATGGAACCAATTCCACACCTTTCAGCAAGGAATTCACAATCAACATACTATGGATACTTTCACACAAACTTTTCTTTTTTCAAACAAGTATCTGAATGGGTCAAGAACCCGAAAAGATCTGGCCTATGACGGAATCACATGGTGCTGAACTGACCCCATTGACTATAACGGAGGGCATCTAGCTTCTCTTGGGGTCTACAGCAGTTTCCTGGAGGAAATAACAGATTTCTGCACTATTCTGTCTGGGATTTTAGGGCAGATGTGAATGTGGCCTCAACATGGAAGCAGTTAACTGATACAAAGAATCACAAGCCTACTGTAAATAAGGCCCTGTTACCAGCCATATACAATGCTCATTCAGGGTATATGCACAGTCGTTGCAGAAGGTTCTGAGACTGAATAATTGTATACAACTGAATTGGGGTGCGGCATGTCCATGGTGATTGGAAAGCCCTATTCAGTTATACACTAGCCCATAAAAAGTAATTTGACACCTGAGCAACAATCAAAAGTAGTATTGTGCGTAAATCAATACTTTCTGCTAAAGTATGCCACTAAGTATCCAACAATAGGGCCTTCTTTTTACACTAATGTCTGATACACCTCAGCTGGTATTTCCTTCCATCCACCCTGCAAAAGTCCGGCAAGTTCTCTCAAAGAACATGCATTGGCCCGTCTATATCGGTGCAAGGAGATTCATCACTGGAAGTTGAGCAATGGGAAGCCATTCTATGGAGTGACAAGTCACACTACACCATCCTCATATCAGAAGGACATACCTTGGTGTGGACGTACCTTGGTGTGGACGACACCTGGGGAGCACAGTTTTCCTGTGTGTGTTGTGCCAGCAGCGAAGGCCCGTTACAGTCTGGGGATGCTTTACGTGGCATGGTCCTTGTCCAATCGATTGTTGTGGCAAGAACCATGAACACAGATGTACCTTGACATTCTAGACAATAATGTGCTGCTGACAATGCGGTAATACTCTGGGAATGGTAAGCCATGTTTCCTACAAGACAACGCGGTTTTATGTTGGTTTTAAGGATAGGTCGTCCCACGATCAGACCGGCCTGCACATCTTTGGGATGAACAGAAACATCAAGTCAGGAAATATGAACAGTGTCCTTTCAGAGAACTCAGACCGTTTGCAGGATGATTGGAGGGAAATACCAGCTAAATTTTATTAAACGTTACTAGACAGTATGCCAGATAGTATCCAATGTCATTAGGGATAAAAGCAGCCCCATTAAGTATTAGCATATGGAAATAAACACTACTCCTGATTCTTGCTCAGGTGTCCAATTACTTTTGGTAGGATGAATGTAACATACCCTGTAATATACCCTAATGCTATGGTATGATATCAAACGACATGCTCATATCGCAAAATCCAGTGAAGAACCATTGCAGAAAAACAAACTAAGCAGCAGACTGGGGATTATATCCATAGGTAGTTCCGTGGTTTAGGAGCGAGGGATGCAACAATGATAGACGCTCAAGTGTGCAAGTACTTTCAGCAATGTAAGAACACACAAAAACCATGCTATATCGCAGATAAGTAGATCATCAAATATCCACCTAATTCGCTGCCAACCTCTCAAACCGCTGCCAAAAACCATGAAGACACATATATACTAGAAACACACACATCGGAGGGAGTTCAATTGATTTGTGGTTTCCCCCGAAGCACCTGTTGGATGAGCTGTGCCTTCACCGCACCAGCTGCCCAGAGAATAACCATTGCCTCCAAGAGACTTCTGTGCCCGTACATGAATACAGCTTGGCTAGATCTTGAGAATGCTTTGTGGAGCCTTTGCACGCTTCACAGATGTTAATTACCCATCGGAAATGGAAATGGGCTGAATTTGCTCTCAATTAAATAGTGGATCTTAAAGCACAAAAACACAAACAGTTACTATTCGAGCTCGTCTGACAGTAGAGCCGGTGCCAGCGAACAGGAAACTCCATGAAAAGTGTGTGTATGGGAAGATTTATGTGGCACAACACAGGGCATCTATGGGCGGACAGAACATAATCGCAGCATTCAGCTTAATTTCAGGGATTAAGCCCAAGTAGTAAATAAAGTAGTCTCAAAACCAACATCAAGACGGACACCTGCGATTGAAAATAACTACGTATTCGTTGTCCATTACAAGGTGGACAATTACCGAAGCCATAGAAAGTTAACAAGAATGCTAAAATTTAACATCTGTGAATACATAGAATAGACAGCACTTGGAAGACTGTGGCCCTTTGTTCTATTAACTAGTGGGGGGGTCACAGTGAAAAGACCACCACTAATATTTTGCGGTACTTATTAAAGGGGTTGTCCCGCGCCGAAACGGGTTTTTTTTTTTTTAACCCCCCCCCCCCGTTCGGCGCGAGACAACCCCGATGCAGGGGTTAAAAAAACCACCCGCACAGCGCTTACCTGAATCCCAGCGGTCCGGCGTCTTCATACTCACCTGCTGAAGATGGCCGCCGGGATCCTCTGTCTCCATGGACCGCAGGGCTTATGTGCGGTCCATTGCCGATTCCAGCCTCCTGATTGGCTGGAATCGGCACGTGACGGGGCGGAGCTACACGGAGCTACACGGAGCCCCATTCAGAAAAGAAGAAGACCCGGACTGCGCAAGCGCGGCTAATTTGGCCATCGGAGGGCGAAAATTAGTCGGCACCATGGAGACGAGGACGCCAGCAACGGAGCAGGTAAGTATAAAACTTTTTATAACTTCTGTATGGCTCATAATTAATGCACAATGTATATTACAAAGTGCATTATTATGGCTATGCAGAAGTGTATAGACCCACTTGCTGCCTCGGGACAACCCCTTTAAGCGAATGTCTGTTGCCACCATCCACAAGCACAGTGTCAGGCCTAGAAGTCATGTGTATGAATCAGGCCTCACGCACGCGGATTTCCGCAACGGAAGACCTGCGAGTCAGTGCAGAAACTTTTAAAGGCTTGCCGGCGATCGATTTTCCATGCGGATGTCCAGTGGATCATCATTCACACAGTGGGAATGGGGTGACGGGGGAGGAATCAGAGGTATCTGCCTACAAATCCACAATTGAATTGCGGTTGCATTACGGGTCATTCGCTTCCATAGGAGGAGTTCAATGGAGCACGCTGCGATTTCTTTTTCCCACACATGGAATCCACATGTGTGCTTGGTGCGGAGGACGCGCCATGCTTTCCTATGGGAGACTAGTACAGCGGATGGGTATTAGTGTATCTTGACGCCACCAGGCAGTCCTGGTGCCGTCAAGATTGACAGGTGGGTGACGCCCCCTGTACCCAATTGGCTGAGCTTCTGCCTTGTTTGCAGGTCCTGGCAGCTCACTAACAAAGTTGCAGGTGGAACTGCTTAGCATGCAAGGGTGCCTGCAGCTGCTTAGGTTGACGTACCCCTCTTCAGTTGCGCATTCGGCCACAAGAAAGCCTGTTTCCTGTCGTCGATTCAGAAGACAGCACCCCACTGTGTGTAGAACAGCAGAGTGGGGTCAGTGCGCATTGAGCCACCTGATAGCCCCTGCCCCGCGAGTCGATTCAGAAGACACCACCCTGCCCTGTGTACAGCAGCAGAGCGGTGTCAGCATGACAGAGGCCCCAAAACCCCCACTATGCTCGGCGGCATAGAAGACAGCACCGGGGTGCTGTTACCGACAGACGGCGCGCAGGCACAGCAGCAGGGACAGGACAGCGCAGCACTGCCCGAAATCAATCCTCCCGACAGTGCATGCGGACAGCTGTCAAACCCCTAGCTTCCGGTGGCGTCAAGAAGCACTAATACCAGCGGACGTCCCGCGAGGGTGCTGATTGCAGGTTACACAAATCAAATCCGCCTGTGTGCAAAAGCCTTAGGCAAACATTTTGGAATATCCATGTAAATAACATCCACCATGATAACAGAGGGCTGCATATACTGTATCTGGGCAGGTTAGTCACATTGTGAAACTAGAGACACACTGTACCCACTTTATGACCCCCGGGGAACTCTTGACACTCTCCACAAACAAGCACATCTTCAGGCCTCAGCCCCCATGTCTATACATGTGTGAGACTACAATTTCCAGTGACAAGAGACAACAAGTACTCATTCTTCTGCATGGCGTTGCTTAGAAGAGGATCCTCCCATAAACAAAAGGAAGCCAAAGCAAAGTGTGTCACAGTGGAGGATTAGATTTAGAAGGCGCTTCGGAAGGATTCAGCTCTCTGGGACCTACTGATCGACATACTCGCACCAATATTAAAGAGTTGTCCTGTAATCAGGCAACCCCTTTAAATTAATAGCTCTTCGTGATGCCGCTGGCGAGACATCAAATTTCTGCGCATAACAACCCAGCCATTCTTTACTCGCTGTGAACGGACTGTACTTTATGTTGGCTTCATATACGTTTTTAACCACACGCACAAACAGTTACATGACATAGGACCGTGCCACGCCAGGTAGTTCTACTAGCGTCCTCCTATGGATCGGCCCACACACGATTACTTCTACAGGGCCGTTACGCTTTTCTCCGGAGGATCAAGGGGTTTCCAAAGCATCCAACATGGCAGACCCTGTTAAACAGTTGGGGTACACTCACACCTCTTAAGTCATCCATGAATATGGCATATATTTAATCCAAGGTCTATGGCGAGCTATAGGCCGCGGTCAGATATGGTAGATTTTGTTTTTGATTCCACACGGAAAATCCACAGTAGACTACATGCGGTGAACGTGGCTTTGAAAACAGATATTCCTTCCGCTGTAGATTGGACGGCACGTTTTGGATCTTCAGATCCTTAAAGGGGTTGTCCCGCGAAACAAAGTGGGTCTATACACTTCTGTATGGCCATATTAATGCACTTTGTAATGTACATTGTGCATTAATTATGAGCCATACAGAAGTTATTCACTTACCTGTTCCGTTGCTGGCGTCCCCTTCTCCATGGTGCCGTCTAATTTTCAGCGTCTAATCTCCCAATTAGACACGCTTGCGCAGTCCGGTCTTCTCTGTGTTGAATGGGGCGCTCGTGCTGGAGAGCTGCTCCTCTTAGCTCCGCCCCGTCACGTGTGCCGATTCCAGCCAATCAGGAGGCTGGAAACGGCAATGGAACGCACAGAAGACCTGCGGTCCACCGGGGGTGAAGATCCCGGCGGCCATCTTCGCAAGGTAAGTAAGAAGTCACCGGAGCGCGGGGATTCGGGTAAGTACTACCCGTTTTTTGTTGTTTTTTTTTTATCCCTGCATCGGGTTTGTCTCGCGCCGAACGGGGGGGCTATTGGGAAAAAAAAAAAAAAACCCCGTTTCGGCGCGGGACAAGCCCTTTAACATGTCCATTACATTGCAAATCTGCGCTACATTTTTGCAGAGGATTTCCCCTTTTGCAATGCAAAGAATAGGCTGTTGGTATACCATGTTTATGCTGGGAGCACCAGTACTCCTGTAGAGCGCGCACATACTAGTGAATGGACGACAGCCATCTGCCTTTAGTCCTCCATAAACAAGGATGATTGGATTAGCTATGCAGGCCAGACTACTGCCAGAAGGAAGACAAACAGCCGCCCAACACCTCAGGTGGAGGAAGAAAGCAGGCCTGTTCGAATGCATTATGTGCGATCTTTGGTTGCCTCAGATAGGAGACATTGGGGGGGGGGGGGAATCTACAGCAAAACAGCGATCAGCTGATCAATGTTTATATACCCAGCTTTACAGAATAATGCCCGGTTAACTTTTCCCATATGTATTTATGTCCAGATGCCCCCATTATATTACAAGTTATCTAAACCGCACAATAAAAACACAAAATGTGTCACTGAACAATACAGAACGGTGAATAAAGAATGGAAATAAGAGTCACTCAATGAGACATTTTTGCAAAGGAAAGTCTGACAGAAAGAAAAACCCAATGTGAGACATATGTTTTCAGTTACATCTCATTACACCACAGCGGAGAAGGTAAAGTAGAGCTGTGTACAACCTCAATGCGGAGTGCAGGCTGCCAGAAATTATGTCCACTTCATACGTAAAGGATTAAACATTCATATAAACCATATATATGCCATGAAAACCATGTGTGAAACCAGCCTAAATAACACAGCAAAGTACTTCAGCTGTAGTCCTATGATCAAGCATGAGATGGGCTGGGCTGACAAAGCCTATGCAACGCCACACTGTGCACTCAAAAGGTACAATAAGGAGCCCCAAGCGCTTGTCCACAAGACTCCAATTAAATAAAAATGCCCCAGAAATTCCACCATTGTTTTTGGGCATTGTCATCACCATTTGTAAAAACAACCATCTGAATCTGCATAATTATTGCAAGACCAAGTTTATATATAGATTTTTTATTTTATTTTATTATTTTTTTACTACTTTTGTACATTTTTAAAAGAAAAATCATTCCTCCCCAGGCAGTTTTCTTACCGCATCTTCTCCTGCAGCTCCCCCGGGGCACCTCACCTCCAGCCATACGATCCTTCGTCTTCCAGTGACTAAGCGTCCATTGCCAGCATTTTCCTTCCTGCAGGGGAATGTACCCAGTCACTAGTGACGTAGCATTCCTAGCAGTGAATGTCGAGCTATTCCCAAGACTGTGCATGCTGTCTCAGCAATAGATCGGCATTGCTTGCTAGGCAGTGAACGTTACGCCACTAGTGACATAACCTACACTGACCTGCAGGACGAGAAATGCAGAGAATGGACGCTTCACATCAAGGAGGACCTGGCCGGCTGGAGGTGAGCTGACCCAGGGGACTGGAGAAGATCAGCGAGGAGAACATGCAGTAAAAAGACTGCCTGGGGAGGAAAAGGTTAAGTATTTTTTTTATTGAGAGAACCTCTTTAAATCTGCATCGTTACATTCTAAGACCCAAAATATGTCTTTTTACAGGAAGAGATGCAGTTGTTTTGAGGTTACAGTATGTGGCTTTTGAATTGTTTATTTTGTAGGGTTTTTTTTTTTGTTTGGCAAACAAAAAAAAAAAAAAAAAAGGAAAGGGGTTCTGCCATCGCTTTAAGGCTGGGTTCTCACAGGGCGGATTCTCGGCTGAAATCTCGCGGTTTGGCCGCAGCGAAAAACCGCGAGATTTCTGACAGGGGAACCGCCGCTGCATTTGCCATATATTAAAAACTAAAATATTTTTGTTGTTTGGGTCATTAAAACGGTTATTTTGTTATTTACAAGTAAACACAATTGTATCTGTCCCACATGTTGGCATGAGTAAAATGGCCAAGTCTTGCTTTAAAGCAGATTTAAACACCACATGCGTTTTTATAAGCTTAATTCAAGACAGGGGGTAAAAATGTGCGCCATTAACAGGTTTTCCGCTGAATCACAAGTAGCATGCGATTACACGCAGGGTCGGAATATAGGTCAACGTGTCATCCCCAAGTTGTCATTTCCCTGGAGCTCCACTTGGTGCGGACCAAGGACAGATCGTCACAAGATGCTTTATAACTTTATTGCAGTCTACCAGCTATTACAACAGGCTTCAGGTCGGGACAAGACAATGCAGAGAGTATGCTAGTTACTTACACAGAGGGTCATGTCCTAACCTGAAGCCTGCTGCCGTACGACAATAAAAAATAAAATGTTAAACTGTAACAAATCACAGAAAAATTGCAGGTTTACGAATGCGGTCAGATTTTCTCGGACAGATATTACAATCTTCTGTGGATATACGGCCTAAGGCGTTCCGCAGCAATAATCCCCCGTAGCATGCTCTGGCAAAACGATTCTTCGTGCACACAAGTGGAAACCAATTGCGGTTTCTGCTCGCGGATGAAAAAAGAAAAAAAAAACCGCAGTATGCTCCATTGTACTGTTGTTCCTGTATGGATGGCTTCCCTTAAAGTCAATGGAAGCGGTCTGACCCGCAGCTCGTCCGTAACTGACATTGTGAACGGCCCGCGGATTGCACGGGAAAGCAGTTAGAAAAAACAAAACACTGTACTGCGCATGTGCGCCGGTCCGCACTTCTGCACCTATCCGCAGTACAAAAGAAAGACAGACAGGTATGCAGATACATGTGAGACACCTTTTCTTTTCCTGCAAGTAAGTGCTTCAAAAAAGGTACTCAAAAAATTAGGAAAAAATAAATAAATTAACGGACACCACAGTACAGCAACACACTGTTGTCAAAGTACCCCACTGCATTTAATTTTGCAAAGACTGATTTAGACTAACTAGGACATATTGATCAGTGCACCACTGATCGATTGCCGAATTTATCATACCCCACCACAGTACTCCGACTCAGTCGATATGTGCATTAGGGGCATGCTGGTTAGTGGACGAAATTACAAGTTTTCCCCCCATCTGCTGGATGGGTGACAACTGATAGCAATACACAGAACAGGGGACCCGTATCACCCCCTACTTCACAATGCAGGATCACTTCTCTCCATTTCTCCAGAGTAGCAGCAAATGGGACACTGGTCACACATGCACTGCTGCATTCATGTCAATGGACAAAGCACTTGGCTATTTCCATCAGTCCCATTGATGTGAATGGAACAGGAGTGCGCAAGCGTCCTGCCGTTCCATTCATTTCAATAGGACTGATGAAAATAGCTGAGCACAGTGCTCGGATATCTGTCTGCCCAAGTGGATGGGTGAAAACGTGTAATTTCAGCCACTAACCAGAATGACCCTTTAAGTCTCCACCCAAACAATGAAAATAAAGAACATCCTGGATCTGGAATTTTGCTGCCACAGACGACAACCGATGGACCCCATTGACTATATAATTGGGTGGGTCAGGTTTCCATTGTGCCGCCTGGCATTTTGCTGGACGGAATAGTACGACTTTGTGCCAAGTCTGTGCTGGAGGCTCCAGAGCCTTTGACACAGATGTGAACAAAGCCTTACAAAGGTTTTGTGGCCTGAAAGTCACGCATTGTGTAACTTTAAGGTTGGAATGGCATGCAGTTTTTGGTACAGTTTGAGACAAAGCAAGGAGTGGATTCAAAAAGGAATGAAAAATATAGAAAGGACTTCATTCTCCATCCCGTTGGATCCACTTCTGGCTTTAGAAAAGGCACACGCGATTCCAGCCTAAAGATTCCTGTCTGCAACGTCACCACTAAAGCTGGCCACAAAGTTCGGATGGGCTAAAAGCGAACACATTGCTCTCCAGCCATTCCTCCTGACCCCTCTCACCCAAACACACTCACTTCAAGGGAGTTTTCCAGAACTAGATTACCGATGACAGGATAATGGCCCTTTTACACAGGCTGATCATGAATCAGCGAGAAGCTGAACGATCAATGTAGACGCACGCGCCAACTGAACGGCAAACGATAATTTGTCTATCATCTATGAATGGCTGCCTGCTTACTGTGAATGGAGGCAGGCGGGCTAGAACGATTCCTGACCCGCTCTGCCTCCATTCAATGAGGGATCATCATTCCTGTGTGAAAATGAACATGGCTGGGACATCAGGTCACGTGTAAAAGGGCCCCAAGTCATCGATATCTGATTGATGGAGCTCTGCCGCCCCTGGGCCACCACCAATCAGTTGTTTGGAGAAGCAACCATACTCGACCAAATGCTGTAGCCTCTTTACTGCATACCAGACACAGCTCTGTATAATTCCTAGTGGCCGTGCCTGACATAGCAGCAGTCACAGGAACAGGACTGGGCTGCTAAGGAGGCCACAAAAATGAACAAATGTGACATGACTGTCCTGAGAAAATTCCATGTTGCTCCCTCAAGCACCACAGGCTCTGCTGATCAGCCGTCATATTGATGACCTACCCCAGGATAGTCACAAAAGGAAAAAAAAAAGGCTCTTCCCCAGCCTTTGCTTCCAAAAACATTACTCTTAGAATTCTATTCAACGTCCTGTAGAATTCACTAGTTATGCAATAAACAAATTAACGTTAAATGGCATCAAGTGTTTAATATTCAGATATATACATATTTCGCCACCATCTGATATTCTCAGATTGTAGAAATAGTTGCTAAAAAGGAATTAAAACACTACTCCTGCTTAGGGCTTATGCCCACGGCCGTATGCGTAAAAGGCCATGGGTCTCCGGCAGTGTTTGACACATAGCAGCCCACAGACCACGTATGGGCCGAGTATGGCACTGGGCATGCCCGCGTATCACACATCATGGACATGCACAGTGATAGTTATTCAATTTAAGTTCCCTGCTCTCTTCAGACATGGGAAGAGTTTCTATACGCATCCCCTGCGCAATGTATTGCGTATCATACCCAGCCCATACAAGGACAGAATAGGATACGCCTAGAAATAAAAGCATGCTGCGATTTATTTCTTTTGCGTATCAATACACTGTGTCCACAGGCCGGGGTGCATGGAACAATTAAAGTTCATTGACTTTCATTACCCCCCATTTACTGCGTATCATGCGTGCGTGCAACATACGGGTGATACGCAGTGAAAACAGTCATGGATACAAGTCCATAGGAAGGAGGGAAATTCTAGAAAATAACACTTCCATCCAACACTGCCAAGCGGTCAAAACCTGCTGCCGTGAAGGATATTAAAAAAAACGAAACAAAAAAAAATTTACAAAAGAACCAAACATGACTGTGTGAGACCTTCAGTTTGGACATGGTTGGTGTATAGCAGCGTGGATGGCTGCGATTCCCCAATTCTGACACGTCACGTGAAGCATGCTCAGAACGCACCTTGAACACATTAAGACGTGTTCAGATACACCTCCACATAGCCTCCCACATAAATATCAAGCAGCAAGACAAACCAGCTTCCTGCAGCCATGCATCCACCGACCATTATATAAAGGCTAAGGCGTTCACTGACCTTGTTTTGTAATTTAATTAATAGTGAATGTACAATAGTCATTGATGCCAACATTCTTTGAAGCGGCAAACTAGACCAACGTCTATGCCCAACAAGATACTCACAGTTAAAGAGCCCTGTCTGCCAACATGAAAATTAGGATTCCTGGGTGGTGAATAGTTATTTTTGAGCCAATATTCTGACATCAACCCGTGAGTCACAAAGACGATAATTTTACCTTCCAGGCAGTTTTCACCATGTATATCCATACAGACACTATGAGCAAAAACCAGTAGACACTCCGGGCCAACTACCTCCTAGTCTGAGACAAACTCCACTACCTGGGGTCCTCATGCTGGGGAGATCACTACAGGAACGCAGTATGGTACACACAGACGAGGGGAATTGGGGTTGAAAACCGAGGGAAGAACAAACAGAATTTCACATAGGAACATAAAATGTATACGGTTCTATATTACTGTAAGGATTACACAAGACCCTAAAGGCCCTCATATCTCTACAGTGAGCAGACACTGAAGCAATGAGGTATGTATGTGACTGCTGTGGTCAATGTAAAGGAAGACCAACAGGGGGGACAGACAACATTGGAGCAGTAGGCAATTACTAGGTGCAGAATTCAGTTCAAGTGCACCAGCAATGCTAACTAGCTGATCAGCAGGGTTGTCAGGCCAACGGACCACTGCCAATCTACTGATGACTTAGGCCTCCTTCCCACGAACGGATTACCGCCGCGTAATTCGCGGCGAAAATCCGCTGCGTTGCCCGCAGCTATTAGGTTCTATTGAACCTAATAGCTGAGGGCACACGGTGCGGAATTCCACCGCGGAATTCCGCACCGTGAAATCTCCCGTCCTCACCCGCGGCATTCTCTATTTGCTGCGGGTGTACGCGCTGACGGCTTCCATTGCAGTCAATGGAAGCCGTCCGTTCACGCTATCTCCCGCTGTAACACAGCGGAAGATAGCGTGAAAACGATTTCCCGCCTACCGCCAGCGCGTCACATGACGCGGGTGGCCGCGTCATGTGACGCAGCCGGGCGTGTCATGTGACGAGGCGGTGGTGGGCGGGGAAGTGTCATTCGGGAGCGAAGACGCCGGATACGCTGGTAAGTATGGGGTCTCTGGGGGGCGCCGTGACGGGCCTCACCGCGGAATATTCCGCGGCGGAGCCCGTCACGCTCGTGTGCAGCCGGCCTTAGGGCCCTTTTACACACAACAGTTATCGCTCAAAATTTGCTCAAAAGCCATCTTTTGAGCGATAATCCTGTGTAAATGTGCGCCCATCGTGCAATATTCATCAATCACCGAGTTCAGGTTAGCATGAAATCCATTGTAGCCGATTAGACGGACCGCATGCAGAGTTCTTTGTGGGCATAGCTGATAACAGCTGCTGTCCCGCTGGAGAAAAACAGCGAGGTAGTCAGAGAACAGACCACGCACTGTTCTCTAAATACGCGCAGTGAGGTACTTAAGGGCTGATTAGCCCATTAGTACCTATGCAAAATGATCACTCAAAACTGTCAGTTTGATGAATTTTGAGCAATCATCTGTCGGTGTAAATGCACAGTTATCCTGAGGATAAGCAATCAGTAGTTTACAACCAGACAACCCCTCTGCCTCAACTGGTAGATAAATTGGGCAATGCCTTTTTAATACTCCATGTTCTATAAAACTTGCTCTACAGGATGAACCACCAAGCAAGAGAACATACATAGGACACAACAGCCACAGGAGGAGACAAGCAGTTGTTTCCAGCAACCGTAGGTATACATGGACTAAACAGACTGAAGACTCCCAATTTTAGGCTCTAGGACTGAGCAAAGTGATTCAATACGCTGTTTTAATGCCACATGATTGGGGCTTTCATTCAATTCATTCAAATGAACGAAAACGCACATCATTACATCTAATTGCAAAGCCTTTCTGCACTATTTATTACGAAGTTTCAATTAGCATAAAAATGCTCGCTAGTTTGCTCAGTTCTCGCTGCGTCTCAACGCTCCCCGCTTAGCGTACCCCATAGAATGTGAAGCGCTGAGCAAGAAGCGAGCGATGATCTAAACGTTCTGCATGAGCGCAAACTAGCGGTGACGTCACTTGTTCACGCGCTCATTTAGACCACTGTTTCCAAACTCTAGTCCTCAGGGACCCCCAACAGGTTGTGTTTTCAGGATTGCTTTTGTATTGCACAGGTGATGTAATTGTCGGTGCCTCAGACATTGCCACAGGTGTTACTATAGGATATCCTGAAAACACGACATGTTGGGGTCCCCGAGGACTGGAGTTGAGAAACGTTGGTTTAGATGACAGTCCCGTGTTAATATACCACAAGCATTGCACTAATTGGCTGACACTACCAATCAGCATTATGCTTGTATACTGCGGTGTCCCGGCTCATTAGAGTAGAGCGCACTTGCAATTAAAAAAAGAAAAAAAAAGTTTAAAATGCATTTTGGTAGGATTTTAGCTTGTATAGTTACAAATGATCAAGTATGGTTTGATTTAAATCACTTTCATGAGAAAGGTGCACTTAAAAGGCACCAGGTATTTTACCGATGGTCTGAGTCCGCTGCTCCGGACCCCGACCAAGCAGCCGATCTGGTGCCCGTCACCGGCAAACCACAGAGGGTACGGTGTGGAAGCAGATTGATTTTAACGGGAGATGTTCCTAGCAACGGCACAGGCGTCAAAGCAATGAGCTGCGCCTGCAATGACTGGTGAAACGAGTGCCGGCAGCAGCCGCTAGCATTCACGCAGCAGCACCCTAAAGAAGTCCTGAAGGCATGACTAGCGAGTACCTGGGAACAGGAGTTCAAAAACACTAATCTAAGTGGCTCCTAAAAGCCTACAGTGAAATGTAGACATCAAATATAAATTGCATCGCATCAGATGCCCATTATGGGTTAAACAGCACCAAGAGCGCCGATCACACGTCAGTACGCTGGCAGGTCTCTTCTCCGACCAATGACATTGAGGGATTAGAAGCCAGCGCTGACGGACAGCTTCCCTTCTCAACACGTCCGGCACTCATTACTGAACACTCAGTTTTAAGAGGTTTGATACTAGAAATAGCCGATGGGTTTAGTATCTTTGTTCTCTACAAAAAACAAAAAAAAAACAAAAAAAACTGCAAAACAGGCCTCATTTAAAAAAAAATTAAAAATAAAAGTGCAGGGGCGTCCCTATAAACACACCGCACCAAGCTGTATTGAACAAGCAGCATTCAGGTTGTGTTAGACATTTGCTACAATGTTTCACACAACGGTACACCCATCCCCCCTTCCGTTAAGGACTTTACATTGTGGATTAACTATATGCAGATATAAGCCATACTGACTGAGAACCAAGAAGCATTTCAAATTGGAAAATAGTAAAAGCCCCAGTTTGACATTCCCTTCAGATGCTGAGCGAAAAACTACAAACCCTTCAGTGAAGAATGTCAAACTCGGCACCAAAGTGCCCCAGACAGACCAGAAAAGGGAAGAACGCCGAGCCTGCAGATCACTAGAATTATACACAAACGCAGAACAGCAGTCAGTAGATTTGGAAAGTTTTCCCCAGAAGGGCGGAATATACAGTAGAAGTTTACGGTCCCACCGATAAATTACTTTCTACTAGATTTACTTAAATACATAGAACTGTTTAAGAAGTTGGTGTTGCCAATAGCAACCAGATAATCACTTATCTTCATCAAGCCTGCTGTACGAAAATGTAAGTAGATACGTAAACTGTTCCTAATGGCACCAAACACTCTGCTGGGAGGTTTGTGCATCAAGCCATTATATATTATATTATATCATCACTGTCCAACCAGGAAAGCTTCAGGAGTCCTTCAACCAGATCTCAGCAACCAAAAGAAATGCTACTACTACTAATAATCTTTATTTGTATAGCGCCAACTTATTCCACAGGTTCATTTGGTCACCATAGCAGCATTGTTTAGGGCTTCTCAATCACTACTGGGGCACAGACAGAACAGGGTGATAACCATTTTACATACCCAGATGTCCCGATGATGAGCTCCGATCAATGAGATCAACGCTCATTTAACTGACCTTCACAGAGTCCGAACACATCGGTGACTGATCGCACCATGCTCTATTTCTCCGCATACCACGCAGTGTAAGCCCTATACATCAGTATGGGCAGTGTATGCAACACTGCCCATATGCAATACATGGTGTATGGCCAGCGATTCATACGCAACCCAGCTATGAAACAGAGCAGGAAATTAAATACAAAAAAAAACAGTCACACTGCGCATGACCGCGTGCGTGAGATACGTAATCTGCTAGCTCTCACATAAACGTGGATACAGCAGGCTAACACGGCCTCCCCTGCTGCACTATCTTACAATGGCCTGCAGTTCTCCCATATCCCAAGACCAGAAGACAGGTGAGGTGGAAGAGTAGGTGCTCTTCTCTCTCAGCAAAGTACCTACCAGGTCATCCCCCTGGTACCCTCACCTCACCTTCTTGTCGTTTGAGGTAGATATGCTACAGCATTTTCCACCGGCTGTCCATGCGAGAAGTAATCTACCACCCCCAGGTGCTCTTCGCCTTCACCAATGACCCCATCTGCCTCAGCTTCTATCGCTCACCTCCTCCCTTGGTGTCTCAACTCACAGCCTCTCCCACTCACAGGGATGGCAATACTCTGGATCTGGTCTTCCTCAGTCTCTGCTCAGCTTCCCACTTCTGCCCTCGGACCATAACCTCCTCTCTCTCTGTCAAGCTCTGCATCTCTCCAGACCCACCTACCTACTGTACTTACAGGAACCTTCAGGCCATTCACACCCAGGACATTGCCGAGTCCCTCCAGTCCTCTGTCCCCCATCTCGGTCCTCCCTTGCCCCAACCCGGCTGCCGAACACTACAACACCGCTCTCAAACATGCCCTGGATGAAGCAGCATCCTCCGTGACCCAAGCCATCCGATGCAGACCGCGACAACCCTGGCTCACGCCTCAAACACGTTTCATCCGGCGGTGCTCAAAGTGCTGAACGGCTGTGGAGAAAGTCACAAACGTCAGCGGACTTTCTCCACTAAAAAAAAAAAATAAAAAAAACACCACGGCAAAATTAAAAGCACGTAAATATTTCTTGCTGACAACTTTTTGCTGTTTACAGCCGTCGCCGGGGAGTCAAATAAGTCTGGAGTTTTTGTCAGACCCGATGATCTGAATGGCAGAAACAGTTACTCCGGTTTAAGGAATCTTCGCGCGCTCGGTGTCCTGTGACAAGGTAACCGCTGATGCAGCATTTAAGGCGAAGGGTAAAATCAATTTTAGACTTTTAAAAAAAATAAAAAAATTCCTCATCTCACAGAAGAACAGAATAACATGTTGCGTAGCAACAACAGACGAGCCTCCTAAACCACAGCATATTTAAACTGCAATCTACCAACATAACAGATTTAGAGAATGGGTGAAAACCCTCACTGCATTTCTAAAGCGCATATATTCAGTCAGAGGAGTATAGCGAGCAGGAACACTGCAGGGGGACAGTTTTATTCCTGGCTGTCAACGGCCATAAATTGCCCACCCGACACGTCTCTACGGTGGAGGGGGACACGAATGTGCTGGGAATGTCAAAATTAAAAACGAACAAGCTGGACTCGATTCCCTAAATGGCATCTCAGTACAGGGCTGGAATTGGTGTCCTCTGCTCCGACCCCTGAAGAAGCGGCATCACATGCCTTGCGTTGTACATATGACTGCTTGGTAGAGATGCAGCCATGAACACTATGCAACTGGTATGAAAGGGACCGGGAGGACGTTTATTTTTTTTTTGTTGGCGCTTTACAACGGGGGGGGGGGGGGGGGGGGCCAACATGTGGTCCGCATTGCCATTCTGTGCAGCCCCAGTCATCTGGGCACAAATATTTATACATGGCCGTTCACTCATAGGTTTCCATGTCAGGGTAAAGAGTGGCACATAGCAGGGCAACAGAGCGGACTAGTACTGGGGGGTGCAGTGTATGTCCTTGTCAGAGTCCCTTGCATGCTAGAATACAGTCTTTTGACCCATTTGGCACCCCCAGACATGAGTATTTGAGTCAGAAGCATCGTATATACATTCAGCTCTCTCCAATGTAGTTTATAGGGCTTATGAAATGCCGGGCTGTTACCTCAACATCCACCATCTACAATGGAGAGAGCCGCATGCGTTGTCTCCTCCTCTGTAATGCTGATTTGGGGGGACCCCCATTCTCCCAATAGGTGGGAGTCCCGGAAGTGGAACTTGCTTCACTTTATTAGAACATATACTTGGGAACACCCTTGCAGCCCTTACAAGTGGTTCAGTACAGCAAAGTAGGCCTCAGACCAGAAAAAGTTGTGCCCCCCTGCTTTACAACATTCCCACACATTAGTTTTGCTTTCTGATAAAACCCAAGCGGAATCATCGTCAAGCGATGATGCTGGAAAAATTGACATTTTTGGTTTTCAAATCTAAAAACTGCACCTGCCCGATGGCAGCTCGCCGCGACCCCCCGCAGTACAAACGAAGAAAGTAAATGACAAGCACGCAGGGTCGCCGGCCACGGTCAGACGGGATCGGCTGCAGGAACCCCCATTCGGTATCTGGCTCTGCCGTGTGGAGGCGGCCCAACTCATATAGGCACAGGAAATGTGACGACAAGTAATGAACTCCGATCACTGCATATTTTGAAGCAGAAGTTTGAATCTTAAAAAGTTATCTAAATGGCAAGTTCTTGTCTGCACTGGGGGGATGGGGGGGGGTTAAGAGAGAAAAAAGGGACCCATCACTAGATAATATAAGTGCTGTTAGCTGCAGCCCTGTTGACTCCATCCCCATATTCTCCTACTTTTACCCAGATGGGCAAAGTCATAGTGTGAAGTGGGCGATCCCTACCACTCAATCTCAATGGGTAATGAACTGTCACTCAGAGTGGGGTGGGGGAGGGGGTGGGGGGGGGATTGCCCACTTGACACATTACCAGTGCTGGAGCTAAAAGAGCTCCCAGGCATAGGGAGGGGATTATGTGGGGGTGGGAAGGGGGTCAGCAGGACTAGGACTACAGCATCACGCTGCTAGCAGAGCCACCTTTATCCAGTGACAGGTTCTCTGGTATTTCATATGCAAGTTTTAATCCACACTTCATTTAAGTACAAAAGGCTAATACTTGTATATACAACTGTATCACAAGTGACATGCGCCATTAAAAGAAAAAAAAAATATGCATGTTAATCCAACAGAATCCCTCTTACCCACGATCATGACTTAAGATCTTAATGACCTATCCTCAGGTCAGTGGGGATCTGCAGCACGGGACCCCACTAAGCTGATTGCAGACCCTGCAGAGTTTGAGCGAGAGCCGCAGTCTCTTATCAGGCCTATTACTTCACTTTCAATGGTCATATGGCCTGAGAGTAGATCAGTCCCTTTTAAGTGACACGACTGGGCTGCAATACCAGGCACAACTGCCACAGCCACCTCAGACTGCTGATCGGCAGGGGTCCCGAATAAAGGACCCACAAAAGATCTGACATTTGATGGCCTGGTAAATCAATAGGTTGAGGCCATTTCCACTGGACAATTATGATGCAAAACTCATTCAAAATAAAAATTTGCGCAATCGTCAGGGCTAAAATTCGTAGCCATCGTGCACTATTCCTTTAAGGTTTGCTGGTCACACACTTTCAACCAGCATAAGAAAAAATTAAATAAAAAAATAAATCGCTGGCTTCCTGCTAAGTGTAACCGTTCCCAGCTTAGCGCTTCCCATAGAATGAGCGGCGCTGAGCAGCACTGAGAGAGAAGCCAGCAGTGATCTGCTTATCTATACACACTGCACAAGCATCAACCATGTGATGACGTCCGCACCCGTTCAGATGACTGTCATCCAGTCCAAATGGGACATTAGTCTCAGAATCCCTTTAATTAATCCCCTCCTATGTGCCTGAAGTGCATTTCCTCCAATTTGCTGCAAGCTTGATTACTTCAGCGATCCAATAGAAAGGCCTGAAAGAGTTTCTAAATTGGCATGAAATCCAGGGTACCGGCGGCATATGATGCTGTCAGGACTCAGACTGCATACACATTGATGGTTCTTTGATACCACTGGCCATGATTCGACACCCCGAAGCACTGCAGCTGCAATGCTTCTTACCTACATGAAGCTCAATGATTGCATTTCTGCTACATTTGGGTCTGATTTTTTTTTTTTGACAACTTCACCCCTTGTCATTTAGCACAAGCTTCGTTCAGACATCCAGAATTAACAAAGCACTAAGTGAACTCTAGGTTTTTACTATACATGGAGTCCAAATTTTACTGCAGCCCTACCAAGCAGCACAACACGAGGGAAGGTAAAAAAAAACAAAAAAAAAAACAAGACACTTTGAACAAGTGTTTTAGTGATCCAGTGACAAGAAATGAACAATGCATTAACAGGAAACCATCTGAAAAAAAAAAGTATATCTGAAAAACACAATGTCTGCCAGCCCTCTCACAAACACCAAAGTTAGTGAGATATCAGTTTACCATCTGCACCAACAACAGCAAAAAGAGTTTAAGCCGAGACAGAAATCCTTTACTTTGGCGCTGTTGTCCTAACGCACAACAGAAGAGGCATTAAAAGTAAATGTCTCCCATGTCAGAGCTTGTTAACTGGTTGCATGCAAGCAGCAAAAGCGGAAGCCAGGCCTCAGCCTCAAAACAAAGAAATAAGCAGAGTTAACAAGCTACTATATGGAAAAAGTCACGTGAAGAACACGCCCGCTCCGAGGCATAAAGCAAATGGTGCGGGGGAGAGCACACAATGTAACACTCAGAAAATGAGTCCATTAAGATGCTTGAGCCCAGACATGCAACAGAAGAGAGGAGAGCAAACGAGAAATACCAAGTGATGCTAAATGTGCGCAGAATCCTGCTGAACTCCAGCCAGAGAGAGGAAATCAATGGGGACTAAAAAGGGGAAAAAAGTGCAATACAATAGAATATGAAGCCGTCGTGAAAAGCATAAAAAAAATTATATAAAATCTTGTTGATCGAAGTTCAACCGGCAAAATCCAATATGGCGGACTAGACGATAGCCTCGATGGTGAAGTTACACCCACATTTGCTCCTGCAGCGGCCATGTTTTTACCAATCACTATGAATGATGGAAAGATCTCTTAAATGCAGTCACCAATTATCATGCACGATACATTTCTTCTAGGTTGAACCTTTGATCGCAGAACCACTTGAACAACTTAGTTCAACTTAAACCTAGTTCATCAGCTGATTGCCGTTTACCTGAACCAACATCACGGTTTCTGCAAACGCCCTTTAGTCATACATAACCGCCTGAGATCTACACATCAAGTTCAAAGGGATCACGCACAACCAATTACAACGTGAGAGGTGCAAGTCCAACTACGCCAGTCCTAAGACGGAAAATGCAGAGCAAAGTCTACAACTGGGTAAAAGTCTGTGCCCATTAGCAAATTAAAAAGACCATTACAAAAGAAAGTTGAAAGGTCTCTAAGGTCACAGAACAGCAAGAGCCGTAAACCATAGCGATGAGAATAAGCCAGTACTCAAGATATCCTAAATATAACCCTGCACCCCGGACCAGAGCTTCAACTGGAGGAGACAAGACATCCGCAGCGTCCAAACAGTAAAGCACATAAGCCACTAAACTGTATACAAGAAGCAGACCATGCCGTAGCCCCTCACATCCAGAAATCCGTAAAGCATATAATTAAAGGGCAAAGGAGCTGTAAAGCCGGCCACCGATACTGTTGTCTGTCAACAGCCACTTTCATACTAGGACGAGTCCCAAATGGAAGCTCTACGGCCAGAGCGTACAGCAGGTGGTATCAAGAGGTTAAAACGGCAATTGGATATTTACCGACTCCATAGTGGAAAGCCGCGATGTGCTAGTCGCATATAAAAATCCAGTGTTTTGCCCAAGCTTGTAGGGAGATTCTGAAATAAGAAAGACATAGGACTGTTAGATGTACACTAATAGACATTTGAAATGCAAATACTGCGTTGTCTAACAGCACAAAGCAATAAACCATAGCAGCGCACACAAGTCTGTACAGCAAAGCACCGATGTTCGGCAGCAACTCCTGTCCCCATATCCAAGCAGCAACATTCATTTATAGCGTGTCTGAGAAACCTATACCAAGCCGCCTGCACACCGACGGATTTGCATCGCGGAATGTGGAGCGGGTGTCCGCCTCCATATTCCATACTGGAAAAGCGGTTTTACCTGCCCACAAGCAAAAATCAATTGCGTGGGGGGAGAAGAATTGCAGCCTGCTCTATTTTGAAGCGGATTCCGTGCAGACTGTTTAATCTGTATTGGGCATTTGTGCCCGCCGGGCCATCCGCAGTACAGAATATAAAGACTCCAGTTGGAATACAGTGGGATTTTGTTGCGGGAAGCCGGCCTTCAAAGGGGTTTACCAGAATCACCTTTTATCATCTATCCATAGATAAGAGTGATCAGTGGGGGTCTCAATGCTGAACCCCCACCCCCGTCCCTCCCAATCAAGAACGGGTGTCCCCCATTCCTTCTCATTGCAGGCTTACTGCACCCCGTGCGGTGAGGAGATTGAACAGAGCGGTGTTGCACGTGCCGCTTCATTCATTCTCAATGGGAGATAGCTGAGTACTTGTACGCCATTTCTGTCAACCCATTGAAACAAATGGGAGAGATGGTCACGCCTGCCTGGGCACGGCGCCATTCATTTTGACGTCGCCGTGCTGCATGATTCTGGTGCAATCCCTTTAAACAATTTCTTCAAAAAGTTGGCAAATGTGATCTAAAGTGAACAAGTTGCTATAAAGCAATCTCATTGTGCCTCCGTATAAAACTTCTTTACATACTACTTTCCCGACATTATAAACATGCCACATCCAGAAGCTCCACCGCCGGCGCTCAGATCTACAGCAGGTTAGCAGTCATGATCATGGCAGAGCTGTGCGACGCTGCATGGAGTTTGCATATGGTGTCGTATAGAAGCAATAGCAAGGCCTCCAGGGGAGAAGAAGACCTCCATAATACGGCAGCTGACAATATGCCACAAGAAGTCACAGGCGCACAGAAGTACAAGCGGTCTACTGGCTTCCACCATTGCTGTATTGTAGCTCTGTACATTTCTACAGTTGAGCACTAAGGGCTCATGTCCACGGGGAAAATAAGAATTAAAATCCGCAGCGGATTTTAACTCTTCTCCCGCGCGCGGATCCGCACCCCATAGGGATGCATTGACCACCCGCGGGTAGATAAATACCCGCGGATCGTCAATAAAAGTGATTTTAAAAAAAATGGAGCATGAAAAAATCTGGACCATGCTCCATTTTCATGCGGGTCTCCCGCGGGGACGGCTCCCGCGGGCTTCTATTGAAGCCTATGGAAGCCGTCCGGATCCGCGGGAGACCTAAAATAGGAATTTAAAGCATTTACTCACCCGCAGCGGGTCGGGAAGCTCTTCTCTTCCTCACGGCCGCATCTCCTTGCCTCGGCTCGGCGGATGTGCCCGGCACGTCGACGACGTGCCGGAGACGTGCCGCCGGCGTCAGGAATTCATCCGCCGGCCGAAAAAGAAGATCCGGCCGTGAGGAAGAGCAGAGCTTCGCCGCCCGCTACGGATAGGTAAATTCTTATTTATTCTTATTTTCAGCGCTCATGTCCGCGGGGCAGGAGGGACCCGCTACGGATTCTACATGTAGAATCCGTAGCGGGCCCGATTTTCCCCGTGGACATGAGGCCTAAAGGAGGAGGAAGAAATATTTGCTCATAGAGAAACACCTGGACAGATAAGATAGCATTCACTTCTGATGTAGGAAGGACGGCCAAACGCTTAGCATGCTGGAGTTTGATCTAACTTATTCTGTGACAGTCTGTACCATAAAGTGCAGTGTGTAAGGGGGTAACTGGTCGGCGATAGAAAGCAGAAGGGGGTTATTAATGGTTAATACTCTGATCGGGTCACCGTTACTAGTTGGATACCACAGGGGGGGGCAGTTTTGGGCTTTATTCTTTATAGTATATTAATGACCTCAGTAAAATATCAATATTTGTAAATGATACAAAACTACCTAACACAAGAGAGGACAGAATGTGGCTGCAAGAGGATCTGTTTACGTTGGGGGCCGAACTAATGAGGTTTAACACTGATGTAAGGTTCTGCACACAGGCAGCGGAAATACATGTCACTATTACACACTAGATGGGAAACTACTGAGTAACACTGACATAGAAAAGGACTAAGGGATTTTAGTTAACCGTAAGCTTAAATTGAGTAACCAGTGTCAGGCAGCTGCTGCCAAGGCAAATAGGATCATGGGGTGCATCAGAAGAGGTATAGAGGCGCAGGACGAGAACATTGCTCTTCCTCTTTACAAGTCACTGGTCAGACCGTACATGGAATATTGTGGACAGTTTGGGGCATTCAAGGAGGACATATTAGAGCTCAAGTGGGTACAAAGACGGGCAACTAAGGTAATAAATGGAATGGGCGGACCTGGCTAAAGGGATGATCCATTAACCATGTATAAATATATGTGGGACAATACAAGGATCTCTTCCATGATCTGTTTATACCCAGGACAGTAACAAGAGGGCATCCTCTACGTCTAGAGGAAAGAAGGTTCCTACACCGACATAGAAGGGGGTTCTCTACTGTAAGAGCAGTGAGACTGTGGAACTCTCTGCCTGAAGGAGGGGTGATGGCAATTTCGATAAGCATTTAGGAGGGGGCCTGGAAGTCTTTCTTGAGCGATATAATCAGTGACTATAGCCTATCCCGGAAGTGAGGAAAATGGCCTTCTAACCTCATGACTTTTTGCGGCCTTAGGCCCCTTTCACATGGACGACAGGAATATCACAGCTTTGTACACGTGATTTTGTAATGTCATTAATGTCGTGATTTTGCCACACAATTTATTTCCGCTCGTGTGCGGTGGGTGGGGGTGGGGGGCGCTTTTCTACTGCATGCTATGGGCGGTATTTGCTGCGTAATCCAGGGGCAGGCGCCTGCTCCAGATTCTGCAATGCCAATATGCCCTTGTGCAGCCAGCCTTGGGCCAAGTATCCTTACGCTACTTCAAGACCTAGTTGAGACCAAACTGTTCTGCACATGCTCAGTAGTGAAGCTCCTCCTCTGCAGAGCCGGGCATCCTGCACTCATCTCAGAACTGCTAGAGAACAGTAAACTTACAATAAACTTTGCACAAGTCACTAGTGCAGTGTATGTTCTCTCTGTAATCTGTTTAGTTTGCTCCTATATACCAGGGGTCCCCAACTCCAGTCCTCAAGGACCACCAACAGGTCATGTGTTTCAGGATATCCTATGGTAAGAACCCCTGTGGCAATGTCTGAGGCCCGACAATAATTACATCACCTGAGTAATGCTGAGGAAATCCTGAAGACATGACCTGTTGGGGTCCCTGAGGACTGGAATTGGGAAACACTGCTATACACTATACATAGTATACAAGAGAAAACTGCTTCCTAACTTTTCATATACAGGAAACCAGCAAACAGCATCATGGAGGATATATATTTTAGAACTACAGAGGTGTAACCTTTCATATTTCCCAGCAGATTCTGGGTAGGACTCAGCACTTTGCTCCCTCCTCTCCATTGGGATACATAAAATTTAAATCACTGGGGGGGGGGGAGTTATGTATGAAAGAGTCAGAGTCGCTAGTCTGAGAGAATCTAGTCATCGGAGGTTGGGCTTACCCCACAGCCTTACTTCCAGGGGCCCAAAACAAGGGACCACCTACACCAATATCAGTCCCATCAGGTCTTACACGGTCCACAAAGTCAGATGCAGCCACCACTAGACCGCGCAGGGGCAGCGTACGTGTTCTGAGCCCCACACGTCTACGACTGAGAACAGGACATGCCGAGGTTCCTTCCATATTCCGTTATCTTGTACATAGACCACTATAAATTAATGGCTGACTGACCCAAATGGCTAGTCTGTAGTAGATACGGGCAGCGCACAGACCAAGTTTACAGCCGTGTGAGTAATCTATTAGACAGAATATACCTTCAGCTCTTCTAAAGTACAAGGCCTCGTTCACACCGCGTAATATCACATCCCTTCACCGTCTATTGTTCGTTATGATGCGCCTCGCCATAGTTTATACATGATGGTAAGAATTGGCGTAGAATAACTAGATCAGGCAGACAGATATGCCAAACCCAGGTGCGGATCTTTTCAATTTCTCCTTTATGGAATAGTTCTATTCTTCCGTACTTCCATCGTCTGCAGACTTCAAGATTTCTCAATTCAATCATTGAAAGCAGAAAGGAAAAAAGTGCAATACCCAAGAGTTTGTCGGACAACTTTTGCAGATTTTCTAGTTTTTGGCCACTCTCACACGTGTCTGATAAAACGCATTTAACGCACCCCGTTATTTTGATGAGGTTCATTAAAGCACTAAAATACAGCAAACCGCATTCGAAAAATGTGGCGTTGAAAACACGGCAACTCGAACGCCCGTCTGAGAAGCCCAACTGAAATCAATGCAGCATTTGAAACGCCGCACTAAACGCTGTGCAAACCGCTGCGAGAGATGGAGAGCGGCCGAACAGGTATTTGCAGCTATAGAACACGACTCGCTCTGAACTAAATTATAAGGTTGGGTCTTATTTTAGATTTTCGCAAGTCTTGCAACTCTCAGAAAGGAGCATCTTCTGCACTGTACAAAGGAAAACAAAATAATTTTTAAAAGCAAGGAGACATCGCGAACGTGATTTGGGGTCTTCACAGATAAGTGAATATTTAGAACGCAATGTAATTATCTTGGTCATCTTAGGGGAGGAAAAAAAAAAAAAAGTAGTACAATTGTGATACTTCATAGACTTATCCTTTTTCCGTGCTAAAGCTACCATTTAAGGCTCCATTCACATGGCATAACTGAGTATTTTTAGCACCGATTCCACAGTATTTTACCCCCACCCTCCACCCTCGCTGACTTCAATCGGAAGCTGGGTTGTAGTTCTTACAGTGTGGATTTGAAATCTACATCAGAGAGGAAGAAAAACAAAAATAGTGGGTCAAATCAACCCAGATTCCAGAATGGGACCAGTCTGTAAGCAGATCCTCAGCAACCGCAAGTTCAAATTTGCGACACAAATCTGAGGGCGAATCCCGCCTCTAAATACGTCAAAATCCATGGATTTGCATGCAGAGTTTGGCCCATTAGTAGGCCAAATCCACGTGTTATTCGGATGTGGAAAGTTGTGTTTCCGCACCAAGTAGTGACATGTCACTTAACACAAACATGGTGTTCGTGCCAAAATTCCATATACTGATTTTGCCCATTGACAGGGCAAAATCCAAATGCAGACCCAAGCCAAAAACTGCAATAGACCGCGGCAGATTAAGAGAGAGTTTTTTTTAAAGTGGAATTCGCCATGGAAAATTCCGCCATCCCAACATACCCTTTATGCCGGCTTCCCATGGGTGATAATTTGTGCATTGCGAGACTGACAAGTATGAAGTCCATTCTTTTGAATGGGGTCATACACGTGAGCGGTGTTTTCATGGCTTTCTGCATGCTCTCGTGTCGCTGGCTCCATTGAAAGCAATATGGGAAACTCTGCAATCCTCTGCCACGGTTGTGACAGCCACGCCAAAGGAGCCCTGCAACCCCAAAGTGATGCGAGCCTGTTGTACCATGAAAACGCTAGGGATTTCCCATGGATGGTGCAATATGGATAAATGATCGACCGCTCTTGGTACACCCCAACAGGGTTTACTAGCGAGACGTTTGGGCCGAGATCCTGCTTAATTTTAATCTTGTAATACCTGAACTTTGCATTTGCACTTGGGTTTTGACGGATAATAGTGGACATAAGTCTACACACCCCTGTTAAAAATCTGACAAAGCTGAATCATTTCAGATTTATTGCCTCCTTCAATGTGACCCGTTATCTGTACAATTCCATTGGGGGAAAAAACAACCTCAAATCATTTTGGGTGAAAAAGTAAAAAAAAAATTAAACTAAAATAATATGGTTGCACGAGTGTGAATACCCTCATATTTTGGGGATGCGGTTGTCAGAATTCGGGCTCATGCCCATGGGTGTTTTTCCACCACGTATCACACGTGCGTGACACACAGTGAATGGAGGCAATGAAAGTCAATGGACTTCCATTCTTCCACAATCACAAGTGCGCGGACGCCGCATTTTCATACGGCAGAGAAATATCGGAGCATTCACTACTCTGCGTATGGTACAGAGCCCTCCTATGGGGGTCCATATCGAAAGGCATCCCTGTTAGCCAATCACATTTAATCTCATGTTATATAGTACCGTAGTCAGTCCACAGCAGCCATCTAAAAGGATTCAGGGTTGCCACATAAAAATATCCGCTTTTCCTGCAGGATTTTCCTAACATTTCACTAGTAGCATTTTTCAGTAAAAGAATTAAAGAGCTTATAGCACGTCAGAGCGGTCTGGTTGTTGGAAGGCATCAGTCAGGAGAAGGGGACCAAGATGGAAGCCTCTTCTAATAAAGAAATACATCAACGCCAGCTATGTTTTGCCAAAACCTACAGCAAAAAAAAAAAAAACAAAAACGTGTGACAACGTGTTACGGCTGATGAGACTGAGGTTGGACTTTTCGGCCAGAATTCCAAAGAGGTATGTTTGGTGTAAAGCCAACCCTGCGCATCACCAGAAGTCCACCGGTCGGACCCGCAGTGAGGAGGGCGGGGGCAGCATTGTGTGGGGGCTATTCTGCTGCTAGAGCTGGGGCTTTAGTGAAGGTGGAGGGGATTATGGACAATTCCAAATATCAGTCCATTTTGGCACAAGACCTTCAGGCCTCTGAAGAGGAATTTCACCTTTCAGCACAACAACGACCCAAAGCAGACCTCAAAATCAGGAAAAGAATGACTTCACCAGAAGGTGGTTAAAGTTTTGGAATGGCCCAGCCAGAGCCCAGCCCTCAATACTATTGAAAAGTCTCTTGGTGACCTGAAAAGGGCACTACACACGAGATAATCTCGCCATCTACCAGATTTGGAGCACTTTTGCAAGGAAGGGAGGGCAAAGATTGCCAAGTCGAGATGTGAATGCTGATAAGACATCTAAATGCTGTCAAAAGGTATAATCAACAAAGTATTAGTTTTAGGGTGTGTATATTAAAAAAAAAAATTTCACCCTAAAGATCTGTTTGCTTTTCACATTGAAGGTGGAAAGAAGCCTAAAAAATTATTTTGGCATGTTAAAAAAAAATATAAATAAAAATCAATGCCTTACCAGGGGCGTGCAGACTTTATATACACTGTTTGGGTTTGTTTCTCTTTCTACATACAGAGCAAAAACTATAAAGTTGCTACACTTTGGAAAAACCCCTTATTGACAGAAAGGTATCCTTCCTGCCCTTAACCAAAACACTTATAGCTGTAAGTTGGTTCAGCCAATCCGATCCATGACTGACAAGTTAAAGGGATTGTCTACAGGGCAGACAGAGTGCAACTGCTTGTCTGCATCATCGAGAGGCCTGTGTGACCAGCAGCTTCTTTCCCCCACTACACTACAGAAATGGGTCTGCCTCTTTAAATGTAAAATAAACAGGGAGCACAGTTTCCCCATTTTCTGGATCAGCAAGTGTTGCAGCTGTCGGACCCCCATCTCCATTGATCGGTTTTTATCCATTCAGTAGATGGATGAAAACTTGAAGGGGGAAGGAGAAAAAAACTAAATAAAAAAAAACTAAAAACTTTTAAGAGTGCACACCCCCCCCCCCCCCCACCCCTTATAGCTGGAATACCCCTTTAAGTTTCCTAGGCCTGCACATTCCCCAAACTCTAGAAGTATATTCCTTTTATAGTCTTTGTTGCAAATTTCGTAATGATTAACCCCTTAAATACCAAGCATAGTAAATATACGGGACTTGGTCCTGGACTTTAATCCTGGCTAATAGCAGAAGTTCAGCACAGGATTAAAGTCTCTGCTCCTACAACCAAGCAAGAGCAGGTCGAGTCCACAGCTGTCAGACACAACGAAGGACCCAGAAGAGAAGGGAGAAGTTTAAAGGCTTCTGCCTTCTTTCCAAGCTACATAGCGCTCAATGATCACTATGTACTAAAGAGTGAAAGGGGAAGTATTACTTCCACAATGCAACCTGCTGGGTACCATCTTTCACAGAAGACCTGTAGGGTCCTAGGAGACCCTGATCAGCTCTGCTAGTGACTCGTCACTACAGAGGAAGGTTTTCCACTGTAGCATCCATAGGAGGCCAAGTAACAGGGGCAAAGTATGAAATTAAAACAAACAAAAAATTGATATGACCCGCAGGGGTCTTATGATTCCATGGGGGATATAGATGGTAAAAATAAAAGTTACAAAAATAAATCGTTACAAAACAAAAATATATACCGTATATACCGGCGTATAAGACGACTTTTGAACCCCCGAAAAATCTGCTCTGCAGTCGGGGGTCGTCTTATGCGCCGGTAATACAAAAAAAAAAAAAAAGTGTAAAAAAAAAAATTTATTACTCACCTCCCACGGCGTTCTGTCGCGCTCCGGCAGGATGTCGCTCGCTCCTCGTCCCCGGCGCAGCATAGCTTTCTGAATGCGGGGCTTGAAATCCCCGCTTCCAGAAAGCTAATACACACGCCGGCAGCCATGACAGCATTGAATGGCTGTGATTGGCTAAAGCACACGTGGCTTCAGCCAATCACACTATTCAATGACATCATTGAATGGCTGTGATTGGCTGAAGGCGCACGTGTTAGCAATCACACCCATTCAATGATGTCATTGAATAGTGTGATTGGCTGAAGCCACGTGTGCTTTAGCCAATCACAGCCATTCAATGATGTCATGGCTGCCGGCGTGTGTATTAGCTTTCTGGAAGCGGGGATTTCAAGCCCCGCATTCAGAAAGCTATGCTGCGCCGGGGACGAGGACCGAGCGACAGCCTGCCGGAGCGAGCGACATCCTGCCGGAGCGCGACAGAACGCCGTGGGAGGTGAGTAATGAATTTTTTTTTTTTTTCTCCACTGTATACCGGCGTATAAGGTGACAGTTGGGGGGTCGTCTTATACGCCCCGTCGCCTTATACGCCGGTATATACGGTACATAGAGCAAATGATCCACTGCCGCCACCACCACCCAAAACCCTCACCATGTGCACTCTAATCTAAAAACTATACAAATTATATATCAAAACATCTGAAATAAAAATTCAGAACCAATTCCCACACTTCATTTTAGCCCTAGCATACCAAAAAATAAACTACAAAATGTGAAAAAGGGTTTTTTTTTAGCTTTTTTTTTATCCCCAGGAACACACAAAAAAAAAATAAAAGTCCTATGTGTTTGACCAAAACACCCTGGCCCTTAATAGGTTAAAAGATTTATTTTTTTTTATGATTACTGTAATTTTAGTATAGATCACGGTTTTCCACTGTAATATAACAATGTATTTGTTAGGTTGCCATAGCCAGCTTGGGCCTTCATAAATCACAAATGAGCTTCCCAGAACATGCATGACATGACTGCGGTGGAACAAAGCCATTAACATTCTACTAAACAATCCTTTCATGCAAAAATTTTCAAACACGAAGACAATCACATGGGTTCCAAGCACGCCATCGCCAAAGTAGCAAAAGTAAAGACCCGGAACGGCAGCGCTGCGCGCAGGTCCTATTCAGCAGCGCAAATACCTCATCTGATGCCTTTGTGAGCGGCTTCCCGCTTATGGAGGAGATAAGCTCGGTAAAACAGACCATCACGGATCCGCTATACAGAACTGGGAGGTGTAGTGGGGTATAGCATGGGCGCTATAGATCGGTACCGCACAGACCCTGAAACCAAAAAAAAAAAAAATACTACCCGATTAATAAAACACTACACTGCTGTGAACGCGGCATTAACAGGTCTCTAGAAAAATGATACGAGATGCTTCGTTAGCAGTCAGCAACATGGAATATTAGTTGCTATAGCAGCAGTCATGCAAAATATACATGTAAAAATATCTAGTATCCGTAGAACATAAATAAGTGGGAGGTAGAACATGTTCAAGGATACGGCTGCAGAAGGCAATATGCAGACTATTTCTGCATTGCAAGTTATACATAAGGGAAGATTTACATTAAGTGCAGGTGCAATGGCTTCACAGCGGCGCCTGCTACAGTGTTACACATTAGTGGTCACTAAGGATGCCAAGAACAAAAAAACTCCACGAAATTAAAGTATCAAGGTGCAGGGTGGTTGAAACAAAAACACAGGATAGGGAGACAATCAGCCCTTCTGCGCCGCACCCTTCATTTCCTGTGCAACATCTTCCAGAAGGAAAACATACCCATGCAGGGGAAAGTCTCAAGCACAAAAGTTCCATCCAAACTGGTCACACAGGACACCGAGCGGTGGCAGTGTGGCTACAGACCCTGAACGGCACGTTGCCATGGTTTGCAAGTTGATTGCTAATGATCAGGTACGTTTGTGGGTAGACCGGCTGCACGATATTGCAGGTAAACAGCCGTTATTGTGCTAGAGGGTCAATTAACAGCGGCACAATCTTGCTTCGTGCAGGGTCCACATCAGAGCAGATTTGCAGCAGAAAGCCGGCCTCAAAACCATCACCATTGGATGCAGATTTTATTGCATGTTCCTGTGCAGAATTCACCCGCAGTTTGCACACAAGATTTCCAAAATCCCATCCACTTTGCTGCTACTGCAAATGCTGCATGGGCCCTGTACTCTCACCTAGAACCTCTGAATCATATTATGACATGGAACCAAACAGGTCACCATATATTCCCTCATGGATTCTATATAAATCTGTGGGGAAAACTAGAGACTATTCAGAGAGGCAGTATAGGAACAAGTCAAATTATCCCCCTACTAGTAATTATTAGGAAATTATAGTACCAGTGTTTCTGGTGATGCAATGTGCCACACAGGTCTGCTACATGCACAGCACACACACAGCTCTGCTACGTTGCTTTGGCACATCAGCTGCATGTGATTTACAAACTTTAGCTGCTCGCTGAGGAGCCATGTTCGCTTGTAGCTTTCCCATATCAGCTGCACAAGATTTGCAAACTTCAGCTAGTGGCTGAGGTGAAATCGTGGCTTGTCGCTGTGTCCTGTAAGCAGCATTAAGCTTCATGGCAGAACCCCCTGTGGTGACATGTTTGCACGACAGCAACAGTTTGTTTCAACACTGCACAACCGTTGACGATTGGATGAAGGCTGGACTGGTGTTGGCAGGATTAGCTCTTGAGATGACCTGATATCACGTTCAGAAGATGTGAAGACAGTAGGGGAAGGACTGTGCTTCAATGTTGGTCAATATGCCCTGCCAGCTATGCAGGTGTACATTTGTGAGGTGTCATTTATTGGAGTCTCCACACAGGTGTGCAGCTGTCTCACAACCAGCTACAAACTGCCAGACTGATTACTGCTGTATCCATAGCATCTGAGGCCGCGGGGGGTTGTGGGTGATGTAGTCCACCCATAGTTCCTCATTTCAGCGCACAAGGAGCATAAAGGACCTGGGATGACGAGTCATGTGATCAGGGGGCGGAGCTAAGAGCCAGCAACTGATTACATGATTGTTACATCACAGGTGCTGTAAGGCTCTACATATAACTCACATAGCACACACGGACTGACGGACAAGACATTTTATTGTTTAAAAGCTGTTACTGCCATCATAGTTATACGGACAACACTAATCTGAAGCTCAGCACCCGAGCAGAATGCTCTTCTGTAGGCTGCTCGCCTCAATTAGAAGTTACAGGGACATGGTCTTCCAAAACATGAGTGCCAGCAACAAAAGCATGGATGTTTTATTCATCTTTCCTCCCACCGCAGTACATCACCGCTGGCTCTTTTTGATGGAATATATCCTAATCATTAAAACTTGAGCGAATATTACAGATACTGCCCCCCAGGAACCAGGATAATGATTACACCATTTTATCATTTTAAAAGTAATTATATTTTTAATGGTATTATCCTGGCCTTTAAAAAGAAACTTCTAATTTTTATATATTCACTGATGAATTGTTCTTTGCCTTTAAAGCGACCCTCCGGTCCTGGATAAACAAAGATGGCCACACCACCCACAAACGCATGCATGGACTGAATGATTAACAAGAATTGGTTCAGTTCTATGCCTCCATAAACTGAATAAGAAGTGAACGACGGATTGGCGAGTGTATACAGGCAGCCGCCAATCATTTAGGCCGCCTGCACACGGGCCAAAGGCTGCCCTGTCCACAGGCGGGTCGGACCTGCATGCGGAATCCCGCAGCAGAGATTGACCCAGTGCCCGGCCGGTGACCCCAGGTTACCTGTCCAGCGTCTCTTATGTGCTGCGGATGTGCCAGCACGCATGCGCAGAACAGAGAATGCCGTGATGACGCAGCCCCTGCGGCAATTCTGCTATGATGATTGTAGAATGGCGGTGGGACAGACGGCTTTCATTGACATCAACGGAAGCTGGCCGTGCATAACCCGCACAAAATCGTGGCATGCTGCGATTTCTTCTCCGTGAACAGAAAAATTGCAGTCAATTTCCGCTTGTGGCAAGGAAATTGCGTTTATACATTGCTATGGGTCTGGATTTGCTGCAGAGTATGGAGGTGGAATAGCGCTCTGTACTCCGCAATGCAAACCAGTCTGTGGACAGGAGCCCTAAGTGATCAGCTAGCGGTGTCTGCACCGCAAATCTCCAGCAAATACCGCCCGTTACTTCCTATGGAGATTCACACCTACCCACACGAGCAGAAATCAATTGCGAGGAGGAAAAATAAATAAATTTTTAAAAAATTAAATTTAAAAAAAAAAAAAAAAAAAAAAACGCAGCAGGCTCCGCACGGATGGCTTCCACTTTAGTCAATGAACAGTGCGGACAGGTTCCAGATTCTACGTCATTCCCTAGCGATTTGAGAGGGGGGGGGGGGAATAATAATTGTCTGTCTGGTGCATGTGCGACGGCAAGCTGCCGGGGTCCGTCCACAGTACAGAAGAGACAGTGACACCAGGTACCGCTGCCAGAGCTGGATCCTGGCTCAGCACCCAAGTAGAATGCCCTGCGGGATACCACATGTGGAATCCGGCTGTGCCATGTGCATGAACGGCTGCGGGTTCATGGAGGCGAGCAGGAACGATCCTTGACCCGCTCCACTTTTTCTAACTTAGTGATATTCGTTGCTGTGTGAAAGCACAGAAAGGATCACTGGGACGACATGTCGGGAATCTGCGCCCAACAGGTCATGGAAAAGGGCTGTTAAACACTACATACTGGCCAGTGTTGACATCTGACTGAGCCCGTTAGGTTCATGTTACACCTCTCTTGTGCCTCCATATAAATTGCCAGACAACCGCCACGATTTCTGCAGCAATAACCCTCTTTAGACACGCCACGTAAAGAGATTCTCCCATGCCCACAAGTGGAAATCAGATGCAATTTTCCACTTTCAGGGGAGAATCACATGCACGGGCGGCTTCCATTGCAGTCTACGGAAGCCATCCATCCCACGATACTTCCGCTGTGAGCACAACTGAAGTACCATGGGGAAATCGCATCACCGCCAAGACGCGCCGGCAGAGACCCTCGCCACAGATCTGAAGGTGGGTATAGAGTCCCTGGGGGGCGCCGCATCTGATTTCCGCTACGATATTTCGCAGTCGGAATCTGACCCGGCCGTGGGCATTAGGCCTATAAAGATGGCTTCCTGCATGTTTGCTGGAAAACAAACCACCATTCCAAGCTCTAATATCGCAAAACACTTGGATCGGGCCGGCTGAACCATCACATCTGTGATTTACGTAATACAAGGCACTATGGATCTATATTGCAGAGCATATACATATATGAAGCCCCAGATATTTCTTCAAAGGGAAATAGTCACACCGAGTTATGGTGCAGTTCACAAAGGTAACAGGGAGCCAGGGATGTATTTTTAATAGTCACCCGCACCCCCGTTCCCACAATCTCCACTGGAGTGCAGACTTCACAATCAGAATACCATACCGTACAGAGACACCATGCATCAACACTACAGCCCCTCCTGAATGAGGACTTAAAGGGGATGTCCAGGACCTTTTGATTTTTTTTTCCTATTGATGCTGTATCCTCAGGTTAAGTCATTAACAGATGATCAGCAGGTGCCAACTGCCTGGGATCCTACTGATCAGCCAGTAACCAGCAGCAGCCTGGGTTGGTATTGCAGGCGCAGTGCCCGCTGGACTTCAATGCAAAACCAATCTCCGTCAGTACAGTGCTATCTGCTTCCTGCGCCGTCCGTACTGCCAGCGATACCAGGAATCAGCAGACTCCCACCTATCATTAGTTGATGACGTATGCTGAGGATAGCTCATCTTCAGTATTTTTTAAAAACCACACAAAACCAACAACAAAACACTAGTAGACAAAGTCCCGGGCAATCTTTGGGGAGCGAAGTTGTTCATCACTTCAGGACGCTCTTACTGCGATCAGTGCGGTGTCTGGAGTGCCGCGCTAATTGTGGTACAACACTATTGATTAAAATGGGGCCTCGCAGACCTATGCCCAAACAGGGCATTTCTAATGCCACGATGTGAGCGCTGTCTGTCCTAATTTTCTGCGTTTTCACATTTAACGCACCCCTTCACAATGATGGGGTGCATTCAAAAGCAGGCAAAATGTTATACAACACGTTCAAAACCGCCAGTCGAAGTAGTGTTGAAATGCAGCGATTTTGAGCGGCGTTTATCTGAACCCATGTGAGCGGCCTAAATTACAGATCTTCTCAGCTGATGATTTTAGAACATAGTTTGATTAAAAATCTTGCAGTGTTTTTCGTCTGCAGCTTCTACAGATCGCTGTATATGGACACAACGAGGAGATCCATCAGCGCCCGGGACCGACGGAGCCCTCATGACTCCTCGCCTGCACATGTTATCAGCTAATTTATGACCAGAAGGAAACCTTGTACTCATCATAAATTAGCAGATCGGAACGTGCAGAAGAGGAGACGAAGGCTGAACCCCCCCCCCCCCACCCAGTAACATTGTCTTCATTCGGTCTTACATACTATGTCCATCTAGTTCAGCCTATTAATCCTTTTATGTTGTTGATCCAGAGGAAGGCAAAAACCCCAAGAGGCAGGAGCCAATTAGCCCTTTTGGGGGAAAATTTCTTCCTGACTCCCTAATGGCAATCAGACTATTCCCTGGATCAACCCCTAATAGTTCCTACCTGCCTGTATACCCGGATTAACAATTAACCTAAGATTTATATCCTGTAATATCCTTCCTCTCCAGAAAGACATCAAGTCCCCTTTTAAACTCCTCTATGGATTTTGCCATCACCACATCCTCAGGCAGAGAGTTCCACAGTCTATCTGCTCTTACAGTAAAGAACCCTTTTCTGCGTTGGCGATGAAACCTGCTTTCTTCTAGACGTAGCGGATGCCCTCGTTACCGTCGCATGTGTCCTGCACACTGACAAATCTAATGACTCAAACTGCTGTTCGTAAGTAATGTCCTCTTGCTGCGGGGCAGGGTGGGATTCCGCAGTGGTCTCCCACCCGCGGACATGAGGCCATAGTCAATGAGGTCTGGCATGCAAGTAAAAACTCAGTTCCAGTACTTTCGCTGCTTGGCCCCAAGGATACAGCTGAACAATGGAAATGGATCAGAACTGTAGATGTGAACATGCACTTAGACTGCAGTGTCTATATACAGTGATATGTAGAAACTGCAGAAGTCAAATGGTACAAAATGTTTTTAGCGAAATGCTACTGCACAAGTGATAATCAGCCCCCCCCCCCCCCCCCAAAAAAAATCCCAAAACATGTATTAAGTGATAAGATTTTGTCCAGCAGCTGTTTGGCCCAGCTGCACCGCACACATGAACAGTTGTATATTTATGGGCATAGGCTGTCTGACTGCAGTTTATCCATCGGGAAACAAAAGGATCAGAGTTTTGAAATTCAACATCCCCAATTCCTCTTTCGCCTACGACATCATCTGTTGGGGATAATACAGCTGCCTCCATAAACATGACATTTGTGGGTTTGGACAACTAAAAACTCTAACAGGGGCATGAAGTGTGCCAGAAATATTCAGAATACCTTTCTTCCATAACTTTTCAGATAATGGCGCAGAATCATGAGCAGATATCACTGCTACACTAGGTTTTCTCTCTCTCTAGACCATCCCTTTAAAAGTTAAATCTACTCATGGCTGGAAAAAAAAACAAAAAAAAAAAAACAAACACATGACGTCATACCCAATCCGACAGCGCCTGCTTCTCCGCTGCACCTTTCTTACAACTCCAGCAATGACGTGCTGTCACAGGGACATAGGATCCAGCTGCCCCCCGATTTCCATAGAGCTGCTGATTGGGTGCAGCAGTCACATGTCCCTGCTGGAGCTGGCAGATCAGTTGAGGTGCACACAACTTATATTCTTATAGACCACTGAGTAGATCAATTTTTAGTAGTTTCTCCCCAGGCAACCCCTTTAAAAAATTTGCCACATCCAGTCACAGAATTTCCATCGCAGCAGTGGAAATTTATTATAGGACAGCCGTTCACATGAATGGTTGGCTTGTAATACCAGGGCCGCCAGAACAGAAGGCGCTCTTACTGGATCATAGAGGGAAGATCCTGGGTGGATGACCCTGCTCTATGACAATGATGGGCATTAAAAGGGCACATAAACACGGGTTGACCTCTTGGCATAAGCTTTTTTTAAAAATGTGTTGTACCATAATTACAAGTTAACCCCCTTATCCATAGGATAAGGGATAACTTGCTGATTGGTGGGGTTCTCATCGAGACCCCTGCTGATCTCCAGAACAAGACAGTGTCCTGCTCTGCCTAGCACAGCAGGGGGTCGCTTTTCTCCCCGCAGTGACATCACTTTGAAGGGAGCGCTCGCCAAGCATGCGCGGTCGGCACTCCATTTTCAATGGGGCTGACAAAAATAACTGAGCCTCCTCCTTACTGCAGGGGGTGCAATAACACCTCAGTGACAAAGACCGGGTATACAGGACCCCAGTTATGAGAATCTGTGGGGGTCTGAGCGGTGAGACTCCCAACAATAACCAAGTTTTCCCCTACCCTGTGGAATCATTTAGATAAATCTGCACTTCATGCTTCAGGTTGTGGCTATAAGCATCACTGCTGATATGCGTTTTTTGAAAATCCAATAATAAAAGAAAAAACTTTCGGATTTTACAAGTATGCAACTTTTTTCCAAATATACTACAAGTACAGGTAAGAGATAAAGAAGGAATTGTCCAAATCAAACCAGTTTCCTGTAAGCACTCAGCTGCAAACCTGAATGGAAAGGGGTTTACCAGCAACTATACATTAAAACACTTGAGGCTGGCTACACACGTGATGCGGGGGGGTGGAACCACATCCCATCTTGAGGGGTGCTATACCATCGCATCTCCCATTATGTTCAATGGCGCCGGCGGCAGTCTGCATGCGGTGCAATGCGAGGATTCTCCATTGAAAAGAAACTCTGCGATCCTCCGCCATGGCTTGTAGCCTCTTCCCCAAAGTGATGCAAGGCGGTTTTGAAACAAACACCTCGCATCTGCAATGAAATCGCATGCTGGAGAGTGTGCAAAATCAGTCTGATTCACGGACCGATCTATCGCATTCGCCGGTGTAAAGTGAGCCTTAAGCAAATTTTTTAAAAAAGAAAAAAAAAAAGAGGAGGGTGGGTGTCACGGAGCGACCTGTTCACAAGTGGAGTTGGTCACTTAAAGGGGTTGTCCCGAGAAAGCAAGTGGGGGTAAGCACTTCTGTATGGCCATATTAATGCACTTTGTAATATACATCGTGCATTAATTATGAGCCATACAGAAGTTATTCACTTACCTGTTCCGTTGCTGGCGTCCCCGTCTCCATGGTGCCGTCTAATTTCAGCGTCTAATCTCCCAATTAGACACGCTTGCGCAGAAGGGTCTTCTCCCTTCTCTTGGGTCTCGCCACGAGCGGAGTTCTGGCTCCGCCCCCTTCTACACATCATCACGTAGCTCCGCCCCGTCACGTGTGCCGATTCCAGCCAATCAGGAGGCTGGAATCGGCAATGGACCGCACAGAGCCCACGGTGCACCATGGGAGAAGACCCGTGGTGCATCGTGGGTGAAGATCCCGGCGGCCATCTTGTTAAGGTAAGGAAGAAGTTGCCGCAGCGCGGGGATTCGGGTCAGTACTAAACGGTTTGGTTTTTTTTAACACATGCATTGGGTTTGTCTCGCGCCAAACGGGGGGCTATTGAAAAAAAAAAAAAACCCCGTTTCGGCACGGGACAACCCCTTTAAGTGGGAATGGTACCTACCAGGGTCTAAATGTACTCCATTCTATAGGCTACAAATAACCCAGGAGAAAGGTAACAAAAATCCCCAACAAAAAGAGGGGCAAACAGAAAACAAGGGGCCCATCCACAAGGCATTAGCAGGCAAGGTGCGCCATATGAGTGGCATCAGCGCCCTGATCGGTCCCTCCCGCTGTAAGGTGGGAAGCAGGCGGCAAGATAAAGAGAAAGAAGAGATCCTAGAAAGAAGTGCTCCCTACCAGAGTAATCACTTTGTAGATTACTTCAATGTGGATTTTAATATTTTCTATACAATGCTGTTATGTTCTTACTGTACCAAGGCCTGACCACCCACTAGTGCTTGTTTTTATGACATTTTTGGCTGCTGTAGCCACATTTTCCGCAATGAATTACAGATATGGATGATATTTGAATTCACGCATTTTGTTGTCGAGTGTTTCTGACGGGCAATTTTAGTCTTGGAACGTGGTCATGACTCAGTGTGAACGAGCACAAAGCCATATGGAAGCTTAGCAACACGCGATGTGCAAAGCACTACTGCAATATGCAGAACACATCAGCCTGCAAAACAGGAGAAATCGCTGAAGACACCTCCTCGCCTTTTGGGAAACGTCTGGCAGATTTACAGCTGAACATCTTTGATTATATAGAAAACCTAGGAATGCGGCAGCTTCCAAAACAGGAAACCACAAATACATTTACACCGAGGCATGGGTTTATTTTCAAAACTGAAGTCAACACGTAGCAAAGCCAGAATATCAATGAAAAGACGGATCCATTATAAAGATGCCAACACTTTTTTCGCCCTTGAACCCAGTTGCGCCACAGGCATTTTTGGCTTTCATCATCTTGCAAAAGCCATAATTTATTTTTTCCATGGACGTAACCGCATCAGGTTTTTTTTCCTTTTTTTTGCAGAATGAGTTGTATTTTTTTCATGGCACCAGTTTATGTGCCATATCATGTATTGAAAAGTTAAAATTTGTGAGGTGCACCACCCCTACAAAAAATGCTTTTTTTTTTTTTTAGTTTTTCAGTTATTCACTGCAATACAGAGGTAACTTTATTTCACAGGTTTGTTCAAACATGGCTATATGAATTATATATTTTTATTAAAAAATAATGGGTTTGGAGGGCCTTTTTTTGGTCCAACATGATTATTGCATAATACACTGCAATACCAATGTAATGCAGCTTATTGTCCCTACAGCTTCATACTAACATACCCTCTGGTAGTATAAAGAGGCAGGCCTGGAAGCCAGCACTAGGCCCATGGATACCATGACAACTGCTCCACAGTTAGCCAAGTGAATTACAGAAAGGCCCATGCCTCTAGCTACAGCATCTGAAAGGTTAAACGGATAGAATGGACGTTAGCGCCGATCCCTGCTGTTGCAAGTAGAGGATATTGTTAGAATGGGCTAGGCTCCTGGGCCTGCTCCAAATTCTTCCTGATGCGACATAAATTTGTCTCGTGTTGCTATAGAGAGAAAAAAGGAGTCTTCGAAGCTCTTAGGGTGGGGGAAGGGGGTCCAGGCGGTATTATGGTATTTTGTCACCACCGGAAGCTAGGGGTTTGACAGGGCTTCCATGAAGGAACGCCCGTCACACCCCTAGGTCCCGATTGGTAGAATAGTGGAAGGTCCTAGCATGCCTTTTTTCCAGCCGTGTGACTGTCCTCCCCGGCCTCAGTGTAAGTTGCCTGTGCATGCCGGCTATCCGCCGGCAGTGAGTGACTGTCCCCACGCGCTGTATGGACTCGCTGCTGTCCTCCTCCTACTTCGGTACTCTGCGGCCGGCTGCAGCAGCTCTCCCCACCGGCGGTCAGCACAGCGCTCACATGGACCGCCAGGTCTGGACAGTGGCTTCACCACTGCATCAGGCACCCCACCACCACTGACATGTGGCGGCTGTTTCCGGTGGCTTCTCCCCCACACCATCTGGAGCATGACACTACAGCCGCCGCTCCCTCAGTGTCCACCGCGGCTTCTCCAGCGGCTTCTTCTTTGGCCCCATAGAGAATCCGTAGCGGGTCCCTCCTGCCCCGCGGACATGAGGCATAAAAATAAGAATAAACTTACCTCTCGCCCGCTTCGGATCTTCCCTTCGCCACGGCTTCATCTTCTCTCCGTCGCGGCCGGATCTTTTTTCTTCGGGCCTGCGCATGCGCGGGGCAAGTAACCGACGTGCCCTGCGCATCCGCCGAGCCGAAGAAAGAAGATCCGGCTGCGACGGAGAGAAGATGAAGCCGCGGCGAAGGGAAGATTCGGAGCATGTGAGTAAATTCTGATTTTGGTCTCCCGCGGATCCGGACAGCTTCCATAGGCTTCAATAGAAGATCGCGGGAGACCCGCACGAAAATGGAGCATGGTCCAGATTTTTTCATGCTCCATTTTTTTAAAATCACTTTTCTTGACCATCTGCGAGTATTTATCTACCAGCAGGTGGTCAATGCATCCCTATGGGGTGCGGATCCGCGGGCAGCAGAAGAGTTAAAATCCGCTGCGGATTTTAATTCTTCTTTTGCCCGTGGACATGAGGCCTTAGCCAGCGGCAACACTGGCTTTCCTGCCGCTCTCCCTGCACTGCCAGCGCACGTGGGACCACAAGGCGGCAGACAGTGAGGGAGCGGCGGCGCAGCATCGGCCCCTCTCGGTGCAGTCCCCGATGCCGCTCCCTGTCATCAGCAGCTCACTTGGGCAGCAGGTTTAGTTCTCATTCACCAGTCGTTCAGCGTTTCACATTCCTATGTGAAACCCTGAGCAATCAATGTTTGCACTGCATGATAAGCGCACGAGCCTGTGCCGATTTTATTGCCGTCTGAAACTGAATGAACAAGAAGCGAATGATTCCCGGTCATTCAGCTGTTAGTCAGTATAAATGCGAACCATCGTTCAGTTTCGTCCCTTTGAATCATTTTCTGAACGATAATCGGTCCCTCTAAATGCAGCAAGAGGCTCCTTTTACACGGCGCCATTAATCGTTCGTGCGAGCAACTGATAACCGTTCACTCGCGCAGCCTGTTTATACAGGCAGATAAATCCTTCGCAGCTACTGTGGAATTGCTTTCACAAGTTGTGCGCCTTTACACGCAACGACGTGTGAACGAGTGAACGATTTCTATGCCTGCATAAAACGGACAAACGAGAAGTGATCGAGTTCTCATTCGCCGTTGGATGTGTTTACACGGAACGATTGTCTTTCAAATTCGCATGATTTAATGATTATTTTGAACGACGATCGTTCCGTATAAAAGGGCCTCAAGTACAACAAGCACATCTCCACCTCAACCACACCTTGCTGAGAAGGCAGCCAATATAATTGCTACTGACAAGAGCACAATTCTCTAAAAACTGCTAATACATAAAGCTATGCAGCAGCCGACTGCAGCAGAGATTATACAGAACTCTTTGTCAAACTGTCAGTGGAAAGAGACAAGGAAAATATATGCAAGAGGAATGCAAAACAGATCCTGGCGGAGGATCTCCTGATAATCTAATGGGCAAGCGGGCCGAGACATGACAAGTCCGTGGCAACAAGTCAACGGGACAAAAATATATAGAACACGCACACCTTAATCATTTCTATCCCCGAGAGAATGGCACTGGAGGAGTCAGCCAGAATACAAATACGTTACAAGCCGCCCGGATCACTACCCCCAGGAGGGATCAACACGTCAGTGGCCACGAGCAGCTTGGTTCACATTCTGACCCATCTGTTCCGTTTTTATGTGTGCAGAAGCCGGACAGACAAATGTATCGTTCATTCGTTTAGACTTAAAGATAATCGTTGCGATTCCCGCTGAAGCAGGATTTTGAACAATTTCTTGGGCACCAAGACTGGGCACATGGGCGAGTGTGAGAGTGGCCCAAGGGCGAATTTTCCCCTGCGACGATAAACCAGCCGCAGTGAACGCTTTCCATAGCGTTCCTATAGAAAGCGCAGCACCCCTGTCCACGAGTGAAGAATCATTTGCATGCTGTGAATTGCTGCAATTCTCCGCAGTGAGTCTGTCAGATGGATCTCCATGGAGATCCGTCAGCTGCCTCCTGCTCCCCGGCGGTGGATCTTGCAATGCTCAGTTGGCTCCCGCTCCCCGGCGGTATATCTCGCAATGCCCGTGGACAGGCAGCCTTACAGTTGAAAAAAAAAAAGACCACCTTGACTTGCACACAACCTCACAGTATCAATAGGTCTTGGCCTTCTAGTCTCCTCTGGACACTTCCTAGCCAGGGAAGATAGAGCAAGGGTACATAGCTGCTAAAGCCCCATTTACAGGCAAAGATCACTCAAAATTCACTCAAAAGCCTTTAGTAGCTCATTAGCTTTATTTGCATTAAAATAAAGCTCCCTTCGCTGTATGCAGATAGCAGCGGTTGGTCTGTTATCTGCATACAGCTCCAGTGTTCTGTGGGACAGCAGCTCAAAACAATGTTATCAGCGCTCCTGCAGAGAATCACAGCGTGCGGTCCCTGCCATCAGCCGGCCGATTGTTTTTATGATGAACTAAAAAGTCAGAAAAGCCAACGATGGTAGCATTTGCACGCAATGATAATCGCTCAAAAGACATAATTTAAACAAATTTTTAGCGATAAGCGTTGTGTGTAAATGGGACTTTACTTTTCTGGTAACAATCAGGACTTTAGTTCTAACGACAGGCCCCATATACATTAGACTTCAGTCATCCGGACCCACCGATAACAGGGAGTCGGTCAACTCTGAAGTTTACGTATAGGAGCAGCTCAACTTTACCCCAACAGACGATTAAAGCAACCCTGGACAAAGATGGCTGCACTCTACATTACTATACATCCTTAGTCCTGCCCACATGAGCAATGCTAACCAGTCAGAGCAACATGCAGTGTTAGGCTACCAATGGATACTAGTGCACAGAGTACAGCAGGGAGTCAGAAGTGGTACGGCCATCTTTGTTTGTCCAGACCCGGAGACCCTTTAAGAACTTGGTCCTATAACTTCCTCTGGATCAACATTGAGTGTAAATAGGCTGAACTGTGTGGACATATGTATTTTTTGGCCTTACATACTATGTTCACATTGCAAGATTTCCTTACAAACCAAGACCCTCTCCCCATTTGGGGGGGGGGGGGGAATGACTCATACAGCAAGGCTGCAAAACCAGTTATGTTGTATATGTTCTGTTTTGCTAATGCAGCCATTGTTTATATCAGACAGACCATACAACCATACTCAGCCTGTAGAAAGCACTATAAATGCATCGGCACGAGTGAGGACTAATGTTTAATTCAGCACTTCTATGAAAAGCACATGAGCAGTCCAGACGTATTGCAGTTTGCAGGCATCAAACCTACTGAAACGACCAACTAGTGGTAGTCGACTAGTCAGAAAAAAGTGACGGATAATCCGGACTAACGCGCTAGGTGTGCTTGGAATGAATGATAGGAACCATCGAAGTAGTTTTCTCTAATCTTGGATATTCTCTACTGTTGTAAACACGGTTGCCATGGCACTGACATTAGACATGTAGAAGACCGACGTGCCGACATCAGATCTGCTCGTAGGGCCGCTGTATTTTAGGTTTGATTTTTGGGAATAAAGTTCTTTGAATAACCATAATCGGTGAGTGCCGCATCTTCAAAAAGGGACATTTCTATCTCAAACATTTATAGAGAAGCCAAAGGACATAGACATAGTGACACTATTTTGAACGCATACATAACAGCTCCTCATGCCGGAAACATGGCCTATTACCGATGTACAAGCTCTATATCTCCATGTAAGAGCTGGAGATACCATATCTACTTAAAGGGAACCCGTCAGCAGATTTTACTAATGGCAGGCCAAGGCCGGCGCTGCAGTACTGATAGTCCTCCGGTTTCCACACTTTTATAGTTTGCCAGTTGATACAAGCTTACTAAGAAGCAGAAAAGTTGTTATTCAGGAAGAACTCAAAATAAAAGCCTTGCTAACCACAAAGCAGTTCTTCGCCTTCCCTGTAATTGGCTACGCTGCTCAGCTAGTTTTATAAAAGCCCTGATTAGCGGTGTATTAGAGCGAGGCATACAGTGTGACAAGGCGGCACGTCGACACTGCAAGCAACCATCACAAGGTCCTTACAGTACTGCAGGCACATGGGCACGCAGTATGCCAACGTATGGTCATAGTGCCCTCCTGTAACGGATGGAGCATGCCATAAACATCCAATACGGACCCAAAGCGGTCTACCGGCTCCGTACCACAGATCAGTAATATACATGAGCCCCAGCAGAGCGGACGGTAGTGTTATTTCTCATAGGGACCTGCATAGCCGTTGAATCTGCACAACCGCCATCACATCTGCAGACACTAAACCGTGAAATCCCAGGTTAGAGGTGCAAACGTCTACATTCCTGCATGTATCAGTTTTGGACTGTACAAAAGGGGATTTCTTGAAACATCTGACATCACGGGTGCAACTATCACCATTGATTGAGCCAAACAATGGAAGTTGCAGGAGCCAAAACAAAATCAAGGAAGTTCTGATCTGGTCACGTCAGACATGAATGGTGCCCAGTAGGCATCAATGACTGGAAAAGGGATCTTCGGGATTCTGCCATGCCACCTGGCATTCTACCAATGCTGTGTGCCACATTGCATTATTTTGTCAGTTTTTTGAATGGCACAGGCAACAGAAGTTCCAATATCTGAACTCTCCCCAACAGTTGCGTTCACACCATTTTCCATGGGTCAGCTCCGTCACAGGCGCCAGAGGACGGATAAAGCGCACACAGCGACTGGACCCCGCTAAATATAATGGGGTCCATAAGCTTTCAGTCCTACCCTGCAGCATTTTGTTCAGTATCTTATGCCCGAACCTCCAACGCAGATGTGAACGCAGGCTTAGGGCGGCATGACATGGGACGACTATCGGCAAATCACTCGAGGCGAATGTAAGCGACAGCTGCTCCGTGTAAAAACGGATGCCAAAGGGGCGAAGAGCGACAAATTCAGCTCAAGTAAAAATGGTCGTAGATAGATTGTCCATTTGCGCCAGACAATCTTTAGATAACGTTGCGGGTAAAGGTGCGCTTTGGCGTCTGTGAAAGACCAACACACAAAACAGTCGCTTGTACGCCAACTCCTCGCTGCAGCACTTCTACACATGGGTGTACGCAATTTCACTGCATGTGTGCGTTACATGCATTTTTCACAAGCGCGAAAGAAAAAAATAAAATAAATAAGTAGGTTCAATTGATGTCACTTTTCGAACAACGTGTAGAAAAAAAACCTGCACATACATGTAACATCCATGTTTGCCGTGTTACGCTCCCATACATCTTCATGGGCGATTTTGGTCAGTGAACACAGGCCAAAACGATTGGGTCCGTGTGCCGTCCGTATCCAGGAAGTAAGATGATATGGACAAACGGACAAACACTAAACACGTGTGACAAGGGCGGCTAACGGGCGACACAATCAGTTGCTCAAGAAGGTAATTCCAGGCAGCCGTCGTCCCGTGTAAACATGGCACACAATGACTAACGAGTGAGAATCGCTCACTTGCCGCGGTCGCTTGGTTTTTAGGTCAATGAGCAGTCGTTCAGCTATAAACAGCGGCCCGGTTACAGTGAATGGAGGCACGCAGCCGGAAGAGATCTCCAGAGGACTCCATTTAGCGAGTGATTAATCGTTCCTGTGTAGAAGCACAGGAGCAGCCATTGTTGGGACGGCCGTCAGTCGTGCCGCGGAAAGCCACCCTAAATCACAGGAATAACCCAAGTCAAGTGTCAGTCTGCAGCAGCACAAGTCTACACGATCATCATGTAGGAGGGGTCATCTGTACACCATGCGAAGGTCACACTTCACAGGGAAGAGTTAGGCCCAACGCACACGGGCGCATCTTCACTGCGGGGTCCGGCGCTCCACATCCCGCCGCAAATACAGCCCATAGGGCATGCATTGAAAAAGGCATTTCCATGCCCACGAGCGGGAATCAACTGCGATATTCCACTTGCAGGATGGAAATTGCAGCATGTCCTATTCTAGGCTCACACTATGCATGTCATCACCAGCCCAGCCGGCACATCCAGAGAGAGAAGACGCTGAACAGGTAAGCCGGGTCACTGCAGGGGCACAGGGTGGCAGTTGGCATCTGACCATCTGCACCAATACGGAAGGACGCGTTGCTGGGATCCGGCTCCTATGGAATTCATGCATTCATACGGACGATTTCCCGGCACAATTTCTCGCAAATACGCAGGACATGCTCGCACAAAAAATACGTGTGAAGCCGGACGTTTCTCGGACTGACGTCGCACTTGTAAACTTCAGTTTTTCAGCGAGAGTCGTGGATTTAGCGAGAAAACCAACATGGCCGCAGCTGAGCGGATTCCGATTGCTTCTCTAAAAGGAAAGAACGGCGACATTGCCCCAAAAATGAATGCGTCGCGTTCTCTCTTGTTGGTCTGAGAGGAGCGTCGCTCATGTAAGTTATCCCTTTTCACGCGATTTCTGCGCATGTTGCCTGAACGGTCGCACATAGCGGAAAATCCACAATTAAGTCCTAAACACAGCGGCAACCATCGCCGCGCCAAAAGCTGTAGGATTTGGAGGCTGATCAGAAGCAGATTTTCTCCCTTCAGTTGAAAGCCGTGAGATCGGCTGCGGCGCCGCACGACCGCGGGGGGTTGGACTTGTTTATTGCACCATTTCCCGCTACGTGTGAACGTAGCCTTACGGCGGGAGGATATTCCTTGCGCCTCTGAAAATTAGCATTAAAATCCACAGTATCTGCCGCGGCTGTAGGCGTGGATCTAGCCTGCCGACAGACAAAAGCGCGATACGGGAAAGAAAAAAATAACGCGTTTCTGCATCAGCAAGCGACGCGTCTCTTCTTAACACTCATTTCGGAATTCGCCCGTGGACAGACATCGGATCGGATCTCTGCACCTGAAACCACAGGTTTGGGCAGTTTTTTTTAGAGGCGGATGTCACCGCAGGCGATTCGCCACATTCTTACGGCGTTCCATTTTCCTGCTCTATTATTACGGAATCCCCAAAAGGGGGAATCCCCTGACCAGACAGATGCGTCCTATGACAGGACGGACCGCGCCGACTATCATCAGGCCGCTTACTTTTTTCTTGCCGCAGGTGCAACAGAACCCACAAATCAGAGGCGCCCGCTGCCAACAAGAGGCGCAGAAACGCCACAATGGCGCCAGATCCACGAGAAACCAAAACAAACATAAAAGCCATCCGGGACCCAATGCCAAGAAGCCGGTGGTCCCAGACAGCACTAGATGTCAGCCCCCCTCACATGGCACCATGTGCCCACACACACACACTGGCATCTGCCCCCTCTTACCCGCTGTACTTGGCTCTCCGTCCGCTACCAGTCCGTAATCCCGACTCCCTGGCGGTTGGAGCCCCGCGGTGTTGGGGCCGGTGCTGAGGAGGAGGAGGAGGGAGGGAAGGCCGCGAACTTGCGCATGGACCCAGCGGGGGCCGCGGCCTACCTCCCCCTCCTCCCCTCCTCCGGTAACCGGGGTGGAAGTGTGGGGGGGAGGGGAACGGAAACCAGCGAGAGCCGATAGAGCGCCGGGAGTGTGGCGGCGAGGCCTCTTCTAACGGGAATGTCCGGTAACGAGCGTCCTGGAAGGCCCCAGTCAGGCGGCTGAAGTAACCAGCGGCCAGAAAGCACGGCTAGAGAGAGTCCAGACCGCGGTGCGCTCGGTGCGGTGGGGGAGGAGCCCCCGGGGCCGGTTTGTTTCTCCTCACAGGCCGCTCCCGTGCGCGCCCCCAGAAGCTTCCATCGCGAACCGCTTCTACGCGCCCTTTGACTCCCTCAAGGCGCGCTCCCTGGGAGAGAAGACGAGCTGGCGACGTGACGCGCCCTCCTATTGGTCCGCGCCGCGGCAGCCGGCAGCGTCAGCGATGCTGATTGGCGGAAGGGATCGGTGACGCAAGAGGGATGCGGAGGTGGGAGGAGAAAGGAAGAAGGGAGCGAGAAGGGGGCGGGGCGCGGCTGCCATGTCTTCACCGCTTTCTAGCTTCTGTTGTTGTGTGTGTGTTGGGCGTGACGTCAGCGACGGGGGCGGGGCTACGGCGTTTATTTGCCTCGGTCTAGAAGGAAGCTGTCAATCAGAGAGAGAGCGGGCTGTGATTGGACAATCCTCCTGCTGGTGCAAACAAGACTGATCGAGCCCCGCCCCTTTTTCCATGCAGATGTTACATGTGTGTGTCATGTATGAGCAGGGGCATCCTACATGTATAGTGAATGTATGGCCTGGAAATAAGAATAAAGGGGATCCAGTTGATGAATGATAAAGGCTTCAGGGCCATTTACACGGAACGATTATAATTATCGCTCAGATTCGAATGATAATCATTCGCGGCGAATGATAAATAATTCGCATATTGTTCGTCGTTCAATTTGTGTAGCGCAAAAATCAAAAGAGGATCAGCTCATCATTTATGAACGCCTCCTGTATATCGTAAATGGAGGCGGGAAGCGATCGCCAGCGTGCCCCGCCTCCATTCACCGAGCGATTATCTCTTGCGTGAAAGCAAAGGAGTCATAATCGCTGGGACGACGCGCCCGATAATCGTCCTGTCTGTGAGGACCCTAATTCTATGGAGGGCAAGGATCTGGCGCCGCTTTTCGCAGTAGCTACTTTTGACGTTTGACAGGTGGCGGAACAGAACGGTTTGCGTTTGGTTCCGTCTTCGATGTCTGTTTAAAGGATCCGTTTTAAAATGCGCAAAACGGAAGAAATACAGAATACAAAAAGGGGGTCAAAAACAGATGTAAACCGAAATAAATCAATATAAACTGTCCGCTTTTTTAATTTAACTGATCCATCTACGGAATCCGGAAAAAAAAACAGAAGCTGCGGTATATATCCGTTTACATTGTATTCTGCTATTCGTTTTATAAGGGCTTCTGCAGACGAGCGTGTTTTTGTTTTTTTTAACTCTTTGCAACTTCAATGGTATTGTTTGCACGGCCACATTCCTCGCACGATATTACTACGCACGAGAAAAAATAGGCCTTGCCCCATCTTCCGCGCACGTAGTATTCATATGTCAGAGAAAAGATAGGGCAGGAGCAATCTTTCCCATGAAGGTTTATTGAAGCATGAAAAAAAAAGTAGCGAACACAGATGTTGCATGTATGTGCGCTGTGATCTCTTACACATGTTGCTAGGGGGGGTCTTTTTTTCAGAGTCAGGAACACTATTATCCTTAGGGAGAGCACCCCCCTAAGGATAATAAGACTTATATGGCCATTCATACTCCTCTGGGTAGTATGCAAGTAAGGGAGATGGATCAATATCTCTGCAGCGCCACCTATTGGAAGGCAGCAATTCCCAGTCATTGTTACAAGGCTTGTATAAAGAGTCTAACAATGACTTGCAGGAATGCTTCCTTCCAATAGGTGGTGCTGCAGAGTTCTTGTTCCATCTCCCTTATTTGTAAAAAAAAATGCACATGCAAACAATGTTTGCAACACGCACATACACACGCAGTGCGATCAATCAGTAGCAAAACAGCCTACCCCCATGTGAATGAGCCCTTATTTTTAACTTATTGGGATGGAATGATTTATGAAGAAAGATCATGAGCAACAGGCATAACTTTAGGGCTTTTTGGGAAAATACGCTCGCCGCTACGGAGAGTATTTTCGCATGAACCAGTCTAAAGTAATTTTCCTTTCCCTTTAAACGCCGCGGGTTAAAAAAAAAAACAGAACAGGAAGATAGGGCAAGGTCAATTTTTTCTCGTGCGTAGTCACATCGCGCACAAATGACGCTAGTGAAAACGAAAGTTTTGTTTCGTCCCGTTTTGCCGCTGTGACAATAAATTTTTGCACGTGAATATGTTGAAAATTTACCACATTTTGGTTGAAACGAACAAAATCCGTGATGAAACATCCGCAACAAGATTCATATGTGCAGCGGATTATTTCGCCATTGATTAATGTCGATTATTACCCCCCCATTCACTAACATTGTACGGTATTTAGTCGAAGGATTCTACAAACGAAGTTCTGCAATGAGCGCGCAGCGTGTGAAACTGTCCTCATACCTGCGGATCCAGAAATAGGAAGTGTAAATATCTATAAATACAACAAGATTCACTTCTTGCCATCGCCATCAGTTCTTAAAGGTACGGCAAGGTGACTTGAACAATCTGCTCCGTGCTGCCACATTGTAATAAGAGGCCATATAAGTGCACTGCAGCCAGGGTTACACGGCCGGATCTCATCCCCACGGCTGCAGGACTCCCAGTTGTGGACATTTGTAACCGTTTATCAGATCCCCGAGTTCTTCTTAATCTTTCTTATGACCTTGTTTTCGTCTGCGCTGAGAACTCTTGGAGACTTCTTGCTTCCATCAGGGCGGCTCGGACAGCTGGACAGGCCGTACATCCAGAATATTTGGACTTGTGCCGGAAAGTTGGAAACTTACTCCGCTGAAGACAAGACAGGAGAACGGCGCGTTATCTGATAGGACCAAGACTTCTCAAACCTGTTGTCACCTTGTTCTTCAAAACCGCCTATCTATAAGGTCATCTTCATGGAGCTACATTCTGAGGGCGGATCCAGACGAACGTGTATTTCTCCCCTAAGGCTTGGTTCACACAGGACGGAATTTCCGTGCGGAATGTCTGCATGGCAATTCCGCCCCCGGCTCCTAATCCTGGGATTAGCCAGCAAAATGGACCCGATTTTTGCAGCCAGGTCAGGCGGAAACAGCGCTTTTTAGCGTGACTACCGTAATCGCAATATAACGCTCCCATTGATTTCAATAGGGCTTACAGACAGGCGCTCGATCGCAGCGCTGGACGGCGCTTTCCATCGTCACGGTTTTCGACCGCTGTCTGCTGTATTTTTCGGCGTTGAGGGCACCTCATCACAATGATGGGGTGCGCCAAAACACGCTGCAGCCGAAAAGTCAAATTGGGACTTATGAAAACAACACTATTAAAATCAATGACTTTGCTTCATCACGTTTTGCGGTCATGATTTTCAATCCGTTTTACGACGGAACCGAACAGCGTCGAACAGACACCATTGACTATAATGGGGTCCGTTCAGTTCCTGATCAGTTGACCAGCACTTTACCGGACAGAAAAGTCCTGCATGCAGGACTTTTTCTTCCGGCATTTTGCCCCGGATCGGCGACGGAGAATCCAGCACAGATGTGAAAGCAGCCTTATAAATGATTATTGGCCATAATGGCAATATATACGGCAGGCGTATTAGCATCACACGGCTAGTCCCATCTCCTTTTACTTCCTGTTTTTGCCATGAGCTGCCGGATGTGACCTCTCATACAGATCCCATACACAACACCGACCTTCTATTCGCTATTGTGCAGCACCACCTGTCTTTCATTCAGTGGAATTACAAGCATATTCCTACTAGTCCTCATTCCGTGGGACCGTTTGGGCAGGAATATAATGATAGGAAGACTGGAACATTTTTACAGTCCATCTAATGGTAATCACAACAGCACCTTACAAATAGACCCCAATGTCAGATCCTTCGGGGGAGGCGGATTCTGCACAGCCGTGATGAGAATGAACCCCTCTTCTCTCTCCAAACAGTAGAATACAAATGTACACGGCAGCAGAGCGGCTTAGATGTAAGACAGATTGCCTTTATTCCATTTTAAAACGATGCATACTGCAACATTTCGGCCACCAAGTGACCTTTATCATGCTTGATAAAGGTCACTTGGTGGCCGAAACGTCGCAGTATGAAGACATGCTGCCGCGTACATTTGTATTCTACTGTTTGGAACGTTTTTACAAACATGTCCAGAAAAAATCGTGTCGTGTTCCATTAGTCCTTGTATGTTGCTTGTAGGGCAGAATAGCTTTGTACATATGACTCTGAAGAATAGCGTTTTTGACTAGGGAGCTATAGGACTTCCATGCGGGGTCGTACAGCCTCCTTGTATGTAGCTCTGAGAGCCAGGAGCAGGAACTGAGCTCCCGCCCCCTCTCTGCGTTCTCCCCACCCCTCTGGGGCGGGGCTAAATTCCACAAATTAGCCCTGCCTCTCCCCATTGCAAATAGTGCAGAGGGGCGGAGAGGAGGCAGAGAGGAGGCAGAGAGGAGGCGGGAGCTCAGTTCCTGCTCCTGGCTCTTCCATCCTCCCCCCCCCCCCCCCGCACACGAGGACAACGTATATCGGCTCGGCGGGAAAACCGAGCCGATATACGCTCGCGGGAATGCACCCTTATCTAATGCAGATGAACTCCTCCTCATCATACACTAATCTATTACACAGACGACCTCCTCAAATACTAATATATTAGGGCTCATTTAGACAACGATTATCGCTCAAAATTCCCTCATCTTCCAACTTTTGAACGATAATCGTGTGCATTTACATGGCAAGATGATCGCTCAAAATTCGCTCAAACAGCAGCTTGAGTGACAGTTTTGAGCATTCACTTTGCATAAACTGTTAAGTAGCGAATTAGCTATTTAACAGCTTATTAGTGTGTAAATGAAGGCTCACACTGTATACAGAAGACAAGCAGGACCGCTATCTTTTGTATACAGCTGCTCTCTTCTCAGAGTGCTCAGCTGTTATACAGCTGAGCGCTCCGAGCGGGGTATACAGAAGACAAGCGGGGCCGCTTGTCTTCTGTATACAGCGGTTTTCTTCTCGGAGCGCACAGCTGCTATGCAGCTAAATGCTCTGAACTGCGGGCTATGCAGAAGACAAGCAGGACCGCTTTCTCTCCGAGTGCGTTTAGACACAGCGATTATCGCCCAAAAGATAGTAGTTGAGCAAATTTCGAGTGTTACCATGCGGGGGCTGCCGGGGCCGCGGGTGGTTGGTCGGCGCGGTGCGCGCTCTCATAGGTCCGGGCAGCAGCGTGTGCGCAGACGTCTATGAGTGCAGCTCTTTGCACGAGTCCCTCTTATGAAATTCTGCTAGGAGGCGTCGCCTCCCCCTCTCCGCCCCTGGGCGGAGGCTTCTGTTTATAAGGCTGGCAGTGAGGTCCATTCACTGCCAGTTATTGGTTTCTGTTCAGTGTGCTAGTGGCCTGGCTCTGGCAGTCTCCTGTGTTCAGCTTCTGCTATATCTGCCAGGTTATCCATCTGCCTCGGTCTGCCTGTATTTCCTGTTGGTTTTCGTCACGTGCCCTTCCTGTCGATATCCTACCCTGTTCCATCTTGGTACGCCAGCGAGTGTAGGGACTGCCGCCCAGTTGCCCGCCTGGGGTTAGCTAGGAGTGGAGGCAAGTAGGCAGGGACAGGGGTTGCGGGTAAGTTCTAGGGCAACCCAGGCTGGCGTAACATCGGGTGGGATACCGTAACATCGAGCGATAATTGTTGTCTAAATGGGCCTTAACACAGACTTCCTGCTCCTCAGATGATGATCTATTACATAGACCTCCTGCTCCTCAGATAATATCTTACACAGACAACCTCCTCCTCTGCTCCAACTACCACACAGCTTCCCACCAGCAGTAAGCACTATGAACCACACAAAAATGAGCCCAGCACCCACTCTTCTGAAAGCTGTCCAAAACTAAATCTGTGTTGCCCGCTGCAGCATTTCAGCCCGTGTGCAGGGCGCCATAAGGAGAGGAGGACAAGCAGCTGTAAGATGCATGCGGTGACGCTTATCTGCTAGCTGAAAAAAGTCGATCAAGCTATGTGATCACGTTCAGCATAGGTGCCAGGAAAGCTCTCAGGCCCATAAGCTAGACATAGCTGTGGGCCCACATTAACCCTGAAAGATTGTCATTTTGGCCTCCGATGGGTTGCAGTATATTGCCATAATTTTTTTAAGCTGCATACTAAAGGGCAGCAGTCTGCATTGTGCTGCATACAGCAGAGCACCCCAAAAAACATAAATCATGCAACATGCATTTTTTTAATGGCTATACATTGGCATATGTCGGGGGTATACGTCCGTGAACACTTCCGGTGTATAAGTGTGGTGTGGATAATACTACTGCTGACCTATTCTCCATCGCTCGGAACCCAGGCCGATCAGCTGATCGGCACCCACTGTCAATGCCACAACTTACGGGGAATGGATTGGAAGCATTTAGCGCCAACCCCTGAGTATTGTGATACAAACAGCGGACACCCATCAGCTAATTGGCTGGGGTCCCAAACGGTAGCCCCCCGCCAGTCAACTATGGAGGACCACTCTAAGGACAGGTCATCAATAGTATTTCCCTGGAAAACCCTTTGATTTTGTCTATAGGATTTCTTGTGATACGCGGGATGAACTGGCTATTTGCTAATCAATATCGGCGATCGTTTTGCTGTACTGTAGATTTTTAAAAATGGTTTTACCAAATGGACACAATTTGCCAAATATCGATGTATTCAGATAGCATTTCGGCTAAGGTCTCCTGTCCGCAGGCACTCGTGCGGGCGAGCCGCAGTTCAAGCAGCCATAGAGACCCATGTGGCATCTGCACTTAATTTAACACCTGCGGATTCGATTTTATTTGTGGATGACAAGTACAGAAAAGAAATCGCAGCATGCTCCATTTTACTGCGGATGATGAGCTCCATTCATTTCTATTGGAGCGAGTGATCCGCAGTGTATCCGCAAATACATTTGGGGATGCACTGTGGATTTGAAGGTTAAAATTAATTAGGAAGGTGGGGAAAAGGCTGGGAGGTGGGGTTGCAGATCTTTTTCCCGCGCGGAAAAAACAAAGAATCCGTGATCTCCCGCAAGCTATTAAAAATCAAATCCGCGATCACTCGCAGTGCATCTGCTGTGGAAATCCGCATGTAGAATCCACGCATGACGTAGACATGAGGCCTTAGGCCCAATGCCCACGGCTGTATTTGCACTGCGGGATCTACAGTGAGTGTTCGTCTCCGGATCCTGCAATACTCCCCATAGGACTTGCTATGGAAAACGCTTTTCCATGACCATGAGCAGAAATCAACTGCGATTTTCCGCACACGGGGGAAAAGTCGCAGCATGTCCTATTCTGGTGCGAGCCTTGCACAGACTGTTAATGGAAGCCGTCGGTCCCTCGGCGAGTCGTATCGGATCTGCGTCATAGCCCGCGCGACTCTCTGCACCGTGCATGCGCAGTGGCGCACCAGACGGCACATCCGCAGAGCAGAAAGAAGACTTCAAGACAGGTATGCGGGGGTCACAGAGTCTGATTCCACTGCAAGAATTTATCACTGGAGACAAGTGGCAGTAGTAGAACAATTGCTTGGACAGAATTCAAGGAGATCAGCTTCAGAGAGCAGGTGCCGGCCCTTTAAGAGGTGTGAGCCCTTTTGGCAGAGGACAGCGTGCGGACGGAAGAGGCATGGCGAAGAGAGCAGCCAGAGCTCAATGTGGATGACCAGAATGGCTCTGGTTGATCGCTGTACTAGGTACAGGTGGGCTGCAGTGTTAGCGCATTAGGAGTCATCAGTTTTTGCATTTTCCTTCTCTATCCAAGCCCAGAGCACCATGATGACTTCTTCCAACTTCGACCGATGCTGCCAACTATCGACTCATCTCAAACCTCCCCTTCATCTCCAAACTACTAGAACACCTGGTTTACTCTCGCCTTATAAGCTATCTCTAAAAAAAACTGTCTTCTTGACCCTCTACAGTCCGGCTTCCGCCCCCTACACTCGACAGAAACCACCCTGACTAAAGTGTCAAACGGCCTCCTGACTGCCAAATCGAGGGGCGACTTCTCCCTACTGATCCTCCTCGACCTCTCTGCAGCATTCGACACTGTTGACCACAAACTTCTCCTCACTATGCTTCGTTCCATTGGATTAAAGGACACTGCCCTCTCCTGGTTCTCCTCCTACCTATCTGACTGCTCCTTCAGTGTCTGCTTTGCTGGCTCTACCTCCCCTCCTCTTCTCCTTGCTGTTGGGGTCCCCCAGTGCTCGGTCCTCGGCCCCCTCTCTTCTCCATCTACACAGCCCCCATTGGACAGACCATCAGGAGATTTGGTTTCCAGTACCATCTCTATGCTGATGACACCCAGCTATACACCTCCTCCCGGGATATCACAGCAACATTCCTCCAGAACACCACAGACTGTCTGTCTGCTGTCTCTAACACTATGTCCTCTCTCTACCTAAAACTGAACCTCTCAAAAATTGACCTACTGGTGTTTCCGTCCTCCACTAACCGACCTTATTCTGACATCTCCATCTCAGTGTGTGGCACCACCATAACTCACAGACAGCACTCCCACTGCCTTGGGGTCATACTCGACTCAGATCTCTCCTTCAACCCCTACATCCAATCTCTGGCCCGAACATGTCATCTGCACCTTAAGAACATCACTAGAATCCGCTCTTTTCTCACTGCGGACACGCTAAAAACGCTTACTGTTGCCCTCATCCACTCCCGCCTTGATTATTGCAGCTCGTTGCTGATCAGCCTCCCTGCTCCAGACTCTCCCCTCTCCAATCCATCCTGAATGCGGCAGCCAGGCTCATCTTCCTGTCCAGCCGCTACTCAGACGCCTCTGCCCTGTGCCGGTCACTGCACTGGCTGCCCGTTAAATACAGAATTCAATTTAAACTCACTACCCTCATCCACAAAGCCCTCCACAGCACCGCCCCGCCCTATATTGCCTCCCTCATCTCAATCCACCAGCCAGCCTGGGCTCTCCGCTCTTCTAATGAAATCAGACTGAGCGCCCCTTTAATTCAAACCTCTCATTCCCGCCTCCAAGACCTCTCAAGAGCAGCACCGGTCCTCTGGAACGCGCTACCAAAAAAATATCCGGGCAATCACTGACACACTAAACTTCAGGCGTGCCCTAAAAATGTACCTCTTCAGGAAGGCATACCATATCCCCTAAACCAACCCCCTCGGTACTCCGCCTGATAACATGCTCCCTGACATACTGACTGCAATCCCTGCTAGCCGTAATCAACAGCAGTCATCCTGCAGTCATCCTGATTCTGCCACTATACGGCCTGACCACTGTCTGTGTGTAAAGCATCCCTCATTCTCCACCTCGCCATACCGTGCACATCTCCAGCCCCTTTACCTTCTGTATCACCCCATTACCTGTAGTATGTTAGCTCGTTGGAGCAGGACCCTCACCCCTACTGTTTCCATTAATTGATTACTTCATGTAACCGTGGTCTTGTGTTATTTCCCCTGTATTGTAAGCGCTGCGGAATATGTTGGCGCTATATAAATGAAGACTATTATTATTATTACAGTCATGACTTGTCTCTGCACAAACTCCAGTTCCCCTAATATCTACACAATAGACACAAGGAAGATCAAAGACAGAATCTCAGTGCCATGCAACCCCATCAGGATTGTTAAAAACTTTTTAGAAACCACGTACATTTTTTTCAAATACACACAGTTTTTTTGAGGTTTAAAAAAGTACCAAAAAAACGTCAAGTGTAAATACAGTCAAACTAGTTTGGATGACCCTCCAGGTTCCTGTCCCATGAAGTGCAGGATAAGGCCGTGATCACATATGCATTGGAAGCTCACAAATGCCATCAGCATGATGGACTTAACAAACCTTATAGATCCCCAGTAGAGATGAGCGAACGTACTCGTTTCGAGTAATTACTCGATCGAGCGCCGCGATTTTGGAGTACTTCAGTACTCGGGTGAAAAGATTCGGGGGGCGCCGGGGGGATGTGTGGCGGTGCGGGGGGTAGCAGCAGGGAACAGGGGGGAGCCCTCTCTCTCTCCCTCTCCCCCCCACTCCCCACTGCAACCCCCCACTCACCCACGGCGCCCCCCGAATCTTTTCGCCCGAGTACGGAAATACTCGAAAATCGCAGTACTCGGGCGAAAAAGGGTCGTGGCCGAGTACGCTCGCTCATCTCTAATCCCCAGTGACTTATAAGACAGCGGGGTTTCCTGGTATCCATCATAAGATCTGTCAGGCAAAGGGCGGCTTCACACGGGCGTATTTGCGTGTAACATTTCCACGCGCAAATAGAGAATAAAACCAACTGACTTCAATGGGTTTGTTTTAATTCTCTTTTTTTGCACACGCATTTCTTACATTCGCACACCGAGCGTCCCTTAAGAAGACTATGGTGAGGTGCGCAAATGGAAAAAAAAACACATCTGGACCTCATTAGGCTATAATGCTTTTTAAATACGGACAGGGGTTCGTTGCGTGCACATATGAACAGGCGCAAAAAGTACAGTACAGTGCGCAGACCTGAGAGCAAATTAACTTCGTTCATAGCTCAAATACATAGCACTGAAGCATGCACATTTGCGCATTTGCTCATGTGAAGCCACCCTAAAGTCACACTACCGTTTTTTCTTTCCGTCTAGCCTTTTCATTGTGGGAGCAGCTAAGCGGAATGAAAATGCTTTCGATTTGTGCCCGCAGACATGAAGGCCTTCATTTTTCAACCTTTTGTCAATTTTCTATCTCCACTCCGTTTTAAAAACTGAAGCAAAAGCGCAGATCCCCAGCATTCACTTCCAGTTCAAAAAAACGGAAACAAAATGGATCGCCATTATTTCCCCCCCAAAAATGGACATGTGAATGTGATGCATTTTTGCTCCCATAGGCTAGCTACACACGACAAAGCGTGGTTCTCCGAGTTTTCCGAGCTCGATATTACGTTCGCTAATGTGTGTTCTCACGGCGATGCGAGGCGCTTTTATGGCAAAAACGCCTCCATCACTTCAGTTAAAGTCTTGGGCCGGGACTGCAGAGGATAAAGTCTTGGGCCGGGACTGCAGAGGATAAAGTCTTGGGCCGGGACTGTAGAGGGTAAAGTCTTGGGCCGGGACTGTAGAGGGTAAAGTCTTGGGCCGGGACTGTAGAGGGTAAAGTCTTGGGCCGGGACTGTAGAGGGTAAAGTCTTGGGCCGGGACTGTAGAGGGTAAAGTCTTGGGCCGGGACTGTAGAGGGTAAAGTCTTGGGCCGGGACTGTAGAGGATAAAGTCTTGGGCCGGGACTGTAGAGGGTAAAGTTTTGGGCCGGGACTGTAGAGGATAAAGTCTTGGGCCGGGACTGTAGAGGGTAAAGTCTTGGGCCGGGACTGTAGAGGGTAAAGTCTTGGGCCGGGACTGTAGAGGGTAAAGTCTTGGGCTAGGACTGCAGACAATGGTTGGTCGTTAAGGTGTACCAACTCTGCCAATGAGGATATAGAAGTACAGATGGCAGCATCCGTGGTGCAAGATAAAAATCTTTAATTTCTCCTACCGCTAAAAACGACGTTTCAACGCTTTGGAGTCTTTTTCAAGTGACTCTGAAGAGTCGAAACGCTGTTTTTAGTGTTGGGAGGAATTAAAGACTTTTTATCTTGCCCCACGGATGCTGCCATCTTTACTTCTATACCTACATTGTGGTTGAGGTCTATTGGATCAGACCTTTGTGCGGTGGCTGTGCATACACACCCGTCCAGCTCTCACAGTGCTGTTGACTAATTCTCTACTTTTGAACTCTGCCAAGGAGTTGACAGCTGCGGAATTCTGTCATGTCCCGGCCGGGTGCGGCAGTACCTCCTCCGGTCACTAGGCGGCAGTCACTCCCGGCGCTCATGCCCTCTGTAGAGGTGCTGCGCACTAGGCCGCGGTGAGGCCTCGGCCTCGAGTTTCGGCCCGGCCCAGAGATGGGTCTGTTCCTGCTGCCTCTGGGGAGACGGCCCGTCAGTATGACCGGAGTGTGGCGGCTTCTGGCCAGGACGGGGATAAGGAGCAGCAGCTCCGGAGGAATACTGCAGGTATCCGGGGGAAGAGTGTGTGTTCTGCTACGGGCAGTCACAGGTACCGGGGGCAGAAGGGCGACTACACCGGGGAAGGGGAGAGGCAGCTACAAAGGGGTTGGGGCAGTATTGAGGGCGGCAGGTACACGGGTGACGGGGCATGAATGAGAGGGGCAGGTACAAGGGTGACGGGGCATGAATGAGAGGGGCAGGTACAAGGGTGACGGGGCTTTAATTTGAGGAAAGGATACAAAGGTGACGGGGCAGGTATGAGGGCAATAGTGAGGGTGACAGAAGATGGTGAGAGGAGCAGGGGCAATAGTGAGAGGAGCAGATGTAAGGGGGACAGGTACAAGAGCGAGGGGATGATGGTGAGAGGGGCTGGTACAAGGGTGACGGGGCATTAATGAGAGGGGCAGGTGCAAGGGTGACGGGGCATTAATGAGAGGGGCATTTACATGGGTGACGGGACATTAATGAGAGGGGCTGGTACATGGGTGACGGGGCATGAATGAGAGGGGCTGGTACATGGGTGACGGGGCATGAATGAGAGGGGCTGGTACATGGGTGACGGGGCATGAATGAGAGGGGCTGGTACATGGGTGACGGGGCATGAATGAGAGGGGCTGGTACATGGGTGACGGGACATTAATGAGAGGGGCATTTACATGGGTGACGGGACATTAATGAGAGGGGCTGGTACATGGGTGACGGGGCATGAATGAGAGGGGCTGGTACATGGGTGACGGGGCATGAATGAGAGGGGCTGGTACATGGGTGACGGGGCATGAATGAGAGGGGCTGGTACATGGGTGACGGGGCATGAATGAGAGGGGCTGGTACATGGGTGACGGGGCATGAATGAGAGGGGCAGGTACAAGGGTGACGGGGCAGGTACAAGGGTGACGGGGCATGAATGAGAGGGGCAGGTACAAGGGTGACGGGGCATGAATGAGAGGGGCAGGTACAAGGGTGACGGGGCATGAATGAAAGGGGCAGGTACAAGGGTGACGGGGCATGAATGAGAGGGGCAGGTACAAGGGTGACGGGGCAGGTACAAGGGTGACGGGGCATGAATGAGAGGGGCAGGTACAAGGGTGACGGGGCATGAATGAGAGGGGCAGGTACAAGGGTGACGGGGCATGAATGAGAGGGGCTGATACAAGGGTGACGGGGCATGAATGAGAGGGGCTGATACAAGGGCGACGGGGCATGAATGAGAGGGGCAGGTACAAGGGCGACGGGGCATGAATGAGAGGGGCAGGTACAAGGGCGACGGGGCATGAATGAGAGGGGCAGGTACAAGGGCGACGGGGCATGAATGAGAGGGGCAGGTACAAGGGCGACGGGGCATGAATGAGAGGGGCAGGTACAAGGGCGACGGGGCATGAATGAGAGGGGCAGGTACAAGGGTGACGGGGCATGAATGAGAGGGGCAGGTACAAGGGTGACGGGGCATGAATGAGAGGAGCAGGTACAAGGGTGACGGGGCATTAATGAGAGGGGCTGATACAAGGGTGACGGGGCATGAATGAGAGGGGCAAGTACAAGGGTGACGGGGCATGAATGAGAGGGGCAAGTACAAGGGTGACGGGGCATGAGTGAGAGGGGCTGGTACAAGGGTGACGGGGCATGAGTGAGAGGGGCTGGTACAAGGGTGACGGGGCATGGGTGAGAGGGGCAGGTACAAGGGTGACGGCGCATGAATGAGAGGGGCTGGTACAAGGGTGAAGGGGCATTAATGAGTGGGGCTGGTACAAGGGTGAGGGGGCATTAATGAAAAGGGCTGGTACAAGGGTGAGGGGGCATTAATGAAAAGGGCTGGTACAAGGGTGACGGGGCATTAATGAGTGGGGCTGGTACAAGGGTGATGGGGCATTAATGATAGGGGCCGGTACAAAGGTGACGGGGCATGGATGAGAGGGGCAGGTACACAGGTGACGGGGCATGGATGAGAGGGGCAGGTACACGGGTGACGGGGCATGGATGAGAGGGGCAGGTACACGGGTGATGGGGCAATAATAGGAGGGGCTGGTACAAGGGTGACGGGGCATTGATGAGAGGGGCTGGTACAAGGGTGACGGGGCATTAATGAGAGGGGCTGGTACAAGGGTGACGAAGCATTAATGAGTGGGGCTGGTACAAGGGTGACGGGGCATTAATGAGAGGGGCCGGTACAAGGGTGACAGGGCATGGATGAGAGGGGCAGGTATACGGGTGACGGGGCAACAATAGGAGGGGCTGGTACAAGGGTGACGGGGCATGAATGAGAGGGGCTGGTACAAGGGTGACGGGCATGAATGAGAGGGGCTGGTACAAGGGTGACGGGGCATGAATGAGAGGGGCTGGTACATGGGTGACGGGGCATGAATGAGAGGGGCTCGTACACGGGTGACGGGGCATGAATGAGGGGCTCGTACAAGGGTGACGGGGCATTAATGAGAGGGGCTGGTACAAGGGTGACGGGGCATTAATGAGAGGGGCTGGTACAAGTGTGACGGGGCATGAATGAGAGGGCCTGGTACAAGGGTGACGGGGCATGAATGAGAGGGGCTGGTACAAGGATGACGGGGCATGAATGAGAGGGGCTGGTACAAGGGTGACGGGGCATGAATAAGAGGGGCTGGTACAAGGGTGACGGGGCATCAATGAGAGGGGCTGGTACAAGGGTGACTTGACATTTATGAGTGGGGCTGGTACAAGGGTGAAGGGGCATTAATGAGTGGGGCTGGTACAAGGGTGAGGGGGCATTAATGAGTGGGGCTGGTACAAGGGTGACGGGGCATTGATGAGAGGGGCCGGTACAAGGGTGACGGGGCATGGATGACAGGGGCAGGTACACGGGTGACGGGGCATGGATGACGGGCAGGTACACGGGTGACGGGGCATGGATGAGAGGGGCAGGTACACGGGTGATGGGGCATGGATGAGAGGGGCAGGTACACGGGTGATGGGGCATGGATGAGAGGGGCAGGTACACGGGTGACGGGGCATGGATGAGAGGGGCAGGTACACGGGTGACGGGGCATGGATGAGAGGAGCAGGTACACGGGTGACGGGGCATGGATGAGAGGGGCAGGTACACGGGTGACGGGGCATGGATGAGAGGGGCAGGTACAAGGGTGACGGGGCATTAATGAGAGGGGCAGGTACAAGGGTGACGGGGCATTAATGAGAGGGGCTGGTACAAGGGTGACGGGGCATTAATGAGTGGGGCTGGTACAAGGGTGACGGGGCATTAATGAGAGGGGCCGGTACAAGGGTGACAGGGCATGGATGAGAGGGGCAGGTATACGGGTGACGGGGCAACAATAGGAGGGCCTGGTACAAGGGTGACTGGACATTAATGAGTGGGGCTGGTACAAGGGTGAAGGGGCATTAATGAGTGGGGCTGGTACAAGGGTGAGGGGGCATTAATGAAAAGGGCTGGTACAGGGGTGACGGGGCATGAATGAGAGGGGCTGGTACAAGGATGACGGGGCATGAATGAGAGGGGCTGGTACAAGGATGACGGGGCATGAATGAGAGGGGCTGGTACAAGGGTGACGGGGCATGAATATGAGGGGCTGGTACAAGGGTGACGGGGCATAAATGAGAGGGGCAGGTACAAGGGTGACGGGGAATGAATGAGAGGGGCAGGTACAAGGGTGACGGGGCATGAATGAGAGGGGCAGGTACAAGGGTGACGGGGAATGAATGAGAGGGGCAGGTACAAGGGTGACGGGGAATGAATGAGAGGGGCGGGTACAAGGGTGACGGGGAATGAATGAGAGGGGCGGGTACAAGGGTGACGGGGCAGGTACAAGGGTGACGGGGCAGGTAAAAGGGTGACGGGGCATGAATGAGAGGGGCAGGTACAAGGGTGACGGGGCATGAATGAGAGGGGCAGGTACAAGGGTGACGGGGCATGAATGAGAGGGGCAGGTACAAGGGTGACGGGGCATGAATGAGAGGGGCAGGTACAAGGGTGACGGGGCATGAATGAGAGGGGCTGGTACAAGGGTGACGGGGCATGAATGAGAGGGGCTGGTACAAGGGTGACGGGGCATGAATGAGAGGGGCTGGTACAAGGGTGACGGGGCATGAATGAGAGGGGCTGGTACAAGGGTGACGGGGCATGAATGAGAGGGGCTGGTACAAGGGTGACGGGGCATGAATGAGAGGGGCTGGTACAAGGGTGACGGGGCATGAATGAGAGGGGCTGGTACAAGGGTGACGGGGCATGAATGAGAGGGGCTGGTACAAGGGTGACGGGGCATTGATGAGAGGGGCTGGTACAAGGGTGACGGGGCATTGATGAGAGGGGCTGGTACAAGGGTGACGGGGCATTGATGAGAGGGGCTGGTACAAGGGTGACGGGGCATTGATGAGAGGGGCTGGTACAAGGGTGACGGGGCATTGATGAGAGGGGCTGGTACAAGGGTGACGGGGCATTGATGAGAGGGGCTGGTACAAGGGTGACGGGGCATGGATGAGAGGGGCTGGTACAAGGGTGACGGGGCATTGATGAGAGGGGCTGGTACAAGGGTGACGGGCATTGATGAGAGGGGCTGGTACAAGGGTGACGGGGCATTGATGAGAGGGGCTGGTACAAGGGTGACGGGGCATTGATGAGAGGGGCGGTACAAGGGTGACGGGGTATTGATGAGAGGGCCGGTACAAGGGTGACGGGGCATTGATGAGAGGGGCTGGTACAAGGGTGACGGGGCATGAACGAGAGGGGCAGGTGTAGAGGTCATGGGATATCAGCGGATACCAATTGGTCTTCAGGTCTGCCATCTATCTGTACATCCCCGGACGGTCCGTAGGATGCGTCGGTTGGGAAGCTGTCAGATTTTTGGGCTCTGCGGGATCTTTGTGCTGTCATCGTAACCATCATCGTACGGCTCACAGTCCTTGGCGCTCGGATCGGTATTCTGCGCCATACATGCGTATCATCTTCATGATCTATTACGGTTTTCCAGTATGTCCTTAAAAATGACGGCTATCGGTGGTTTTTGGAAAATTCGTCTAGAAAAAAGAAAAGAAAACCATCCGGTTGGCGACCCTGGCGTTGTCCTGCCAGGACCCCGTGGTTAGCTGGTGAATGCTCACATGGCGCCCACTGAGATCAGTAGGCTGTCAATCCGGCCTTGCAATGAGAGAGCTCCCCATGGTGGCTGAGGGAGCGCCACTCCACGAATTCGGAATATGTGAATGAAGAGTGTACGAGGGGGAAGTTATGGGGGAACTTTTACTCGTATATAGGGGAAGTTTTACTTGTTTGACAGTTTTTTTGCTTTTCTTTCCCTCCTTCAGACACTACTGTACAGGAAGGCGACCCCCATATGTAATGGAATAACCGGGGTCCTGATAAGGAGACATGCCGCTAAAAATCCCGCTGAGGTCTGGAGGCTCCTAGGTCTGTATGTCACACTTTACTGTAAGAAAACCTTATTTAGACAGAGTTAAAGGGGATGTGCCAAGTTATAAAGATATCCCCTGTCCATAAGATAGGAGATAACTTTATGATCGGTTGGGGGTGTAATCGCTGTGACATCCCTCCCCCCTTTTCTAGTATGAGAGCGAGGGTCTGATCGGTCTGCCAAGTAAATGGAGCAGAGGTTGTGTAGGTGCGCTTGGCGCTTCATTTACTTCAATGCTAGCACCGGAGATTGCCAAGTTCAAGTGCTTCAGAAATCTCTTGTGCTGTCATTGACGTGCATGGAGTGGCGTTGCGTTTGCGCGACCTCTACTCCATCCACTTTGAAACTGACTGGACTCCCATTCTCCGGATCGCTGGGGGTCCAAATGGTCGGACCTCCACTAATCATCATAATGTTATCTCCTGTTCTGTGGATAAGGGATAACTTTATAACTTGGCACAATCCCTTTTAGTGGGATATTTATGGCCTAACCACATATCTGTGATGTAGGTACCATCTCTGGGATCCTCATCTGTCTGGAGAACGGGGGTCCAGTGGCCATTTCTCCATTGATTTAATTAGTGACTCCTTGTCATCTGATAGGTGAGATCTGTCGGGTTTCTATGGAGGTACTATTGTATCTTGTCACCACCATGAAGAATCTACTGGATGAGTTCTAGGGGAGGGTTTGGCGACACCCACAGCAGGCGATTGGCTGATGGTGGGATGCCATGTTAGCTGTGCTGTCTATTGCTGTTCCATGAGCCCTGCCACTTTACCGTCGTGTCTGTCTCCTTTGTGGTTCCTGCTGGCCTCCTGTGACTTACCGTGCCGCTCACGCGTGTCCCCAGCTGCCTGCAGCAGTGAGTGTACCCGCCAGCCTCCTGTCTGTCAGCACGCCGCTCATCTGTCTCTCCTCCTTCTGGCTCCAGCACGAACTGTCCCCACCGACCTCCGCTGCAATAGGTGCTGTGCTGTGCTGTACTGAGTGTCCTCCCTGCCTGCTGTGACTGCATGCAGGTGCGCCGCTGCTCCCACACTGTTCGCCGCCGCTGTGTCGTCCCGGCTGTTGTCCGCTGTCACTGTCCTGGCCGCGGAGCATTGCAGGGAGGCCGGCCGGTAAGGTATTTCCAGCTGTGCGGCCTGCTGCCATTCCCTCACTATTCTCCGATGCTCTTTGCTCCCGCCTGCTGCTGGCCCCTGTCACTGTCCTGACCGCGGACCATTGCAGGGACGCCGGTGGGGAAGCAACTTCCAGCTGTGCTTCCATCTGCCGCCCGCTGTCAGTGTCCTCGGCGTGCCCATGACAGGGAGGCTGGCGGGACAGACGCACTCACAGCTGAGAATGGAGCACAGCCAATCAGCAGCTGGGGGCGTACCCTACACCTCCCGCAGCACAATGACCTGTTTCCACCCATTTTTGTGGTGGAGACAAGATACAATAGTACTCTCTATGGATATACCATAAAGGCCCACAGCAGGAAAAACCCTTTAAAGCAGTGTTTCTCAATGCTGGTCCCCAAGGACCCCCAACAGGTCATGTTTTCAGGATATTTGGACGACTGGAGTTGAGAAACACTGCTTTAAAGTTATATGCATGGATTAGTAATTTGATATTCGCTTGTATTCTATAGGAGGAATTCATTACTTCAGCACCTCGGCTGCAAGGAGAAAAGACAATAAGAATGAAGAGTCCAATGAGGAAAACCAAAAGCAACGTGATGGTATGAGGGGTCATCAGAGGGGGTGATATATAGCCACGTAACAACGCTAGTGGGAGCTGTTATGGCGTCACATTCATTGTCACTCAGAATTCCCAGAAACAGAGATAACTAAAGGGTATGGTTAGTGTGAAATGGGTTGTGTCTGGTATTGCAGAATTCATTTAGCCTCTTGAGTGGCGGGTTTCTTACCACCCTGTCGTGCCCACAAGGGCAGGTTTTTTAAATGGTCTAATCATTTAATTTCAACTAATTTTGCAGAGCCATAGCCTATTTTTAGTTTTTGATGGCATCATTTTTGGGTATATATAATGTATTGCATAACTTTTGTAAATAAATTTGTAGGGAGATTGGGGAAAAAAAAGAAATTCTGCCGTTTGTTTTTTGGATTTCAATTTTATGGCGTTCAGCGTGCAGAATAAATAGTGTGATGACCTTATTCTCTGAGTCACACGATTCCGGCGATACCGAGTTTATACTGTTTTTTTTATGTTTTGCTATTTTTGTACATTTTTTTTTTTCCTTAAAGGTTTGCTTTTGTGTCGCCACATTCCAAGAACCGTATTAAATTTTTATACAATTGCCAGAGCTGTAGAAGGCCTTGTTTATTGCGGCATGAACTCCAGTCTTCATTTATCTAATTTTTTGGAACATGTAAAATTTTGATCACTTTTTATTCCTTTTTTTTTCTAGAGGCAAGATTAACAAAATCTGTAATTCTGGCATGTTTTTTATTTTTATTTTTGACTGCATAAATAATGTATAAAAGTCATTCTACAGGCCGGTGCAATTATGCCAATACCTTTTTTTTTTCTTTTTCACGACTTTTTCACACTTAAAAAAAAAAAAAAAAAAAAAAAAAAAGTTATAAAAGTTTAAATCACCCCCTTTTGCCATATCTAAAATTCAAAATCATAAAAGAAAAATACATATTTGGTATCGCCGCGTCCGTAAATGTCTGATCTATCAAAGTTGTGCATTATTTACCCTGTACAGTGAACGTAGTCCGAAAAACAAAAAATAAAGAACGCCAGAAATGCACTTTTTCAGTCACCCTGTCTCCCAGAAAAAATGCAATAAAAAGCGATCAAAAAGTCGTATGTATTCCGAATTAGCACTAACGTAAACTACAGGACATCCCGCAAAAAATGAGCCCTCGCTTTTACATGCTTCTTTGATATGCAAGTAATCAGCATTGTCAGCGTAGAATTCTTCAAGTTTGATAATTCTCATTTTTGCTGCCATCTAGTGACCAGCGCACTTACTACAGGTCTGGTATTATCCTGCCCAGCTTGCCATGGATGGAGATAGTATCCAAAATGGGCTGTTATAAATCTTTTGGGCTTTTATTCCCTGACCCTGCTGGAGGTCAGACCCACACTGGTCTTGCATGATAATAAATCATTGATTAAAGTCCCTGACAAACCTGTGTAATATACTGAGTACCATAAAAAAGGCAAAGTTGTCATAAACACCGATTAGCTAATTTATTGCAGACACCCATCTAGTCGCCCGTTGGATCTCCTTTGTCTTTCAGAACTGCAGCAATTCATTATTGCATCCATCCACAGGTATTTGTTAGACAGCAATGGTGCTGGAAATAGTTGTCTGCTGTTATAGCGCATCCATGCTAAGGAACGATGAGTTGTGCATTTGGACACATTAGTTGGAGCACCAGTGTTGTATTTGGCTGCAGTTTGCTCGACTGTGCACCGCCGTTTAATCAGAATGATTCTTGACATCCCTCTCTGACTCCATTTGTTGACAAGTTATATCCACCGGACCCCTTTTCTTGGATGTTTTTTCTTCATTCACCATTTTCGGTATACTTTGATACCATTGTATGAGAAAACCCCACATGGATGTTAGTGTATGATGTGAGTTTTTTTATTCACCTAAATAAAAGTACTTGCTGAAAAAAAAAAAAAAAAATGAGCCCTCGCTCAACTACGTTGACAAAAAAATAAAAAAGTTATTGTGCGCAAAAGATGCAGCAGAAAATAATTTTAAAACATTAAACGTACTTTGAAAAAAAATACAAGTACTACAGCAAAAAAAAACTATATAAATTTGGTATCGTAGCAATCGTACTGACCCATAGAATAAAGTTATGTCGTTTTTGTTGCAGTTTGTGCACCGTACAAACAATACGCACTGAAAGATGGCAGAATCTCCTTTTTTTTTTTTTTTCATTTTACTGCACTTAGAATTTTGTAAAAGTTTTTAAGTACATTATATGGTACAATAAATAGTGCCATTGAAAAATACAACTCGTCCCGCAAAAAACAACAAGCCCTCATACAGGGACATCAGTGGATAAATAAAGGAGTTATGATTTTTTAAACGGGTGGAGGAAAAAAAGGGTCCGTGTCATTATGTACTAACTTCCTTCTCTGGGTCATTACAACACGGGGATACCACATGGGTAATTTTGTTTTACATTTTTTACAAAGTAAAGGGAGACAAGTGTTTTTATTTTTTTAATAATTTTTTAACTTTTTTTTTTTTGTCCCTTTTAGGGGACTTTCACAGAGACCCATCAGGACCCCCTGATCATATTCCGGGGGTCAGATGGTGACAGCCCTTTACATGCTGCAGTCACATAGATTGAGCAGTTAAATGTTTTCTCCGATCTCTGCTGTTTAGAGCTAGTGCCTGGCTGTCCTCTAACAGCCAAGTACCAGCTCTCCCTGCCACAAAGACCATGGTCTGGCTTCTGACAAGCCTATGGTCTCTATGGCAACCTGTAAACAAAGCAGTGCAGGACATTGAAAATGAAAGCGGGAGAGTGCCGGGCGCACACACTGATGTCAGTGTGCACCCGGGCTCAGCGCCAGCAGAGGGGGAGCGACGCTGACAGCAAGGAGAAGGTAAGTATATGGGTTGGGGGGGAACTATTATTACTGATAGGAGGGGGCTTATTATTACTGAGGGGGGGGCTTATTATTACTGGGGCGGGGGAAAGGGCTGCTTATTATTACTGTGGGGGGGCTTATTATTATTGAGGGGGGTTAATATTGTTACTGAGGGGGAGTTAACGTTGCTATGGGGGTATTACTACTGGGGGTTATTATTACTAACTGGGTCACTGTGGGGGTCGTTATTTTTACTGGGGCCACTATCAGGGTCACTATTAGTGGTCGTTTACACGGGTGTAATTGTATTTCGGTCGCACGAATACGCTGCGTATTTGCCCAATCGAAAATCACTTATGCCTTTATATTTGTGTACGCAAACAAGAACGCAGATGGCCCCACTGAAATGGTGCGCAAATATGCAGTGAATACATGGGTTCCCTGCGCATTCACCACGTATTTGCGCGGCCCATTCACTTCAATGGCCTATTGGGGTGTGCAGTACGCAGCAAAATAGGTCATGCAGTGGGACAGTATACATTATGTGAATGAACTCACTGAAATCAATGGCTTCTACTCACTGCATATTATGTGCGCAAATACGCTTGTGTGAACAAGCCCTTACTATACAGTCTTAGGCCCCCTGCACACGAACGGAAATTCCGCAGCAGGATTTCCCGCAGATTTTCCACCCGTCGTAGCTGCCATAGGATTGCGTTAGAAAACGCAATCCTAGGCAGACGTCCGCGATTTGCCCGCGCAAAATTTCACGTGGAAAACAAATCGCAGCATGCTCTATTTCTGTGCGGGCTGTCACTCCCTGGCCGCTGGCTCCGTCCTGTGCCAGCTGGGCGGCAGCCGGCACATCACAGAGCTGGAGCCGCGGGAGAGGTAAGCGCCGCGCTGGTCCCTGTAGGGGCTGAATTCTCGCAGCGGGATCTGACCCGGCCATCTTCAGGCGGCCTTACAATCCGCCCTTTGAAGGTCACCATAAGCCTGATGTGGCCCTCAGTAAAAATGAGTTTGACACCCCTGGGCTAAAGGGACACTAACTTTTTAAGCAGCTTATGCTCATCTAATAGCCTGCGCGTATCTTAGCAATATTCTAATATACTTTCATAAATTTTTTTTTTGTATCTTATTGTTGTAAATCAAGGCTGAAGTGCAACCCATTTGCAATATACTTCCTGTTGTTGGGCATTCAGCTTCTCTAGCAACTGGGGAATTAAGATATTATATTAAGGCTCGGCTTCCTGCACTCACACTGCTCTCAGATCTGCAGTCAGTGTGTACACAATCTTTTTCTCTCCTGAGCTTATATTTACCTACCTTGCTATGTGCACTTATAGTTATGGCATAGGCGTTATATCTATTTCCAGTTTGCTGTGGGCAACGCAGCGTAATTCCTACACTGGAGTGATGTTTATTAGTTGCTTTACTAGCTCTTGTGTGTTTGCATGGGCACAGCATATCCAGTAAGAATATTGCTGCTTTGCATACAATAAAAAAAAGTGTACATAGCAATGTACAGGCCCTTTTACACACAACGGGTATCGCTCACAATTCGCTCAAAAGCCATCTTTTGAGTAATAATCGTTGTGTAAATGTGCACCCATCGTGCACTTAGCGTGCACTTTTCGCCCATCGCAGACTTCAGGTCCGCATGAAATCTTCGTCCCCCAGGACGATAAGATAAGACGGAACGGCACGCTCAGTTCTCCGTGGGCAGCGCTGACAACAGCTGATAACATTCTTTAACAGCCTCTGGAGAACAATAACGATGTATTTAGAGAACAGACTACCCGCTGTTCTCTAAATACATTCAATTAGGTACTAAAGGGCTGATTAGCCATTAGTACCTGTGCAAAATGATCGCCCAAAACTGTCATTTTCTGACGAATTTTGAGCGATCATCCATGTGTGTAAATGCACCTTTACAGCCAGTGAGGCTGATATTGTGCACACTGACTGCAGATCTGAGAGCTGTGCAAGTGCAGGGAAGATATCTGTGGGGGAGGGGCTAAGAAAATTTCCTAATGTCCCAGTTACTAGAGAAGCTGTATGCCTAACAATAAGCGGTGTATTGTAGGAGGGCTGCACTTATACCTTCATTATCACTGTAAATTAAGGCTATTACAGGATTGATGAGACACACACAGGCTATTAGATGAGCAGACGTTGTCTGAAAAGTTAGATATACTTAAACGCAACCTCTAGTTCCAGGAGAAAATTCTGTCCAGAGGTAAAACCAGAAACACCGGGCAAAAGGGTGCAGTCCTTTTCAGGAATAATAGGCAATTAGGACCAAGATTTAAGCCTGACTTATGTTTCCTTAGCAACCAAGTCAACTTTTCCTCAGAATGACTGTAAAGATTGCGGCATTATGATGGTAGGAAGCATAGGTGCGTTCACGATCAGAGAGGGGGGCAGACTGAAATCAATGGGATTGAAGCCATCTAGTACACTCCTTGTCCTGACCAACGGTGCAGACTTCCTGCCCCGCTGCGCTGACACTGGGCTGGATGATCAGCAGAGATCCTGAATAGCAGACCCCTGCTATTGATAACCAATCCCCATGATCGGTCAAAACAGTAAAAAGTGTGAAAACCCTTTTAAATGCAATATAGTATAAGGTCCCCTAAACATACCGGTGCAATATCAAGAAAGACATATGAAATCCACCCAAATGTGAGGCCTGTCAGAAGATCAGTTTGTGGGGTCTCAGCGTGGACCTCCACCATGCGATGCGTCATTCTGACTGACTGATCCAAGCTTGCAGACTTCACCAAAATGATCCGATGGTGAGATGTTAGATCATCGTTTTTGTCGGTTTTCCGAGTGAGCATATTAAACAATATACATCTGTATCCCATTTTGCGTTTTTCAGATGACGAGAAGAATAAGGAGCAGCACTTATTGGGCTACATGCTGTCTGGCATAACTATGCTTTTTTTGTACTTTGCAACCAAATACTTTGCTAATGTCTTGAACACCATCACTATCTCCTGGAATGAGTTTGTGAATGACATGCTGGCCAAAGGTGAAGTGAAGCGAATAGAGGTTGTACCCGAGAATGATTTTGTCCATATATTCCTGCACGAAGATGCCGTGGTGCTTGGGCGACCGGTACGTAATATATCCTAATCCCTTTGAAGATGTGCAGTAGGTTAGCGCTTCCCATATGGCATCATTTGACTAGATTGATCTCGTTGGTCTCGTATTTTATGTAGCCTGCTAGATGGCACACAAGACGCATTTATTTCTACTCCGTGCGAATAGTTAAAGGGACACTTCAATCTCTAGAACCTCCATCAATCAGACGCTTAGTTGTGGTATACCACAGGTGTCTTTTGTTGGAGTACCCCTTTATATATTTGTGCACATAGGACGGCGACTCCTTACAATTGTAACCTTGCAAGTAAGTATTTGGTTTTCTGCATATTCAGTAACATCATTTTTTTATTGTCCCTTCTCACAGGCCCGGGTTCTGTTTTGCAGAATGAAAGTGGCTAACATCGACAAGTTTGAGGAAAGGCTGCGTGCTGCGGAAGATGCGCTGAATATCGCTGTGACCGATCGCGTTCCTCTTACTTACAAGCGCAGTGATTTTCTTGGAAAGTAAGATTTCTGGCTTCTATATAAAAAAAGTTCTGAAGCTTATTAAATGTGTTTTTAATGGAAATGCTATTGATGATCTATCCTCGAAAGCAGTTAGCTCTGACCCCTGTATAGTGCTGCCGCTACCAGCATCTGCCGCTACACCGGGGTCATAGTGCCCAAGGACAGCACAATTCTCAACGAGGAAGCTGAGCTTGTGCTAATCAGTGCTGGGAACGCCCCTCGGCTACAAATCTTAATGGAGGACCTAAGTGAGACTCTCACCATCTCTCCTGAGGGCAGCACAAAGTAGTGCCAGTCACAGTGATTACAGTGATATGTCTGCTGTTTGTATCTGTGTAGTAGTTTTTGATAAACTTGCCTTTTAGCAGTAGTAGCAAATGCACAGGAGGACTACTTATAGTAGTCCTGGATATTCATGAGCTGCAGGATAGCCAGACCCATTCCACCCTCCAGCCACCAGTTGACAAGTTTCTCCAAAACTACTGCACAGATCTACTCAGCAGACATATATCAGTACTACAGGCACTACCTTATGGTTCTCTCAGTGGGGGCTGTAAACAGATGTTGACAGAGTCTTTTTAAGGCATTGCAAGTATAATACTTTCTAAGTGCATGACAAGGAAGACTCAATGCAAAAAACAGATAAGTGCATCATTTTGTTTCTGCTGGGATTTAGTATGATATGCATTGATTTTTTTTCATGCTTTAAGCTACGAGAATGCTTTGTCTATACATAACCTTGTTTTATATCTTCTGTTCACAGGGCTATATACACCATTGCAGGCACGGCTCTGTCTGTTGCCCTCATTGTCTACTTTTCCCGTCTAATTGGGCTAACAGGACGCCGAGGAGGCTTCAATGCTTTTGTGAGTTATGCTGCATTTATAGGACCACACAGGTTAGCGAGGGCCTGTCCCTGGAATATTATAGATCCTTTGACCAAAGCTGAGGGTTTCACAAGCTGTTATATATGGGAATTAACAGCCCTCAATCCTGCTGTCAGCAACATTAACCCTTTAACGCTCCAGAACATACATGTACGTCATGAAGTGTCGGGCTATGTATGAAGAGAAATCGCGGGGCGACCTCTTAATACAGCGCGAGTGTCAGCTGTTTATTACAGCTGACAACCCGCGGGCAATAGCTGCAATCAGCTGCGCGGCTGATCAGCGCTATTAACCCTTTAAACGCCGCAGGGAGCCGTGCGGGTGTCATGGCAGCTGGGGTCCTCCTGAAAGGTCCCAGGGCTGTCTTGGCAGACTGCCTATCAACCTATCCCCGGTGGGTGGCTTGATAGACTGCCTGTCAGATTACAGAATGATCTAATGCTATAGCATTACATTATACTGCAGGAGCGATCAAAGCATTGCATTTTGTAGTCCCCTAGGGGGGCTGCAAAAAAGTAAAAATAAGATCAATAAAGTTTTTAACTAATTGTTAAAAAAAGTAATAAAAGTTTAAATCACCCTCCTTTTTTTCCTATCTACAATTAAAATAAATCGAAAGCATAAAACAAAAATACATATTCGGCATCGCCGCGTCCCTAAGAGTCCGAGCTATCAAAGTATACCCATCATCATTTACCCTGCATACTGAACGTTATCCAAAAAAATAAATTAATTAAAGAATGCCATAAATGTACTTCTTCAGTCATCCTGCCTCCCAGAAAAAAATGCAATAAAAAGCAAACAAAAAGTCTTATGTATTCCGAAATGGTACCATCCTAAACTACAGGATGTCTCACAAAAAAACGAGCCCTCGCACAACTACGTCAACGGAAAAATAAAAAACTTATTGTGCGCAGAAGATGGCAGAAAATAATTTTTAAAAAATTAAATGTCTTTGAAAAAAAATAAAAGTACCCTATTTTCCATCGTATAAGACTACTTTTTAACCCAGGGAAATCTTCTCCAAAGTCGAGGGTCGTCGAATATGCTGTTGCAAAAAAAAAAACAATACGCGCCTCTCGCGGCGCTGCTGCAGGCTGTCGCTCCCTCCTCCACGCTGACAGAGCATTGCTTTTTGGATGTGGGGCTTAAATGCCCCGCCTCCAGAAAGTTAATGCTCTGATTGGCTAACTCAGCCAGGCATCGGCCAATGAAAGCCTACGCTGGGTTAACCAATCGCAGCCATTCAATGAGGATGGGGGCGGGACAAAATGGAAAAAAGGGCTGCGTCATTAAGGGGTTCAAGGGAATCTGTCACCTACTTCTAGCTGTATAAGCTGCTAAGTAGTCCGCCCATTGTAATTTTATAATGCTCTCACTACTTGGCGTTCACCTGCAGCTGTGGTTTTCAGTGCTGACACCGGAGGGGCAGGTTAGTATGAAACTTCGAAAGGTCACCTACTTTCAGACCATAAACTTAGCTTATAGGCCTAAAAGTAGGTGGAAGACTTCCTTTAATTATGCTTGCAGGGTACCCAAGAGGAACCCCACTATACTTGTTGTGTGCAACATGTAGACTACGAAACCACAGTGACGTTTGGTATCACGACTAGAGATGAGCGAGCACCAAAATGCTCGGGTGCTCGTTACTCGAGACGAATTTTTCGCGATGCTCGAGGGTTCGTTTCGAATAACGAACCCCATTGAAGTCAATGGGCGACCCGAGCATTTTTGTATTTCGCCGATGCTCGCTAAGGTTTCCATGTGTGAAAATCTGGGCAATTCAAGAAAGTGATGGGAACGACACAGCAACGGATAGGGCAGGCGAGGGGCTACATGTTGGGCTGCATCTCAAGTTCCCAGGTCCCACTATTAAGCCACAATAGCGGCAAGAGTGCCCCCCCCCCAACAATTTTTACTTCTGAAAAGCCCTCATTAGCAATGCATACCTTAGCTAAGCACCACACTACCTCCAACAAAGCACAATCACTGCCTGCATGACACTCCGCTGCCACTTCTCTTGGGTTACATGCTGCCCAACCCCCCCTGCACGACCCAGTGTCCACAGCGCACACCAAACTGTCCCTGCCCAGCCTTCAGCTGCCCTCATGCCACGCCACACTCATGTCTATTTATAAGTGCGTCTGCCACAGGAAAAGCAGGCACACACTGCAGAGGGTTGGCACGGCTAGGCAGCGACCCTCTTTAAAAGGGGCGGGGCGATAGCCCACAATGCTGTACAGAAGCAATGAGAAATATAATCCTGTGCCACCTCCATCTGGAGCTGCACACGTGGGCATAGCAATGGGGAATCTATGTGCCACACACTATTCATTCTGTCAAGGTGTCTGCATGCCCCAGTCAGACCGGGCTTTTTAATTCATAGACACAGGCAGGTACAACTCCCTATTGTGAAGTCCCTGTGGACCGACAGCATGGGTGGCTCCCTGGAACCCACCGGCGGTACATAAAAATATCCCATTGCAGTGCCCATCACAGCTGAGGTAGTAATGTCATGTTTAATGCAGGTGGGCTTCGGCCCACACTGCATGCCCCAGTCAGACTGGGGTTCTTTAGAAGTGGACACATGTAGTTACAACTCCCTGTGGACCCACAGCATGGGTGGGTGCCAGGAAGCCACCGGCGGTACATAAAAATATCCCATTGCATTGCCCAACACAGCAGATGTAACGTCAGCTGTAATGCAGGTGGGCTAAAAATTCATTTGATTACACTGTAGGCGAGGGCCCACAAAAATTGCTGTATCAACAGTACTAATGTACCTCAGAAAAATTGGCCATGGCCAACCAAGAGGGCAGGTGAAACCCATTAATCGCTTTGGTTAATGTGGCTTAATTGGTAACTAGGCCTGGAGGCAGCCCAGTTAAAATAAAAATTGGTGGAGGTGAAAGTTTCAACGCTTTAATGAGCATTGAAACGTATAAAAATTGTTTAGAAAAATTATATGAGTGAGCCTTGTGGGCCTAAGAAAAATTGCCCGTTCGGCGTGATTACGTCAGGTTTCAGGAGGAGGAGCAGGAGGAGGAGGAGGAATATTAGACACAGATTGATGAAGCGAAAAGGTCCCCGTTTTTGATGGGGATACAGAACGATGCTTCCATCCGCGGGTGCAGCCTACGTATTGCTTAGGTATCGCTGCTGTCTGCTGGTGGAGAAGAGAAGTCTGGGGAAATCCAGGCTTTGTTCATCTTGATGAGTGTTAGCCTGTCGGTTGACAGGTGGGTACGCTTATCTGTGATGATTCCCCCAGCCGCACTAAACACCCTCTCTGACAAGACGCTAGCCGCAGGACAAGCAAGCACCTCCAGGGCATACAGCGCGAGTTCAGGCCACGTGTCCAGCTTCGACACCCAGTAGTTGTAGGGGGCAGAGGCGTCACGGAGGACGGTCGTGCGATCGGCTACGTACTCCCTCACCATCCTTTTACAGTGCTCCCGCCGACTCAGCCTTGACTGGGGAGCGGTGACACAGTCTTGCTGGGGAGCCATAAAGCTGTCAAGGGCCTTAAAAAGTGTTGGCCTGCCTGTGCTGTACATGCTGCCTGATCTCCGCGCCTCCCCTGCTACCTGGCCCTCGGAACTGCGCCTTCGGCCACTAGTGCTGTCGGATGGGAATTTTACCATCAGTTTGTCCGCCAGGGTCCTGTGGTATAGCAACACTCTCGAACCCCTTTCCTCTTCGGGTATGAGAGTGGAAAGGTTCTCCTTATACCGTGGGTCGAGCAGTGTGTACACCCAGTAATCCGTAGTGGCCAGAATGCGTGTAACGCAAGGGTCACGAGAAAGGCATCCTAACATGAAGTCAGCCATGTGTGCCAGGGTACCTGTACGCCACACATGGCTGTCCTCACTAGGAAGATCACTTTCAGGATCCTCCTCCTCCTCCTCCTCCTCCTCCTCCTCCTTAGGCCATACACGCTGAAAGGATGACAGGCCAGCAGCTGTGTCTTCCCCCTCCTCCTCATCTTCCTCCTCCTCCTCCTCCTCCTCACCACCCTCCTCCTCACCGCGCTGAGATATAGACAGGAGGGTGCTCTGACTATCCAGCGACATACTGTCTTCCCCCGACTCTGTTTCCGAGTGCAAAGCGTCTGCCTTTATACTTTGCAGGGAACTTCTCAAGAGACATAGCAGAGGAATGGTGACGCTAATGATTGCAGCATCGCCGCTCACCACCTGGGTAGACTCCTCAAAGTTTCGAAGGACCTGGCAGATGTCTGCCAACCAGGCCCACTCTTCTGAAAATAATTGAGGAGGCTGACTCCCACTGCGCCGCCCATGTTGGGGTTGGTATTCCACTATAGCTCTACGCTGCTCATAGAGCCTGGCCAACATGTGGAGCGTAGAGTTCCACCGTGTGGGCACGTCGCACAGCAGTCGGTGCACTGGCAGATTAAACCGATGTTGCAGGGTGGCAGCGTCCGTGTGGGACTTGCGGAAATGTGCGCAGAGCCGGCGCACCTTTCCGAGCAGGTCTGACAAGCGAGGGTAGCTTTTCAGAAAGCGCTGAACCACCAAATTAAAGACGTGGGCCAGGCATGGCACGTGCGTGAGGCTGCCGAGCTGCAGAGCCGCCACCAGGTTACGGCCGTTGTCACACACGACCATGCCCGGTTGGAGGCTCAGCGGCGCAAGCCAGCGGTCGGTCTGCTCTGTCAGACCCTGCAGCAGTTCGTGGGCCGTGTGCCTCTTATCTCCTAAGCTGAGGAGTTTCAGCACGGCCTGCTGACGCTTGCCCACCGCTGTGCTGCCACGACGCGCGACACCGACTGCTGGCGACGTGCTGCTGCTGACACATCTTGATTGCGAGACAGAGGTTGCGGAGGAGGAGGAGGAGGAGGTGGAGGGTGGTTTAGTGGAGGAAGCATACACCGCCGCAGATACCAGCACCGAGCTGGGGCCCGCAATTCTGGGGGTGGGTAGGACGTGAGCGGTCCCAGGCTCTGACTCTGTCCCAGCCTCCACTAAATTCACCCAATGTGCCGTCAGGGAGATATAGTGGCCCTGCCCGCCTGTGCTTGTCCACGTGTCCGTTGTTAAGTGGACCTTGGCAGTAACCGCGTTGGTGAGGGCGCGTACAATGTTGCGGGAGACGTGGTCGTGCAGGGCTGGGACGGCACATCGGGAAAAGTAGTGGCGACTGGGAACTGAGTAGCACGGGGCCGCGGCCGCCATCATACTTTTGAAGGACTCCGTTTCCACAACCCTATACGGCAGCATCTCCAGGCTGATAAATTTGGCTATGTGCACGTTTAACGCTTGAGCATGCGGGTGCGTGGCGGCGTACTTGCGCTTGCGCTCAAACACTTGCGCTAGCGACGGCTGGACGGTGCGCTGAGAGACATTGGTGGATGGGGCCGAGGACAGCGGAGGTGAGGGTGTGGGTGCAGGCCAGGAGACGGTAGTGCCTGTGTCCTCAGAGCGGGGTTGGATCTCAGTGGCAGGTTGGGGCACAGGGGGAGAGGCAGCGGTGCAAACCGGAGGCGGTGAACGGCCTTCGTCCCACCTTGTGGGGTGCTTGGCCATCATATGTCTGCGCATGCTGGTGGTGGTGAGGCTGGTGGTGGTGGCTCCCCGGCTGATCTTGGCGCGACAAAGGTTGCACACCACTGTTCGTCGGTCGTCTGCGCACTCAGTGAAAAACTGCCAGACCTTTGAGCACCTCGGCCTCTGCAGGGTGGCATGGCGCGAGGGGGCGCTTTGGGAAACAGTTGGTGGATTATTCGGTCTGGCCCTGCCTCTACCCCTGGACACCGCACTGCCTCTTCCAACCTGCCCTGCTGCTGCCCTTGCCTCCCCCTCTGAAGACCTGTCCTCAGTAGGCGTAGCAAACCAGGTGGGGTCAGTCACCTCATCGTCCTCCTGCTGCTCTTCCTCAGAATCCTCGGTGCGCTCCTCCCTCGGACTTAATGCCCTTACTACTACCTCACTGATAGACAACTGTGTCTCATCGTCATCGTCCTCCTCACGCACTGAAAGGTCTTGAGACAGTTGCCGGAAGTCCCCAGCCTCTTCCCCCGGACCCCGGGAACTTTGCAATGGTTGGGCATCAGTCACGATAAACTCCTCTGGTGGGAGAGGAACCATTGCTGCCCATTCTGGGCAGGGGCCCGAGAACAGTTCCTGGGAGTCTGCCCGCTCCTCAGAATGTCTCATTTTCATGGAGTGAGGAGGCTGGGAGGAAGGAGGAGCAGCAGCCAGAGGATTCTGAGTTGCAGCAGTGGACGGCGCAGAACTCTGGGTGGACGATAGGTTGCTGGAGGCACTTTCTGCCATCCACGACAGGACCTGCTCACACTGCTCATTTTCTAATAAGGGTCTACCGCGTGGACCCATTAAATGTGCTATGAATGTGGGGACGCCAGAAACGTGCCTCTCTCCTAATCCCGCAGCAGTCGGCTGCGATACACCAGGATCAGGAGCTCGGCCTGTGCCCACACCCGGACTAGGGCCTCCGCGTCCTCGGCCGCGCCCACGTCCTCTAGGCCTACCCCTACCCCTCAGCATGCTGTATTACCAGGAATGCAGAAACACAACACTGTAATTAAATGTGCCGCTTATTGGCCTGTGGTTGGAGGCTGAGTTCGCTTACGGAACGCCAGGAAATAATTTGGCGCAAGCCTGCTGTAACACTTAGCTGGCTGCGTATTTATTTGGAGAAATTTTACCCCCAGCACACACAGACCCAGAACACTGAGCACAGTGACAGGCAGGCGAAATAGATTTTTTTCAAATCTTTTTTTGCAAAAGGACCACTGCGTATATTCAGTCTATAAGATGTATTCTCGCCCTGCCTACACAATTCTGTCCCTGTATTATTACTGCAGGGCGCAATGCTCTGCACGGCCGATATACCAACAAAAAAAAAATTTGCAACACTGCTAACAGCAGCCTCCACAGTACTGCACACGGTTAGATGTGGCCCTAAGAAGGACCGTTGGGGTTCTTGAAGCCTACACTAACTCCTAACACTCTCCCTGCCTAACCACCACTTCTGTCCCTGTAGTATTACTGCAGGGCGCAATGCTCTGCACGGCCGATATACCAAAAAAAAAAAAATGTGCAACACTGCTAACAGCAGCCTCCACAGTACTGCACACGGTTAGATGTGGCCCTAAGAAGGACCGTTGGGGTTCTTGAAGCCTACACTAACTCCTAACACTCTCCCTATAGCAGCTCCGGCACCATTAGCACTGTCCCTCAGCTATCTCACAACGCATCTGAGGCGAGCCGCGGGAGGGGCCTATTTATATACTCGGGTGACACCTGATCTCGCCAGCCACTCACTGCAGGGGGGTGGTATAGGGCTTGAACGTCGCAGGGGGAAGTTGTAATGCCTTCCCTGTCTTTCAATTGGCCAGAAAAGCGCGCTAACGTCTCAGAGATGAAAGTGAAAGTAACCCGAACATCGCGTGGTACTCGTTACGAGTAACGAGCATCTCGAACACGCTAATACTCGAACGAGTATCAAGCTCGGACGAGTACGTTCGCTCATCTCTAATCACGACCATTGTACAACCTCAATGGGTGGTGCTTTGTGCCTTCCACAAAAATTTCCAACCATGTCAATACTTGTCGTTGAAGCTGCAATATCGTCTTGGTCGTGTAGCGTACCTCTGTAATCCTGATCAAAGATCTAATGTGCCCAAATATAGCACCACAGTCCATCCCAGAACTACCACTTACTGTATTGTCTTTGGTTTCAGTATCAGCTGAAGATGGCTCGTTTTACCATTGTAGATGGGACATCAGGAAAAGGAATCAGCTTTAAGGATGTTGCTGGGATGCATGAGGCCAAGATGGAAGTGAAGGAATTTGTGGATTACTTGAAGGTAAGAAATAACATATCATAGCTTTCTAATATCTGTACCTGGTATTGTAATTGCAGCGTTTACACAATCCTCCTACTTGTAAAGGAAGCCATACTGGAAACGTCTGTTCTGAACATAAAAGTATAGATTTACAATAATAATCATAATGTGCCATTTCAGCATGTTAGATTTAGGGCAGCCAATGCTCTCCCTGCATGAGCCCTATATTGATCTCTTCCTTACAGAGCAGCCTATATAAAGGATTCTGTAGGGTGAGCATGTAAACAATACCCCGGCTGCATCCAAAGTCACTAAGGTTTGGGGACCAAATTTTACCCGTAAAAAGGTATATTTACTGTTGGCTCAAATGAGCAATTGGATATAACATGAGTGCCAAATTAGGTGTGGTTGGGACGAGCTCGGAGAATCGATACGCGTAACACACGAGATAATTCCACCCATGTTTATTGTTCAACAGTTAATATATTTTTTCGAGGAGGAACAACTCCATACAGCGTGCGAATCACAAGAATAGCAAGCTTCATGATAACCTACAACCAACTGTAACTTTCCTGCATTTGACTCTTCTTTTTCTATAATTTGAATAACCCCTTACAAAAAGTAAAGGGGTCACAACTTGATTATTTAATGCGAATTGCAAAAGTATAGGTACACTTATGTAATATACCTTCCCGGTGTCGTACAAGCGTGAAATTTGGCATGAGCATTCTTTATATCCTAAATAGGAAAAGTAAAGGAGTCGTAACTTGATTATTGAATGCTAATTGCAAAAGTAAGTGCACCCCTATGTAATGTAACTTCCCCGTGTTGTACAAGCATGAAATTTGGCATGTATATACATATTTTATTCCTCGGTTCCTCTAAAGTAACCTTAACTTCATAAACACCTGCACCAAATTAACTCGGGCGAGGCCTGGTATATCAGCGTGTGTGTGTGTGTGTGTGAGATATATATATATATATATATATATATATTGTGTGTGATTTTATATATGTATGTGTGTGTGTGTGATATATAATGTGTGTGATATACATAATATATATCTCCAACCAGATGTTGACATTTAATTTTTAAGAACCCAGAACGCTACCTTCATCTAGGAGCAAAAGTACCCAAAGGGGCGTTACTTCTTGGACCTCCTGGATGTGGAAAGACCCTGTTGGCAAAGGCTGTAGCCACAGAAGCTCAAGTGCCTTTCCTGGCAATGGCTGGTTCAGAGTTTGTGGAAGTGATTGGAGGTAAGAAAAGAGGCTTTAAAAGCATTTCTCCATTTATGCAGAGATTTCCCTATGTCTCACAGTTATCTCGTCCATGTCATTGGGGGCACATCAAGACCTTGGATATAGCGACTGTCACTAGGAGCCGGACACAAACCGAAATGTTCATCCCACCAGCTGTACCCCTCCTGCAGGCACTGTGCTAAATCTGTATCTGACGTGACTACTTGTCATACCTACACAGTTACTGCAAGTAGCCGCATCATTGCTCTCTATGGGAGGAGTAATGGTGCTTAACTCTGTATCCGACATGTCTATGCAAGATACGCTGTTATGGTGTGCATCTGCCGCCCGTCTCCACGTCTACAGCTGGAGTAATTATATCCTGCTAGATTCAGTTCCTGGCTGTATATGCAGTTCCTGCAAGTTCTTCTAGCAACTACACCTAGATGTTTTATCTACTGGTTGATCAGGATTAGCTACCACGTAAGCAGAGAGGAGTGTATTACTCTGATATACCGCGACTTTATAATATATACTTGGTTTCTAAGCACCAGGTAGCCTCTCTTCCCTGTACTAGAGGGTGCTGATCATTTTACACCTACGTGGCTATCTCTAACAAGGTTACACAAGAAGTAACTGGAAGCCACAGTTCCATGCCGGAGTGATGCTGTTACATTGATGCTCTGTGTTCTACAGCAGTCATTACTATTATCTGACTGCAACACGACCCCTTCCATCTAATTTGATCCTATAGGTTTTGTTTGCATCAAGCCACTTCATTACTTTCTGTGAACAGCCTATTGTAGCAAGAAAGAATAGGTATCTTTGTGATGACACAATCTTTTGCAGCCATCTAATGCCCTCCTTACCTCTCTCCACAGGGAGAAATTGGATTATGGCCAATCTCTGTAGCTCACATGACTGCACTTAAGGCTCTTCTACACAGGACAACCTGTCGGGCGCAGATGCCCAACAGGTCGTCCCAGCGATGATCGTACCCGTGCTTTTACACAGGAATGAGCATCGCTGAGTGAATGAAGGCGGAGCGGGCCGGGATCATTTTATGATGTCTGCCACCATTAACAGTACACAGGCCAGTCCATAGCTCAGTTTTATGCATACAGAAACTGAACAGTGTAAAAAGAGTGAACAAGTTGTCATTCAGTTGTGGTATGCATATACACTGAACAATAATCATTCAGATTCTCACTGGATTGTGGAAATCCGAACTATTATCGGCCCCTGTAAAAAGCCCTTAAGTTGCATCATTGCACCGGAGAAAGGGATTTAGTAGCACCTGAGAACATTTGGAGCCAGAGGGTTTTTCTTTTTCCCCTTAGGTCCAGGTAGCAACTTATCCTTGACGTGGGTTGCTGGAATCCGAACGATTTTTAAGCCCGTGTAAAAGGGCCCTTGGTGTTCTCTTATCAGGTTTTGTAACTGTTGTTTATATACTTGGCTATTACTAACATCTATTAATCACCCTTCCCTCTTCCATAGAAGAAATAGCTTCTTCTTGCAATCTCCTCAGTGGCGATGCAACACAATCAGAAGTTCTAATATGCAAGCACAGAGCTGCACCATACCTGGCAATATGCCCTCTCTGAAAGCTTCTTAAAAAAACTTGTCTGGAAAACTTCTATAAAGGATTTGTTCATTCAATGGAAATACAGTATCCCTAATGTGAAGGATTCCCCCTTGTTCCCTAAAGGCCCATTTACACTTAAAGATGATTGCTCAAAAATCGTTCAAATGACAGTTTGAGTGACAGTTCTCAGCGATCATCTTTGCATAAAGTTTTAAGTAGCTAATTAGCTACTTAAGAGTTAAGTGCAGGCGGAGCGGGATACCACTGACTGTTCTGAGAACAGCAGCTACTTTGTATATGCAAACAGCTCAACTGATAGCGCTGAGAACAGCAGGAGCTGCTTTGTTCTCGGAGCTATCGCTGAGAGCTCTGTGCGGGATACCAGCTGAAAGAATACTAATCAGCTGCTATCCCGCTGAGAAAGATAATGAAAGTGTAATCAACCCTTTACTTCAAAAGTAAGCCTCTAAAAACATTAAAACCTATTAAACACATTTTACAAGTTCTCTTACTCTTACATGGAGTTAATAAAGTGTCCTCTTAATAGTCTTCGTACCTCCCAGGTGTCGCCATAATAGTAAAAGTAGAAATAGTGCATTCAGATACCCCTAGTATATTCAAATCATTTATGCCGCTTTTATATTAATACTGTCCCAAATCAACAAAAAAATATGTATACTTACCTAAGCATGCCAAGTAGGGAGTGCTCTTCTGGCCTGGCACAGGCGACGCGATGGAATGACATCATCACGCTGCCTGTGCCGATGAGAGTCCCGGTCCTGTTCATTGCACTGTGGTCATGCAGGGCTACCTGAGGTCCTGGCTTGCTCTGCGGCTGCTTTTATCTGAGAGCTCAGCGCAAGTCAGGATAGCAGGAGAGGAAGCGTCTGCAGCAGAATGCTGGCAGCGATATTCCGGGTGGTGCTGGGCCACCAGAAATTCTGCACCGGGCCGCTTAATAATATACTTTAATATCATACCTGATAGTTCAATACAATTGAACTTCTGGCTTATATATTTTACAGACACTGATACATTGTAGCAAACTATCAGGACCTGAGAGATGCCAAGTTGTGCTACTGATGTATATGTTTTGCTGAGGATTACCTGATACATTTGTGTCAAGTCTGAATTTTTAGCCTCCTTTATGTTATTAAAACGGTTTTGATCCACTTACTGGTAATAAAGATATTGAAAGTGGTGAAGAATTGCAACACTAATGAAAAAATCGGCAATTCTTTTTCAAATCCTTGTGTAAAAAAAAAAAGACATGATTTTTTTCCCCCCAATCATTCTGCACCCCATAATAACAAAATGAAAATGGAATAGTTTGAAATCTTTGTAAATCAATAAAAAAATGAAAAACTAACATTTTGCATTGACCTAGAATTAAGACCCTCTGGTATGACACTTTTAATTGAGCTCTGGGGGCCTCCCATTTTTCTCTTGATCATCTTTCAGATGTTTCTACACCTTGGTTGGAGTCACCAGTGGAACATTCAGTGGATTGGACATGATTTTAAAAGAAACACCCCCTGTCTATATGAGGTCTTGCAGCTCACAATGCATATCAGAGCCAAAACCAAGCCACAAAGAGGAAAGAACTACCTGTAGAGCTCAGAGACAGGATTGTGTGGAGGAACAGATATGGAGAAGGCTGCAAAACATTTCTGCTGTACAGAAAGTTCCCAAGATCGCAGCAGCCTCCATAATCCTTAAATGGATGACGTTTGGTGCGACCAGGACTCTTCCTAGAGTTGGACGGCCCACCAAACTAAGTAATGGAGGTTAGAAGGGCCTTGGTAAGAGAGGTGACTAAAAATCGAATGGTCACCCTGGCTGAGTTCCAAAGATCCCATGTGCAGATGGGAGAAACTCCCCAAAGGTCAACCATCACTGCAGCCTCCACCAATCTGGGCTTTATGGCAGAGTGGGCAGAATAAGTTGGCGCTATACAAAGAATTATTATAATTATTCTCCTCCTTAGTAAAAGACACATAAAAGCCGCCTGTAGTTTACGAAAAAGCACCTAAATAACTCTATGAGACACACGATTCTCTGGTCAGGGTTGATGGAAAGCTGAATGGGGCAAAGTACAGAGATATTCTTAATGTAAACCCGGTCCACCTACCAACAAGGCAATGTTTTTAAGTACACCACCAAGACAACACAGGAATGGCTTAGGGACAACTCTGTGAGTGTCCTTGAGTGGCCCAGCCAGAGCCCCGACTTGAACCCCATCAAATATCTCTGAAGAGACCTGAAAGTGGCTCTGCAGACGGCCCTCATCCAACCTGACAGAGCTTGAAAGGATCTGTAGAGCAGAATGGCCGAATATCCCAAAATCCAGGTGGGCAAACCTTGTGGCATCATAGCTAAGAAGACTGGAGGCTGTAATCGCTGCCAAAGGTGCTTCACCTGAGTACAGGGTGTGAATACTTATGTCAATGCAGAATGTTAGTTTTTAAAAACTGTAAAAAGATTTCCAACCTTCTGTTTTTTGTTTGTCATTATGGGGTACTGAGTGCAGAATGATGGGAAAAACTTGATTTTTTTTTTCTTTTAATTTGCACAAGACGACAACCTAACAAAATGTGTAAAAAAAAAAAAAAAAAAAAAAAAAAAGTGAAAGGCTCTGAAGACTTTCCGAATGCATTGTCCATAATATGCATTTCTTGGGGTGGTTTATATGTGCGTTTTGCGACGTTGGCCATAACTTTTGTTTTATGCTAAATATTAGGCCTAGGTGCAGCACGGATGCGCAGTCTCTTTAAGGAAGCTCGGATCCACGCTCCCTGCATCGTGTACATTGATGAAATTGATGCAGTAGGCAAAAAGCGATCTTCTAACATGGCTACATTTTCAAACCCTGAAGAGGAACAGACACTGAACCAGCTGCTGGTGGAGATGGATGGTGAGCAAAGGGTCTATATTTCTTGTACTAACAGATCTGAAGGCTTTCTTAGGCCCAAGGAGGAAAGTGCCTACTGGCGGTACAGTGATGCAAAGATTTTAAAGGGGTATTCTGGGTGTGAAGTGAATTTTAGGAAATCTGGTTTTATGTTTATACACACCACTATTTTCCAAGTTGCCTGCTGCATACGCAGCTTGAAACTACAATTCACATAATTCCCTGCTCTGTGTTTTCTTCTTGTGTGCTTTCCCGCTAAGCACTGCCATCTTAACCCTTTCCAATCCACTGTCTGACTTTTTTAGACATTCTGATTGAAGGCTGTACAGCTCCGATGTCGGAAGACGTCCAGCAGGGTATTCTTGCTGTGTATTACTGGCCGCTCTGTTGTTGGGGGCCTCTCCAGCATGTCCCATACCGCAGTACTGGCTCTAGCCTGCAGATAGCGCCATTGTATAATGGCAGAAAGGGAAAGCCCCCTAGGAAACCCTGAATCCAAAATTAGATTGCAAAGGGTTAATGGTCAGTAACCCCGTACCGAGAGCTGAAGAGAGAAAAAGCTGTTCCTGGTCGTTCTTACAGAGCAAGCCTGAACCGTAGCTCAGGAATGCCAACAGAAGATGGTGGTATTTGGAGATTCAGACACAAAATCCAAAGCAGAACCACACTGCAAACTTTTAATAACTTTTGATACATTTGTCAGCAACTTTGCGTAACTGGAATACCCCTTTAAATATACAGATGCAATTTTTGTATACAGTAGCTTAATAACCTCTTAACAGTGTTTTCATAACAGCTTACTGCAAAATTCATTAAAGGGTTGTGCCATAATTAAAATTTATTCCTCATCTACAGGATTGCGCATAACTTTCTGATCAGTGGTGGTCTGACCGCTGGGACCCCAACCAATCCCGAAAACATGTGTTCGGTGCATCCTCAAGTGAGGGCAGCGGCTGTCACATGTGCGGCATGGCTCAATTTATTTCAGTGTAGCTGCCCGAGGTTGCTGAGCTCCTACAAGTCAGTGTCAGCTGCCTCATCTCTAGCAGATCTGATGCCATGTAATTATGGATTTCCTCTGCAGCAGAAACGTACGGGTGGCCGTAACGCCTGGCTGATTACTGGGGGTTTCCATTGCACTTTCCAGTAACTAATGTCAGATGCCAAGTCTGGGACTACAGTTTTTACAGCTAAATATAATAACTTTGAAGGAGCCTTATGACCTAGTTCCATATATTGCACCACTCCGAGCCCATTGTTTCTTACCGTCTCAAGTAATTTCCTTCCTTAGATTTATGGTTCATTTAGATAATTTAGATTTGGACTTGAATGGGAGACTTTACAACTTTTACTCTTTTTTTTTTTTTTGCTGCCAGCTGTGGATACAGCCTTGTGCATGATATAGTGTTTGGCTGTCGGTGACAAGGAATGCTTTATTTTAGCTATTCAGTAATGGCATCCTCTCTGAGATGTGACACAGCGTCGTGGACGTCAGCCAGAAATGACCGAGTAGAGCTCAACACACACATCCTGGTTTCCTGCCTTCTGGACAGATCCTAAATTTCACTTTCGCGCCTCGCTTATAAATTCCCAGTATTTTATCTATCATGCGGAGTACAGTTTTTTTTTTTTTCTCTGTTTGTATTACCTACACCATCGCTTAGCGATGACACAGGTACCTGTAGCGCATACGCAATGTTAATTGGGTATGGGCTGCGGGTCAGACGCCTCCATTGGCATCAAAGAAGGCTGCCCGCACGGATTCCACAATAACATAGAACATGCAATTGGTATCCGGGTGTGTAAAGGCAAATTTAAAAATGCGTGCCTTTTTAATGCCCACGTTTTACCGCAGAAAGTCAGATCGTGGAATTCGCAATTGAAATCTGATTGTGTGAGCCCGGCCTTAATTCAGCAGTGTGCTTACATTTATATATGCTTGTGTATTTATATACATTTTGCACCTTTTTTGTTTTTAAAGGCCTTTTACATTTGTTGATGATTGGATAACAATGTTTGTTTACCGGGTCATCGAGCTGTGGGAATATGACCATGATCAGCCAACGAGCGAGCAAACCCTTGATTGTCAGCTGATTAGATCTGACATGCTGGCATAAAATGCTTGCTCATCGTGTAAATGGTGGATGCGCTGCTGATTAATGCTCTGTATGATGATGAACAATCCTATTAGAAGGGTTTTGTCATGATAAAGTTACCCTATCCACAGAATAGGGGACTAACTTTCAGATCGGTGGAGTCCGACTGCTGGGACTCCCACCAATCCTGAGAACGGGGCTGCGATGTGTCCTGAAGTGAGAGTGGAGCCCATGTCTACCAGGTTTTACTACTTCGGAGGTCCCATTGAAATGAATGGAGCAGTGGTGTACATGTGTGACTGTTGCTGCCTTCACTTCAGGGTGCATCGTTCCCCATTCTCAGGATCACTTGGGGTCACAGTGGTCAGACCACCACTGATCTGAAAGTAATTCCCTATTCTGTGTGTCGGGCATAACTTTTTATCATGTCGCAACCCCTTTAATAATCATTCATTCACTTAGTAGCGATCAATTGTGAACAGCTGTAATAAACACCAATCGATATTTTATATTGTCGATCGACACTTGTTAAACGGGCAGAATCCGTGTCAAGGGACCCTTAAATACTTACTAATCATTCTATATTTATCAGTGGGTTTACCGGAGAATATTGGTGTACAAGGAATGTCTTTCTGCTCTCTCCTGTAGGTATGGGCACCACCGATCATGTCATCGTACTGGCCTCCACCAACCGAGCGGATGTATTGGATGGTGCACTGATGAGGCCTGGAAGACTGGATAGACACATTTTCATTGATCTGCCCACATTACAGGTAAGATGGGCCTGTCACTATGGTCTCCAGCACAGTGGTGTATTATGGGGCTGTGTGCTGTCCCTGTAATTCCACCGACCACACACAGCCTCACCTATGAGGCTATACACACGGGCTGATGGTCCGCATGAAAAAACTCATCACATATCCTCTACCTGTCCTTTTTACAAATGATAGATAAGATATGCCAATGCATGTCAGTGTGCCGTGTGTATCAGATGGCACACAAGCTGGAGTCTCTCCGATGCAGCTTGCAGTTACGGCTAATGTGCAACTAGCCTATGGTGATTCTCTGTGTATTTGCTCTGCTGCCTGGGCGCATGTCATTGTGATTTGCTTCTTAGGAAAGAAGAGAGATCTTTGAGCAACATCTGAAAAGCCTGAAACTGACGCAGCCTGGGCGTTTCTATTCTCTGCGCCTGGCGGAGCTCACGCCTGGATTCAGTGGTATGCGGTAGATGGAATTATGGATTAGGCCTTTGTTTGCAAATTCCGCAGTGCTGTATTTTTTTAGTAGATTTCATGGATTTCAATGGAAAACCTCACATTGCACAGCATATAAGTGCCATGCGATGTCTTTAAGGTCCCATTGAAAACAATGGACGAGGCCCCCAGTCTGAATAAGCCCTAACTCCTATAATTGAGCAGAAGCATGCGACTTCAAGATTTAACAGCGATGCAGATAAGGCCGTATTAAGAACAGAGTTATTGAGATGTTTGATAGTCTAGTGCTGTGTTTCTTAACTCCAGTCCTCAGGGACCACCAACAGGTCATGTTTTCAGGATATCCTATTGTAAGAACACTTGTGGCAATGTCTGAGGCACCAACAATAATCACATCACCTATGCAATACTGAGGAAATCCTGAAAACATGACCTGTTGGGGGTCCCTGAGGACTGGAGTTGAGAAACACTGGTCTAGTTGATGCAAAATTTAAAAAAAAAACACTAGCTGGGTTATATAAAGTTTCAAAAGTAAAAAAAAAAAAAAAAAGTAAAACTCTGTTCTTGTTCCAGCAGTGGAGAGCAGCAACCATCTTGCTTCCTTCCTGCTACTACCATGGAAAATCTGGCTAACTATAACTAACAAGTCCTAAGAGTCTTAAGGGATGTAAAGATTTAGACAACCATGGCTGCTTTCTTCCAAGAACAATACCATATATGCCTACAGGTTGTGTGCGGTATTACAGCTCATCATTTCAGTGCAGCTGAGCTACAATACCAGACACGATCTGTGAACAGCTGTGGTGCTCTTTTTGGAACAAAGCAACCATGTTTTTGTAATCTGGTACAACCTTTTTTTACTTATTGGAATGAGGTTTATATCGGTTATATCCCAAATCGCTGGTGGCCCAGTTGTGCCGGATGTATTCTCTATCTTTTCTGTGTACCCAAGAAAAGCAACAGTTCCTTTAGGTTTTCATAATTCATTATACTGGAGCTTCAGTTCAAGAAGGGGGAGGAAGTTGGGTCTCTCCTCATCCGAACATATATCCTGATAATTGCGTTTTGCGTCCCACTCAGGAGCAGATATCGCTAACATCTGCAATGAGGCGGCTCTGCATGCAGCACGTGAAGGCCACCAGTCCATAGATACCTTGAACTTTGAGTATGCGGTGGAGAGGGTGATTGCAGGTAATTATTATCGTATGTGGATATTTATAAATGCATAATAGAGAATATTTGATGTGAATTAAACACATTCCTCGTAGCCTAAAAATGCATGGAGATTGGAAGTTAAAGAGGAGCTGTATATACAAGGTGATTCAAAAGGAATCAGGGGCGTAACTATAGTGGATGCAGGGGATGCGGTTGCACCCGGGCCCAGGAGCCTTAGGGGGCCCATAAGGCCTCTCTTCTCCATATAGGGAGCCCAGTACTATGAATAAAGCATTATAGTTGGAGGCCCTGTTACAGGTTTTGCATCGGGGCCCGGGAGCTTCAAGTTACGCCTCTGAAAGGAATGATACAAAAGTAAAGCTGATTTCTTCTCGCATATATTGATATTTAAACTTCAAGAATGACTTGGGAAGATAGAAGAACTCTTCACATTTTAATGCACCTTACAGATGTTTAATGTGGGTGCCATTAGTGACACAGCAGATGTCCTGATGGGAGTCCAGTTCTGCACTGACGCCTCCCGACTTATCGTCCGTTGTCAATTCAACTGCAGCGAAGTTGTGTTGCTTTAAGTCGCTTAGTGTCATCAGAAGGGCCACATCAAACATCTGTACGGCTGGGTTCGCACGGGATGGACTTGCCGTGGAAATTTCGTGTGGCTCCTAATCCCGGGATTAGCCAACCATGTGGATGAGATTTTGCAAAAATCTCATCCACACGGGGCGGCAAAGCCGGGCAGAACCAGTGATGCGGCGCGAAATTGACAGCCGCAGCATGTCAATTTTTTTTATTTTTTTTTTATTTTTTCCGTTGCGGCCTCACTCCTCTCTATGGGGAGAGAAAGCTGCAACAGAACGCCGGCAGCCAAATCGCTCCAAAACTGCCAAGCCACGGGATTTCCGTCTCGTGGGAACCCAGCCTACGGCGCATGAAAAGCGAAGAGAGTTCTGTTTTTCATGCCATTCTGGCTTTTGGATGTCCGTTCATGTATGAATATATCAGCTTTACTTTTGCCCCATTCTCTGCAGGGTTATTTTATAGGGGACGTTAGTATTTCACATTCCATAAGCTTTAACTGCCTGTGCAATCCATTTATACACAAACCTTTTATATGTAGGGTCGGTGAAGAAGAGTAAGATTATGTCAAAGGAGGAGAGGCAAGTGGTGGCATATCATGAATCCGGACACGCTTTAGTAGGATGGCTGCTGGAACACACGGAGGCTGTCATGAAGGTAAGAAGTATCGTTCTACCTACAGATTAACACTTCGTTAACCAATTGATCAACTTATTTATCTCCATATATTGTAGAATGTGGGCAAACTTTTCTAGCTTTGTACAAAGGAACAAATGTCTGTTGTCTCCACAGGTCTCCATTGCTCCTAGGACAAATGCAGCATTAGGGTTTGCTCAGATTTTACCAAGAGACCAGTATCTATTCACCAGGGAGCAGCTGTGTGAGCGGATGTGTATGGCACTAGGTGGCAGGGTGGCTGAGGCCATAACTTTCAACAAGGTCACCACAGGTATGTGACTCATATGATTTAACAAAGTCACATATTTCTTGTCTGCATTTCTTCTGATTGATATGAAGCTCCTGGACCCAAGTACATAATCTGTAACAGTAGCCATCAACCATTACCTGACGCAGAAGGGGCCATTGACACCAGATGCAACTGCATCCCCTGTAGTTAAGATTCTACTTGCACAGTCTAATTGTCATTTTACATGGGCAGATAATCTGCCTAAGCTAAGGACCACTGCCATTCCCCGACCCACTCACCCCCTAGGTGTCTCCACATACTTTTTGGATGCCCTCCTTGAGGAGAGACGGCACTCCTCTTGACCAATGTTACAGGCCTCTCACCAGCCAAGCCAGAAATCTATTGCACACTGATGAGGGGCAAACACCCCGAAACAGCTATCTGTGTATGGTTTTCTGGCTTGGTTTCCTACTCCCAGTCTTTGTTTTACAGACTTATTAAAAAGTCGTACATTGATTTGATGGAATGCTGTCATCCAATAGGTGGCGCTGCAGAGGTATTGTTCCATCTTCTTTATCTGTATAAATTACCCAGAGGAGCATGCATGACCGTAGAAGTCTCCTCACTCAACTTTCAGGTGTCTTCTCACACCCCTTCTGGGCGCTCTCCTTGGGGAGAGACAATGCCCCCGACCCACTCACCCCCTAGGTGTCTCCACACACTTTTTGGGTGTACGCCTTAAGGAGAGACGACACCCCTCCTGACCCAAGGACCACTGACCAACAGTAAGTATGTCGGTCAGCGCTCATTGCCCCCGTTTACACAGGCAAATTATCTGCTCTATGCTATTGATCAATTGCACATATTCCCATTTACACTGAACGATGTGCAGCCGAGCAGCGAACATTTGTATGTTCACATAAATGAATCGATCAGCTGACAAGCAGCAATTGCTCATTAGTCAGCTGATCTCTGGTCCCTTTTACATTGCCTGATTGTCAGGTGAGTGAGTGTTCAGAGGAACGCTTGGGTTCAATAATTGCCCTATGTAAATCAACCATTAGTCAGCCCTACAGTAGTTGTTATAATGTCATCGTTGATTAAGGTCTCCATGTAATATCTTGTTTTGCAGGAGCTCAGGATGATCTGAGGAAAGTGACCCGGGTAGCTTATGATATGGTGAAACAATACGGCATGGTACCCAGCATTGGGCAGCTGTCCTTCCCAGATGGCGACTCCTCGACTGGCATTGGGAGACGACCCTTCAGTCAAGGATTGCAGGAAATGATGGATTATGTGAGTAGTGTTTGATATTAGAGAAGTAGTAGCAGAATTCTTTATTAAGACCTTTTGGGACAGCCGGGTCAAAAGTGAGATGCGCTCAGATAACGTTGGACTGATGAAGAAGGTTTGGGATCAGGGATTGTCATTTCTATCCACCAGTTCATTTATACTGCTGTGTAGTTGCTAAACTGTGCAGTTTGAGGCCATGCGTACTATATGGGATTACCTCCCCCCCCCCAACTGGGCTTATAACGGTTTATTGCAATGCATATAATCATGTGATTATTTTTTCTCTTAGGAAGCCCAAAAGCTAGTATCTACGGCTTACAAACAAACCGAGACACTTCTGCTGGAGAACAAGGACAAATTGGAAGTGGTACGGATCTGCATACCTGATTTGTGGCTGCTTGAATGCAACTCTCTACTCATGTCATATGTGAAGGCCTGTAAATGTGTCTGTGTATACCAAGGGGGTCTCTAAGCATATATTTCTATCATTTTACATGTGGGTAACAAGTTGAGTAACCTTGTACATTACCAACTTATCCTGTACTGACCCTGTATTATACTCCAGAGCGGCACTCACTATTCTGCTCAGTGACTAGGAAAACAGTGGGTGCCGCTCTGGAGTATAATACAGGATGTAGCTCCCGATCAGTACAGGATAAGTAATGTATATACACAGGGACTCCACCAGCAGAATAGTGAGTGCAGCTCTGCAGTATAATGCAGGATATAACTCAGGGTCAGTAAAGGATAAGTAGTATATGTACACGGTGACTCCACCAGCAGAATAGTGAGTGCAGCTCTGGAGTATAATACTGGATGTAACTCAGGATCAGTACAGGATAAGTCATGTATGTACACAGTGACTCTACCAGCAGAATAGTAAGTGCAGCTCTGGAGTATAATACAGGATGTAACTCAGGATCAGTACAGGATAAGTCATGTATGTACACAGTGACTCCAGCAGCAGAATAGTGAGTGCAGCTCTGGAGTATAATACAGGATGTAGCTCACGATCAGTACAGGATAGATAGTGTACACAGTGATTCTACCAGCAGAATAGTGGGTGCAGTTCTGGAGTATAATATTGGATGTAACTCAGGATCAGTACAGGATAAGTAATGTATGTACACAGTGACTCCACCAGCAGAATAGTGAGTGCTGCTCTGCAGTATAATGCAGGATGTAACTCGGGATCAGTACAGGATAAGTAATGTATGTACACAGTGACTCCACCGGCAGAATAGTGAGTGCAGCTCTGGAGTATAATACAGGATGTAACTTAGGATCAGTACAGGATAAGTAATGTATGTACACAGTGACTCTACCAGCAGAATAGTGAGTGCAGCTCAAGAGTATAATGCAGGATGTAGCTCCCAATCAGTACAGGATAAGTAGTGTATGTACAGAGTGATTCTACCAGCAGAATAGTGAGTGCAGCTCTGGAGTATAATATTGGATGTAACTTGGAATAAGGACAGGATAGGCAATGTAGGTACACAGTGACTCCACCAGGTATAAAAATATATTTTAACCAATCTATTTTTGTATAGTCTTCTTACAGTTTAATAGTGATTGAGACGTTCCCTCGCCTCTTCCAGCATAGATATTTCTTTTACATTTTAATAGAAATCTAGATTAATTAGGACTTAGTGGGAAGGCAGGTAGGTGGTCACAATAAGCATGAGCGTCCAGTTTGGACAACCCCTCTCCCTATGTCCTATTAGGGCCTATGGACATCATATGAAGGGGTCTTCTGCTTTGTAACCCTTCTGGAGAGCTACTAGAAAGATAAGTTATGGTTACCACACAGAAGCCCGGGGGGAAAATTATACCCCATGTATAAATTCTTTTTCTGTCCCTTTCCATAAGCATTCACAGCTTTCATCTGTCTCCCTAGCTGGCCAATGCCCTATTGGAAAGGGAAGTGATAAACTATAGTGACATTGAAGCACTTATCGGTCCTCCTCCACATGGGCCCAAGAGAATGATCGCCCCGCAGAGCTGGATTGACGCTGAGAAGGATAAGCAAGACACTGGAGAAGATGAACCTCGCCGACCGCCGTCTCGGAAGGATGAGGACGAAGAGGATGAACCCAATATGACACCTACCTAAAAGTGCTGCAGGTTCTCTCTGTAGAAGCCAGCTGTGGCTGGGAGATCATGCTGCCCGTTAAGGGCAAATTCCCATGTATATGAATAGGACTTGCCGAAACTCATAACCCTGCTGCAGAAACAACCACATTTACACAAATGCAATTTTTTGGTGTTGCGCCATTTATCCTGCCATGTGTGAATTTGCCCTTACTGTCTTGTAGACTATGGTCACCAGGCTAATCTTTCTATCTGTACTACTTTTCTGCACAGCGATGAGAAATGTGTATATCTCCTCTGGAGCCACCATCGTAATTGGCAGTCATCCTCGGCCAACTCTACCGCACAGGAGCCAATACAATCCACCGGAGTGTGCCGAATTGTACCCTCCGCCTTGTTCCCTACATACATACAGACCGCTCTGTAAAAATCACCTTCAGGATTTTAGGTTTGATATCAAATAAAACGGACTTGAGCTGTAAATTTTTGTGAATAAAAAGACATAAATAAAATGGATTTGTAGCATTCGAGTCTTTGGAATGAGTTTGTGCCCATTTGGGGGCAGTTTTCTTATGGGATGCCGCCAGCAACTAGCTAATCTTGGGCTCCTTGATATTAAAGGGTTCTATCATAGGAGTAGAATAACAAAAATCACAGAGCGCCAGATCCTTCATATGATGACACCAATGAGTTTCAACGAGAGCCGTTATTTTGACGGAAGGAGTAGCACTCCATGCTGTGCTATTTTTGACAAAATCTTCAATGTACGTGTGAACAGAGCCGTATATGTCTAACATCTACCAGTTGTAGCTCAGAACTAGAGACGGAAGATTTGGTTTCAATTTAACATTTTGGGGTTTTTTTTCAATCTCTTCTCTATTTTTTTTTTATTCCTGATTTTTCTTTTTTTCTAAACAAGCTATAAATCCTAAGAGAGTTTTTGGTACATAAAGGATTTGCATACACAGGCTTTCTATAATATATACTGATTATCAGAATTCAGTGGCCTAATTCTGATAATCAGTACTTAGCAAGGCATTGTGGAATATATGATTTCCTTATGTAAAAATGGGGTGTAAACTTCCATTAAAAGGATGGCGTTCCACTTCAACAGTCATCGCAGCCCCTGCGTACTGGACTCCGCAGTCATCGCGGCCCCCGCGTACTGGACTCCGCCGTCATCGCGGCCCCCGCGTGCTGGACTCCGCCGTCATCGCGGCCCCCGCGTGCTGGACTCCGCCGTCATCGCGGCCCCCGCGTGCTGGACTCCCCAGTCGTCGCGGCCCCCGCGTGCTGGACTCCGCCGTCGTCGCGGCCCCCGCGTGCTGGACTCCCCAGTCGTCGCGGCCCCCGCGTGCTGGACTCCGCCGTCGTCGCGGCCCCCGCGTGCTGGACTCCGCCGTCGTCGCGGCCCCCGCGTGCTGGACTCCGCCGTCGTCGCGGCCCCCGCGTGCTGGACTCCGCCGTCGTCGCGGCCCCCGCGTGCTGGACTCCGCCGTCGTCGCGGCCCCCGCGTAGTGGACTCCGCCGTCGTCGCGGCCCCCGCGTAGTGGACTCCGCCGTCGTCGCGGCCCCCGCGTAGTGGACTCCGCACACCTTGGTCACATAACCTCCTCTGCGGTGCTGTACAGGGCGCTGATGCCGGGAGACCATGCAGGTACCATGGTCTCAGACAATGAGCTTCATGCTTGATCTTTGCACTGTCTCCCAGCTCATCGGAGTCCTGTCCATGGGTAGACTACCTGGCGTCCTGCACACCCCTCAGCCCCATATTAGCCCCTTTCACAGAGGACAGGGCTAATATTAATTTCACGATTGCGAAGAATGACGATTAATCAAATTAATTTAGTTAATTGTCCAACCCTAGTAGGCATCCTACTCCATTCTTCCTATGGAATGACTTGCCTTTTCTCTGCACATTCTTCATTTCTATTACAAAGTGGTCACCCAAAGGAAATCCTGCCATGATCCATAAGGGCAGTGGTGCTGTCAGCTCCACTCTGTTTAACACCATGAACTCATTGAAATCAGCACCGTAATCCACCACACACTTAACATTACTGAAAAAGCAATAACTGTAGTCAGGGCCCGCTCACAAAAGCCGTGTATTTGTACTTTATGCTGTCCGTGCGTTCCATGGATTGCACACAGCCCTATAATGGCTGATTGGGGTATTCAGACAAGCGATAGTTCACACGGACTGATGGTCACCATAAATCAGAAAGTTGCTGTCCTATTCTTACCTGTTGTCACGGACTAGAATAGGGCATACAATATGCAGGGTCCATAGAGACTGAACAGCACACAGATGAGTGTCTGTGCGCCGTCCAAGGCATGTTGTACTATGGGCGCAACACGCGTACAGTCTTGTACATCCTGCCTAAAACAAAGATGATGTGAACTGGGACCAAAGAGCTGTTACCAGTCCAGACAGATTTATGGTGGGTTTATTCAGTAACCCCACACTCCCTCCTATAACCAGCCAAGCAAAGTCCTAAAGGGGGTCATCATAAAAATCCAGATGAGATGACAACATCCCTTCTGTTATGTGAAACCGCCAAAAAAACTCACTTGAATAAACCAAAAATAATCCACTAGCATAGAACACAGGGGCCGCCTCTCCGTCAGTGTTTGCCTGTACAACGACACTGCCGATCATCCGCCGTGCAGAGCGCTAACACATGGCGCCCTCGTGCTGCAGCAACACTGCACAACAGGTGGAAGTCACTGTGCAGGAGAAGAACCAAAGGGACCTCCGTCCAGTCCCAGAGAGCAGACCAGCACCGAACACAATGTTACATCGCATCCTAGTAATATGCAATAACCTTCTATGATGGGAATACACCATACATTGTAACGCTGATACATAGAAAAAATGACTTCAAAGAACAGCAGGCAATGATGACTGAATAGTATTACATCTGTACGGAAAATAAAACCACCATGTGAGAAGCTCTACATATAGTAACAGCCCTTCTCTGTACACATGCAGAACAGAAATAGCTCTGCAGCTCCTGCAAATGACTCCATGTAGAAACAAGAAGAGAAAACTAATCCTAATTTCCAGTAATTGGATAGACATGACACTAACTTATTGAATCCACATGGGGTGGTGGTGGGGGGGGGGGTTATGAAGGGTTTTATCCCAAGATTCTAACTTTAAAAAGTCACAAATTTTGGTACAAGTTGGTAGTCTCATTGGGAGGAAGCGTGGCCAGCACGGACCACTTTATGTATAATTTATGCCAGAAGTGGACGCCAGGTCGGACCTGTGTACATTTCTAGGTAGACTCATGGAGGAGCTGAGAAGTGCTCAATATTTGAGGAGGCATGATCCTCCTGATGTATTTGTCACATCCAGGTTCAGGAGATATAATACTATGTTCAAAATGCCAGTCTTAATAACTGTTTCCCATAGACAGAGGAAAAGCCATACTGGGTAGGATCTGCAGGCTGTATTGGGGTAACTAGTTGGGGTGCATTGGGGGCTTCACTACAGAGATACGGCTGCACGCTGCTACTCTATAGTATAGTACATGTACAGCGGAAGTACTGTCACTCACACTTGCAAAGGCAAATAAAGTCTGGGGGTGCATTAAAAGAGGCATAGGGATGAGAACATTATCCTTCCATTATATAAGGCACTTGTCAGGCCCCATATGGAATACTGTGTACAGTTCTGGTCACCGGTGCTCAAAATTTGCAGGGGCTTATTCGAATATAGGTACGAATGTGGGAGTTGGCTGGCCAGAACCCTCAACCTAGACTGCCTCAATCCCATATATCGAAGATACAGTCTGGCCAGAGAAGGGTTGCCCACTCCGCTTCAGACATGTTTGAAAAGTTTAGATAATTCTATGATAAGCTATATAACATAAAAAAGACCCTTTAGTGGATGGAATGTTGGGAGGGAGGGACATCGTAACCTACCTAGTTAATCACACCTGCAAGACAATAGAAGCAGATGACGCACGGTGATAGAGTTAGACTTTTCGCCTCCTGAACTCTCTGAATTCATTAAGGATCTAAAAATAGACAAAAGTCCAGGCCCTGATGGGTTTTCTGCGAGGTTTTATAAAATGCGATCTCCTGTGGATGCCCCTTACCCCTCAAGCTTTACAGGCTTATACTGTGGTCATTCCAAAGATGGGAAAGGACGCCTCGGTTTGTGGCAACTTTTGGCACATATCACTTACAAATGTTGATATAAAACTCTTCTCTAAAACGCTAGCAGTTTGTATGCAATCCTTTATGCTGGATGTAATTTATAACAAGCAGATGGGCTTTGTTCCTGAGAGAGAGGCAAGCCAAAACACCATCAAATCAATTGTCCTTGCTATCACTAGCTTATTGTTTTAGCTCCCTTCTTTGCCTTCTAGTAGTGGATGCAGAGAAGTCCTTCGATAGAGTGCGCTGGGAATTCTTGAAGGAGACTCTAAAGAAAATAGAAGTGGGTCCTCGTATGAGGGATTGGGTAATGCCGCTGTATAATAAACCCACTGCTGGAGTTTGTGTCAATGGTTCACTGTCGGACCCATTAGAATGGCAGAAGACAAGGGTGCCCTTTGTCCTCATTTCTTTACATCTTAAAGGGGTTGTCCCGCGCCGAAACGTTTTTTTTTTTTTTTCAACAGCCCCCCCCCCGTTCGGCGCGAGACAACCCCGATGCAGGGGTTAAACAAGAACACCGGACAGCGCTTACCTGAATCCCCGCGCTCCGGTGACTTCTTACTTACCTGCTGAAGATGGCCGCCGGGATCTTCTCCCTCGGTGGACCGCAGGGCTTCTGTGCGGTCCATTGCTGATTCCAGCCTCCTGATTGGCTGGAATCGGCACGTGACGGGGCGGAGCTACACGGAGCCCCATTGAGAAAAGAAGAAGACCCGGACTGCGCAAGCGCGTCCAATTTGGCCATTAGACGCTGAAAATAAGGCGGCTCCATGGAAACGAGGACGCTAGCAACGGAATAGGTAAGTGAATAACTTCTGATAACTTCTGTATGGCTCATAATTAATGCACAATGTACATTACAAAGTGCATTAATATGGCCATACAGAAGTGTAAAGACCCACTTGCTTTCGCGGGACAACCCCTTTAACCATGGAGTCCCTGGCCAGTGTGATCCAATGAAATGACTCTATAAGGGGTGTGATGGTAGGTCAAACTGAGCAAAGATGTTGCTTTTGCTGATGACCTGCTTTTTTACTTGTCCTGCCCAAGGGTGAGTCTCCCAGTGATACTCCATGAGTTTTGTAAACTTACTGCGGTTAGAAATTTCAAAATTAATCTTCAAAAATTCAAGATTTTGACTATTTTGTTGCAACAGACCAAGGTGTTGCTGCTAGAAAAACAGTTCTCCTTTTGATAGCGACACTCTTCCATAAAATATTTAGGGATTCATGTGCCAGGGGACCCCAACTTTCGCTAAATTTTAAGCCGTTTGTTTCCAACCTAGAAAGGGATCTGTGGAGCTCACTTTTTTTTTTATCATGGAGTGGTAGGGTTAATACCATTAAAATAGATACCCTTCCAAAGTTCCTATACCTATGTCAGACTCTCCCTGTGAGCCGGCTAACTGAACCAAGCGAGGATTGAACATGCAACCTTCAGGTCGTGAGTAATTCCCAATTTGAAGCAACTATACATAATTGCACCCTTTTGACTCTCCCCAGTAACTGTGTTCCGCAATTAAGAGATGTCATATCCCACTCAGGTCTAAGGCCTCTGGTGGACTTTTTCAGGGATACTGGAGTTCCGCCTGGGGCTTGGATGCAATATTTCGAGTGAAGGGGCTTTGGAAATTCTCGTACACTCAAGGTGAATATAAGGGCTCTAGTACCCTGTTGTACCGCCTCTAGCTTGGATACAAGATGTGATACGGGCGGGCACGGAGGTTA